>NC_090934.1:1450745761-1451048792 GCF_040938575.1 Ambystoma mexicanum | reverse complement strand
GCTTCATGTTGAGTATATAGGTGGCTTCGAATATCCTGTTTATGGCTTCATGTTGAGTAAATAGGTGACTTCCAGTATCCTGTTTATGGCTTCAGGTTGAGTATATAGGTGGCTTCCAGTATCCTGTTTATGGCTTCATGTTGAGTATATAGGTGGCTTCTAGTATCCTATTTATGTCTTTATGTTGAGTATATAGGTGGCTTTGAGTATCCGGTTTATGGCTTCATGTTGCGTATATAGGTGACTTCCAGTATCCTGTTTATGGCTTCATGTTGAGTATATAGGTGGCTTCCACTATCCTGTTTATGGCTTCATGCTGAGTATATAGGTGGCTTCCAGTATCCTGTTTGTGGCTTCATGCTGAGTATATAGGTGGCTTCTAGTATCCTGTTTGTGGCTTTATGTTGAGTATATAAGTGGCTTCTATTATCCTGTGTGTGGCTTTATGTTTAGTATATAAGTGGCTTCCCGTATTGTGTTTGTGGCTTCATGTTGCATATATAGGTGACTTCCAGTATCCTGTATATGGCTTCATGTTGAGTATATAGGTGACTTCCAGTATCCTGTTTGTGGCTTCATGCTGAGTATATAGGTGGCTTCTAGTATCCTGTTTGTGGCTTCATGTTGAGTATATAGGTGGCTTCCAGTATGCTGTTTATGTCTTTCATGTTGAGTATATAGATGGCTTCCAGTATCCTGTTTATGGCTTCATGTTGAGTATATAGGTGGCTTCTAGTATCCTGTTTGTGGCTTCATGTTGAGTATATAGGTGGCTTCTATTATCCTGTTTGTGGCTTTATGTTGAGTATATAAGTGGCTTCTATTGTCCTGTGTGTGGCATTATGTTGAGTGTATAAGTGGCTTCCCGTATTGTGTGTGTGGCTTCATGTTGAGCATATAGGTGGCTTCCAGTATGCTGTTTATGTCTTTCATGTTGAGTATATAGGTGGCTTCCAGTATCCTGTTTATGGCTTCATGTTGAGTATATAGGTGGCTTCCAGTATCCTGTTTATGGCTTCATGTTGAGTATATAGGTGGCTTCTATTATCCTGTGTGTGGCTTTATGTTGAGTATATAAGTGCCTTCCCGTAATCCTGTTTGTGGCTTCATGTTGAGTATATAGGTGGCTTCCAGTAGCCTGTTTGTGGCTTCATGTTGAGTATATAGGTGACTTCCAGTAGCCTGTTATGATGTGATATGATATGATATGGCATTTGTAACGCGCCTATACACAAGTGTTTCAATGGCGCGACAAGGCAGGGAGGGGGGAACAAGGGGAAGACAGACAACGATCCTACTAGGCCAGGTGTCATTTAGATCGTGCAAGTGCAGGGATAGGGGGAAAGGAAAAGGTGCAAGGGGAAGGGGAGGGGGGAAGTGCAGTACAAGGTAAGTAGAATAAAATAAATAAATAGGGCCAGCTGGTGGCAAGTGCAAGGTAAGTGCAGGCAAGTGCTGGGAAGGGGGGGCTGTAGGGATACAGAGACAGTCCCGCAGTGCAGGGGTTGCCAGGGAGGCAGTGCAAGTGGAGAGTGGCTGGGCCCAGGACCAAGGTTGGTGAGAGTGGCCCAGTTGCAGATTCAGTGCAGTTTCAGTGAAGAGTTTAGCAGGGGAGAGGGAGAGAGAAAGCAGAAGCAAAGAGGAAGGTTTTGAGGTGCTTCCGGAACCGGAGATGGTTCTCCTCAAGTTTCAGGGAGGCAGGAAGGCTGTTCCAGAGGGAGCCCCATGCCGCGGAGAGAGATCTACCCCCAGCTCGTTGCTTCGAGAAGCGGCTGACCCTGAGGGAGTTGGAGACGGATGAGCGAAGGGCTCGGGAAGGAAGATATTTAGGAAGAGAGAGTTGAAGGTATTTAGGCCCCAGGCCCCAGAAGGCCTTGTGGACAATGCAGAGGGTTTTGAACTTAATCCTCGCAGCCACTGGGAGCCAGTGTAGAGATTTCAGTCCTGGAGAGATACGGTCCCTGGGCTCTCGCAGTTCTGTTC
Source organism: Ambystoma mexicanum (assembly GCF_040938575.1). Taxonomy (NCBI): domain Eukaryota; kingdom Metazoa; phylum Chordata; class Amphibia; order Caudata; family Ambystomatidae; genus Ambystoma; species Ambystoma mexicanum. The sequence continues at coordinate 1,451,046,809 of NC_090934.1, read as the reverse complement.
TGGATGAGTTGCAGAGGGCGGAGAGTGGAGGCAGGCAGATTAAGATAGAGGCTGATACAGTAGTCTAGCTTCAAGAGAACCAGGGCTCGGGAGACAGTGAGCTTCTGGGGGAAGGAGAGGAAGGGAAGAATACCTCTGAGGAGGTGCAGCTGGTAGTGTGACTTCTTAGAGACGTCCGATATATGAGGAGAGAAGGAGAGTGTGGAGTCGAAGATGACCCCGAGGTTTTTTGCCTTGCATGTAGGAGCAGGAAGAGAGGCTGGCCAGAGAGCTGCAGGGAAGGAGGGAGTGGGTGAGCCGATGAGTAGAATCTCAGTCTTACTGGCATTAAGGCAGAGGTCATTGGCGGCACACCATTCCTGGATAGCAGACAGACAGTCAGAGATGAGGGAAGGAGAGGAGGAGGCCGAGGGTAGCCTGAAAATGAGCTGGGTATCGTCCGCATAGCACTCAAAGTTGGGGCAGAGAGCGGCGATGTGGTGGGCAAGGAGTGCCAGATACTGGTTGAACAGCCAGGGAGAGAGATTAGATCCCTGGGGGACACCACAGGTGGAGAAAAAGATGTCAGAGAGGAAGGACCCCAGTTGGACCTGGGAGGGTCGATTGGAAAGGAAAGAGGTCAGCCATGCCAGAGCCTGACCAGTGATACCCAGGTTGACACGGAGACGGTTGAGCAGGATGGCATGGTTGACAGTGTCAAAGGCAGAAGAGAGATCAAGCAGAATGAGAACACACAGAGTGTTGGAGTCGAGGTTCAAGAGCAGGTCCTCCCGGATGTTCAGGAGAGCAGTTTCCGTGCTTCTGGCAGCTCTGAAGCCAGATTGATGGTCATGAAGACTACCAACAGATTCAGCATGGAGGTTAAGCTGGGAGATGGCCAGTTTCTCCATGAGCTTGCCCAGGAAGGGAGTGATGGAGATTGGGCGATATTTAGCCGGGCAGGAGGGGTCGGAAGAGGGTTTCTTAAGAAGAGGGTGCACAAGGGAGTGCTTAAGGGGGGATGGGAAGACTCCAGAGGCGAAGGAGTGGTTGCAAAAGTCAGCCAGGGCAGGAGCCAGGGAGTCGATGTGGTCCTTGATAGTTTTGGAGGAACAGGGGTGAACCTGTTTAGACGAGACTTTCATAGATCGGACTTGTCTGGAAACCTTGTCAGCAGAAAAAAGGGGAAAGGCAGAGAAGGAGGGAGGAGGGTTGGCTGCAGAAGGGCCAGAGGAAGAGCCGGGAAGAGAGGGAGGTGATAGGAGGAGAGTGAGGACAGGATGTCCTGAGTTTTAGAGATGAAGTGAGAGGCCATTGCAGTGCAGAGGGCCTGGGAGGGGACAGGAGAGGTAGAGACTGCAGCAGGGTTGGCAAGCTCCTTGCAGATTTTAAAGAGTTCGGCCGAGTTGTTAGATGCCGCAGAGATGCGGGCTTGGATAAGGGCTCTCTTCTTGATGAGAACGGAGAGACGGTATTGCCTTTGGAGCAGGCGGCAGGCCAGTTTGTCAGAGAATGAACATGAAGCACGCCAATTCCTCTCTGCCACCCTGCACATGCGTTTTAGGGTGACAAGATCCGAGTCATACCAGGAGTTACATTTGGCTTTGGGCTTCAGGCGGATTCTCATGACGGGGGCAAGGATATCAAGAGTATCAGATATAGCAGAGTGGAGCATGGGTTGGAGAGGGCTGTGTCAGGGTGGGAGTCAGCCGAAGGGGGGGGAGTGAGAAGGTGGCAGCGAAAGCCTCAACTGACACGCGCTTCATGGGTCGGATGACCGAGAAGGTGGATGGCAGTGATGAGGGTGGCTTTGCCTGTGGGGTAGGGAGGGTGAGGTGGGAGGATAGGAGAAAGTGATCACTCCAGGAGAGAGGAGTGGAGAGAGGGACGGAGAGGGGAAGGTCAGAAGAGATCAGAGCATCAAAAGTGTGCCCTGCAGAATGAGTAGGCCCAGACGGGAGAATAGAGAGTGAGAGAGAGTCACAGAGGTCACGAAAGAGTCCAGAGGGGGGACAGGAGGCATCCAGGTGGATGTTGAAGTCACCAAGAAAGAGGAGTTGAGTGGTTGAGGACAGGAGTGAGGAGGAGAGGTCAGCCCACTCAGAGAGGAAGGAGGAAATTTGACCAGGTGGCCGATAGATAGTAGCCACGGTAAGGGAATGGCTAGGAGAGAGAGAGAGTCGGCAGACAAGACATTCAAAAGAGGAGTAGGTCTGCGTAGGAGTGACAGTGGCAGGAATCCACTCAGGGAAGATAAGGGCTACACCCCCCCCCCCCCTGTACGGTTGGGCCTGGGCACGGAGAGGATCTTGTAACCATCAAGTAGGAGTGTGTCAAAGCTGGTGACAGAGCTGGCCGTGAACCATGTCTCAATGAGACCGAGGACGTCAAGGTCCAGTTCCTCAAGAAGGCGACAGATATCAGAGGAATGTTTGATGGCAGAGCGAGAGTTAAGAGTGGCAATGTGGAGAAGGTTGCCATCCTTGAAGGACTTCCGGGGAGGGGTACAGATTAGAGGTACGCCCTGCGGAGGTGTAGAAGAAGGAGGTGAAGAAGGAGCACGAGAGGGGGCAGGGAGGGAGGGTAGAGGCAAGGTAGCCGAGGACAGAGGAGGGGGGACAGCAGGAGAGGAAAGGAAGTTGGTGAGGCGTGGGAAGCGTCTATCAAAGAGGTGAAGGTTGGCCTGAGGGCCTTGGACCAAGACGGTCCCATTAATGTAGACATTAATGATGGCCTTAGAGGAGCGGAAGGGGGCCAAGAGGACATCCCAGCGGGTGCCACCATTAATGGGAGAAGAGGAGAAAGGAGAGAGCACAGAGGCCATATGAAGGGTCCATAGGTCAGGCAAAGGCACGAAAAAGAGGATGTCAGTGAGAGTTTCCTTAGAGCAGGCACTAGTGTAGGTGTCAGCGATAGGGAGGCCTGGGTTGGAGACCAGGATGTCCTTTTTAAACTTTTTCCTACCAGATTTAGTGAGGAGAGCAGGATAGTCAATAGAGAAGCAGTTCGAGAAGATAGGCGAGCTAGAGAGCACCATGGAGTAGGAGGGAGTGGGGGAGAAGACAGACGATACGAGAGCACGCAGACAGGAAGTGAGCGGCAAGTCCAAGTTTACCACATTTCAGAAAAAAACAACAGTAAATGCGTATGTTGAGTTATGGCTTCATGTTGAGTATATAGGTGGCTTCCAGTATCCTGTTTATGGCTTCCAGTATCCTGTTTGTGGCTTCATGTTGAGTATATAAGTGGCTTCTAGTATCCTTTTTGTGGCTTTATGTTGAGTATATAAGTGGCTTCTATTATCCTCTGTGTGGCATTATGTTGAGTATATAAGTGGCTTCCCGTATTATGTTTGTGGATTCATGTTAAGTATACAGGTGGCTTCCAGTATGCTGTTTATGTCTTTCATGTTCAGTATATAGGTGGCTTCCAGTAGCCTGTTTGTGGCTTCATGTTGAGTATATAGGTGGCTTCCAGTATCCTGTGTAGGGCTGCATTTTGGGTATATAGGTGGCTTTGAGTATCCTGTTTATGGCTTCATGTTGCGTATATAGGTGACTTCCAGTATCCTGTTTATGGCTTCATGTTGATTATATAGGTGGCTTCTAGTATCCTGTTTGTGGCTTCATGTTGAGTATATAGGTGGCTTCTAGTATCCTGTGTGTGGCTTTATGTTGAGCATATAAGTGGCTTCCCGTATCCTGTTTGTGGCTTCATGTTGAGTATATAGGTGGCTTCCCGTATCCTGTTTATAGCTTCATGTTGAGTATATAGGTGGCTTCCAGTAGCCTGTTTATGGCTTCATGTTGAGTATATGGGTGGCTTCCAGTATGCTGTTTATGTCTTTCATGTTGAATATATAGGTGGCTTCCAGTATCCTGTTTATGGGTTCATGTTGATTATATAGGTGGCTTCTAGTATCCTGTTTGTGGCTTCATGTTGAGTATATAGGTGGCTTCCAGTATGCTGTTTATGTCTTTCATGTTGAAAATATAGGTGGCTTCCAGGAGCTTGTTTGTGGCTTTATGTTGAGTATATAAGTGGCTTCTATTATCCTGTGTGTGGCTTTATGTTGAGTATATAAGTGGCTTCCCGTATCCTGTTTGTGGCTTCATGTTGAGTATATAGGTGGCTTCCAGTAGCCTGTTTATGGCTTCATGTTGAGTATATGGGTGGCTTCCAGTATGCTGTTTATGTCCTTCATGTTAAGTATATAGGTGGCTTCCAGTATCCTGTTTATGGGTTCATGTTGAGTATATAGGTGGCTTCTAGTATCCTGTTTGTGGCTTCTTGTTGAGGATGTAGGTGGCTTCCAGTAGCCTGTTTATGGCTTCATGTTGAGTATATAGGTGACTTCCAGTAGCCCGTTTATGGCTTCATGTTGAGTATATGGGTGGCTTCCAGTATGCTGTTTATGGGTTCATGTTGAGTATTTATTTTTAAATGTTTTTATTGGCATTTATAGGTATACAAAAAACCGTTGAGAAATTGTTTTGAATTGCATCATCCAATGCATATATTGTATGGCAAGTGAACTTCAAAGAACAATAACGAATAAACAAACAATAATAACAACATTGACTGTCCCATCATTTACTGACTTGTAGGGTTCTATGTTTCTTGCGTAGAAGCCCAGGCCCGAAGCCGGCACTCTGCGTTGGCCCTCATAGGGAAGTGGTATAGCAATGTGCGTGGGAATAATTGTCTGATCTATGGACTGTGTTCATATTTGGCGTCAAGGGGGGGGTAGATTCAAGGGGGTTCATGTTGAGTATATAGGTGGCTTCTAGTATCCTGTTTGTGGCTTCATGTTGAGTATATAGATGGCTTTCAGTCATGTTGAGTATATAGGTGGCTTCCAGTAGCCTGTTTGTGGCTTCATGTTGAGTATATAGGTGGCTTCTAGTATCCTGTTTGTGGCTTCATGTTGAGTATATAGGTGGCTTCTAGTATCCTGTTTGTGGCTTCATGTTGAGTATATAGGTGGCTTCTAGTATCCTGTTTATGGCTTCATGTTGAGTATATAGGTGGCTTCTAGTATCCTGTTTATGGCTTCATGTTAAGTATATAGGTGGCTTCTAGTATCCTGTTTATGGCTTCATGTTGAGTATATAGGTGGCTTCCAGTAGCCTGTTTGTGGCTTCATGTTGAGTATATAGGTGGCTTCCAGTATCCTGTGTACGGTTGCATGTTGAGTATATAGGTGGCTTTGAGTATCCTGTTTATGGCTTCATGTTGCGTATATAGGTGACTTCCAGTATCCTGTTTATGGCTTCATGTTGAGTATATAGGTGGCTTCTAGTATCCTGTTTGTGGCTTTATGTTGAGTATATAAGTGGCTTCTATTATCCTGTGTGTGGCTTTATGTTGAGTATATAAGTGGCTTCCCGTATCCTGTTTGTGGCTTCATGTTGAGTATATAGGTGGCTTCCAGTAGCCTGTTTATGGCTTCATGTTGAGTATATGGGTGGCTTCCAGTATGCTGTTTATGTCCTTCATGTTAAGTATATAGGTGGCTTCCAGTATCCTGCTTATGGGTTCATGTTGAGTATATAGGTGGCTTCTAGTATCCTGTTTGTGGCTTCTTGTTGAGGATGTAGGTGGCTTCCAGTAGCCTGTTTATGGCTTCATGTTGAGTATATAGGTGACTTCCAGTAGCCCGTTTATGGCTTCATGTTGAGTATATGGGTGGCTTCCAGTATGCTGTTTATGTCTTTCACGTTAAGTATATAGGTGGCTTCCAGTATCCTGTTTATGGGTTCATGTTGAGTATTTATTTTTAAATGTTTTTATTGGCATTTATAGGTATACAAAAAACCGTTGAGAAATTGTTTTGGATTGCATCATCCAATGCATATATTGTATGGCAAGTGAACTTCAAAGAACAATAACGAATAAACAAACAATAATAACAACATTGACTGTCCCATCATTTACTGACTTGTAGGGTTCTATGTTTCTTGCGTAGAAGCCCAGGCCCGAAGCCGGCACTCTGCGTTGGCCCTCATAGGGAAGTGGTATAGCAATGTGCGTGGGAATAATTGTCTGATCTATGGACTGTGTTCATATTTGGCGTCAAGGGGGGGGTAGATTCAAGGGGGTTCATGTTGAGTATATAGGTGGCTTCTAGTATCCTGTTTGTGGCTTCATGTTGAGTATATAGGTGGCTTTCAGTCATGTTGAGTATATAGGTGGCTTCCAGTAGCCTGTTTGTGGCTTCATGTTGAGTATATAGGTGGCTTCTAGTATCCTGTTTGTGGCTTCATGTTGAGTATATAGGTGGCTTCTAGTATCCTGTTTGTGGCTTCATGTTGAGTATATAGGTGGCTTCTAGTATCCTGTTTATGGCTTCATGTTGAGTATATAGGTGGCTTCTAGTATCCTGTTTATGGCTTCATGTTAAGTATATAGGTGGCTTCTAGTATCCTGTTTATGGCTTCATGTTGAGTATATAGGTGGCTTCCAGTAGCCTGTTTGTGGCTTCATGTTGAGTATATAGGTGGCTTCCAGTATCCTGTTTATGGCTTCATGTTGAGTATATAGGTGGCTTCTAGTATCCTGTTTGTGGCTTCATGTTGAGTATACAGGTGGCTTCAAGTATGCTGTTTATGTCTTTCATGTTGAGTATATAGGTGGCTTCCAGTATCCTGTTTATGGCTTCATGTTGAGTATATAGGTGGCTTCTAGTATCCTGTTTGTGGCTTCATGTTGAGTATATAGGTGGCTTCTAGTATCCTGTGTGTGGCTTCATGTTGACTATATAGGTGGCTTCCAGTAGCCTGTTTATGGCTTCATGTTGAGTATATAGGTGGTTTCCAGTATCCTGTTTGTGGCTTAATGTTGAGTATATAGGTGGATTCCAGGATCCTGTTTATGGCTTCATGTTGAGTATATAGGTGGCTTCCAGTATCCTGTTTGTGGCTTAATGTTGAGTATATAGGTGGATTCCAGGATCCTGTTTATGGCTTCATGTTGAGTATATAGGTGACATCCAGTATACTGCATATTGCTTCATGTTGAGTATATAGGTGGATTCCAGTATCAGGTTGAGGGTCTCAACCCTATACATTAATATGAGAGTGCATTACGAGTACGGCAGTGCAGGGAACCATTGGCGGTAACAGAATTACCAACTCTTTTCCCGCTCTGCTACTATGTGTATGGTCCTAGAGTGGAAGATTGACCTCCAGCATCATGCTGGAGGTAAATCCTCACACTTTCTGCCTAAAATAGACAAAATCGGCAGGATTACCGCAGGAGTAATTCCGCAGGTGCTAATTCTGACAGAACTGCCCCATAGAGTCCAATGGACTCTAAAAGAAATTGGGATTTACTCCGTCACCACCACTTGTAATCCGGCTGCAATTCCACCGGACCAAGTGGCATTAACCGTAATTCCACTGGGTGGTATTCCGGTGGATTTACTGCCGGAATACCGGCCAACTCGTAATGAGCCATTGTGTGGTGGAACTTTGAACCTGCTATTGGTGATCTGTGCACTGTTCAATAGAAATGCACACAATTGACACATGGAGCATCATTAGGATTCAGGACGCAGGAACATCTGCAGCTGGCAGGATTTCTGAAGGTTTTGCTGCGCCCACCCTATTCTGCAAGGGATTCCCTTCGTGGATGCGGAACGGAACTGGGCAGGAAATTTGAGCCGCAGGTTCTCCTGCTCCGTGCACTCAGCACCTGACAAAGGCCCCACAAACGAAGCCATGGGAACCAGAAATGATTACTGTGGAAGTTAAGGGGAACCGGAAAGAGGGGGACCAAAAGTGCAGAGGCTGACCCAGAAGTAATTTCACAGCGTCCAAAAGTGAGGTGGGCCACCTGGAAGTAATCCCGTCTCTCTTTAGGATGCCTTCAAATCAAGGCTTCCGAACCGATGCGGTCACCTTGGAAGCAGTTCATAAGTTGTCTGAAGCTGGCACGAGTCCCTCAAAAATGGCACCAGGAAGTCATTCTTAGAAGAAATACATTCTCCAGATGTGTAATTGACCGGGGTGCCATGGATATTAAATGGATCATGAATAAGTTAACTCTGCATAACAATAATGTCCACTCCACACTTGACTTCTCCCAACAAAAGAAAGAAGCTTAATTGGTCTTTCTTTTTCTGATCTGGGGGAATGCTGCAAAGCTTGGGGTGTCACCGCTGAGGACAACCAGGTTGGACATGGCAGAGATGGTGGGGATTGGAGCAGCTCTGGGGAAGATAGTCTGAAAGGAACAGTTTTGTGGAAACAGACCAACAAAGGAGGGCCCAAGTCTGCAGACAGACAGACCACAAAGCAAGGCTGCTTCTCGGAACAAGCAGACCACAGGCTGCTGGGGCAGAGAATGGGCATTCACAAGCAGGGCCAAGGTCTGAGCAGAGACTAAGGAGAGTCCAGCTTGGATGTTGATGGACAGAGTCCAAGAGAAGGCTAGGTTCTGGGGGAAGAGGAATAATCAGAAAGGAAGGCCCAGTGCTCTGGGGAAAGGCAGGTCACAAGGAGGCAGAGCTCAGGGGAAGGGCAGAGAAGAAGGGAGACCCAACTCTGGAGGAGGGCACTCCACACAGGATGGCCTACATTTGGTGTACGACACATATAGGTACAGCTCTGAGGGGAAGGACACGTGAGGAGCTAGCTCAGTGTGTCGGGGGAGAGGGAGTCAAAGAAATGGACCACCTCAAGAGTGGACCCTACTCACAGGGTAGATATGCAACAAGTGTGGGCCTAGCATTGGGAAATCAGAGACTACCCCGCCCAGTAGGAGGACAGACCACACAGTAGGTGGACTAACTGTCTAAGAAAGCAGGCTAAGGAGGGGCCCAGCTCTGGGACTGGACAGACCACATGGGTGTCACAGCTCTAGAAGAGGGGCCTAGCTCTACAAATGCACACGACAAATGAATGGCCCAAGTATGGGGCAGAACAGCCCCGCTCTGCTTGAGTACAGATTACAACTAAGAGGCATTATGCTTCCCCATCCCTGCATGGCCCATTGGCCATGCTGGCTGGGGTACTGCACCATCAAAATGCCCCGGGAGGTGGGGGGGGGATTCTTGGACTTCATAGTCGATCAGAAGGGCTTCTGGCAGCCAGTGACTGATGCTTACCCTTGCTGTCCAGCTACCAGGAAGCAGGGAGAGGTGTTTGATTGACACCTCTCCCTGCTTCCTGCGTGGGCGGTTTACAGAGAGGCCCTTACAGAGCTGTTGCGGAGTGAGCCTGCAGCCAGGGAGACGAAAATGTAAGCATTTTGATTTATTAAAAAAAGTAATAAAGGACATGTCTATGTGTGCCTGCATGTATGTGAGTGATTGTGGGTTTGTCAATGTGTGTGTGCTTTTTAGGGCATACAGTAAGTATGTGTGATTGAGGGCATAATGATTTTGTGTTCTTTGTCTGCATGAATCAATGTAGATGATTGCTGAATGTGCAAATGAACGAATGCTGATGAAGATGAGTGACTGAATGCCGCTGACTGCGCGAGTGTACAAATGGGGAATTCACCAGTGAACAAATGCTCTGATTACTTACCGGTAATCTTCATTACTCCTAGTACTACTCTTCCTCGTCGCAGTACTTACTTCATGAGGAACCTGCCTCCGAAACAGGACCTTCTTCTATTTCTTTAAATCCCTATAACTCCTCCCCCACATCCACGTCACTCAGTTTCATATTACCAAGCCAGAGCATGGGACCTTCCCCGCAGCGAGGGTGAGGAGGGTCGTCAGTACTGTGACGAGGAAGAGTAGGACTAGGAGTAATGAAGATTATCGGTAAGTAATCAGAGCATTACCTCCACGTCCACTCTTCCTCGTCCCAGTACTTACTTCATGAGGTATACCAAAGCAGCAACGGGGAAAAGGTCCCAATGAGACATAGAGCCAAAAACAGTGCAGCAAAACACACCCACAATAACTCTTAAATCACATCCCCACAGACAAAACTCCAACCACGAAGGAACCAACCCCCGAGTGGGAGAAACTCAACCCATAGCGGTTGATGAAAATGCCTAGACCAGCCAAGGCGGCAGCCATACAAATCTCTTGCAGAGAAAAACCCTCCTTGCATCGGCCCAGGAAGCCGCCAAACCCCTGGCGAACCACCCCTGATCGTGCGCATGCACAGGCAGGCCAGAAGCCACATAGGCCCTAGAGATCACAACCCGGAACCACCGGAAAATGGAAGCCACAGATGCGTTATGCCCAGCCCCAGCCGGACCACAAGCAATCAGAAGACTATCAGATTGGTGGAAAAAGCAAACCAAGCCAAATACTCCAACACGTCCCGCTGGACATCAATGTTAAGCCGAGCCACCTCCTCAGGCGTCTTGGATCATGAAAGAAGTCAGGGAGAACCAGACCCTGAGAGGTGTGAAAACCGAGAGACAACTGAAGGGAGAAACATCAGACCACACCCCGGCACCACCGAGTCTGGCAGCACCCTCAGGAAAGGAGAGTGACATAAGAGAGCCCCAATCTCCCCAAGCCTACGGGCAGAAGTGAGGGCAATAAGAAAAGCAGATTTCAGTGTAAGATGTTTGATATCAATCTCGGAAATGGGCTCAAAAGGAGGCCCATGAAGGAACCGTAATACAAGAGGGAGATCCCAAGGGGGAAGCCCTTTATCAGCACAAGGACGGGAAGAAGAAAAACCCTGGATCAACTTCCCCACAAACACCTCCCCATCCAAGTGACCGTCAGAGTCCCCCAAAAGTAATTTCATGGAGGCCTACTGAGAGCGAAGCCTGGAAAAACTGCCAGGCCCCTGTCAAAACCCCTCCTGGAGGAACTGAAGGATAGCAGAGGCCAGAACGCAGGGGAGGGATCCCAGACCGCCCATACCAGTCTCGTAAATGGCCCCAGTGTCTGCCTAACACCTTCAGAGTGGAGGGTCTAAGAGCATCCATTTGGGCTCAACTACAGGACCACAGAACCCCTGAGATATCAGCCTAGACTGAGCAATAGCCACACTGCCCATTGCATCCGGTGGACTTCCAACCGCAGATCCCCTTGAAGGAGACACGGCCACCTCGGAAGCAGCCAAGGTTCCTAGAACCGAAGCTCCAACAGAGAGGGGAGCCAACTCCGGCGGGACCAGAACGGAGCTAACAACAACACAGTCACCCTGGACACTCTGATGCGCCAAACCACCCGGGGCAGAAGGGGAATAGGCAGAAAGGCATAAAGGAAAATCCCAAGGCCACTGTACAGAGAGGGCGTCCATCCCCCAACCCCCTCGGCCTGAAACCGAGAGCAGAAGAGGGGAACTTCTGCTGAGGCCGGGGATGCAAACAGGTCTAGAACCAGGGACCCTAATCTGACACAGGTCACCGCAAAGACCTGGGCCAACAGGACCAGTTCCGGAGAGGAGTGAAAACCGGCGTCTGAGAAGATCCGCTTGAACATTGTCCACCCATATGATACGTGAGGCCACCAGAAACACCAGATGAGATTTCTCCCAGGTGCCTATCAGCGCTGCCAGAGCATTCAAGGAGCGGCCGGAACCCCTTTTGCAGTTGACATATGCCAAGGCCGTCGTATTGTCCAATCGGACCAAAAACCGCCGACCGTCCAGCAACTCCTCGAATTACACCAGAGCTTGGACAATGGCACAACTCTTGCCAATTGGATGATCGCCGGCTCTCCCCAGATCTCACAACCCTTGAGCTGAGAGGACCCCCAATGTAGACCCTTTCTGCTGGTGTTGGTAGTAAGAGAGGCCACAGGAGGAAGGACCATGCACACCTCAGCCTGTAAACCTGAAACCCCCCTGCCACCATAGCAGGGAGACTCGCAGCGCTGGGGACACTGAAAACAAAACTACGAAAGCCGAGATGTCGGGAGCCAGTGGGAGAGAGTAAAAAACACCAGGGGACGTAACCGAAGACGTGCTCAAGGAACCGGAAAAAACGCAAGACGCCACGTGTCCCGTAACTTCAGCAACAGGCGAGCCGAGACATACTGCCTTCTGAGAACCCAGCCCAGAACAGCCAGCAAGCGCCCCCCCTGCACAACATCCAGATTACGCTCTCCCCAGACGTCCAGACAAGCAGTGCAGGGTCTTGAGACCCATAAGCAGGTGACATCCTAGAAGGCATAGGGACCAGGAACACCCACCCGCAAGTAGAAAACTTGACCCTGAAGAGAGAGAGGAACGGGCAAGACGGTAACCCACAACAACCGTTTGGAGAGAACGGATCCCATGGGCAACTACTTGGACCGTGAGCTGGGTACCAAAGTCCTAACCATGCAAACCTGGACAGGAGGGGACAGGAACGGCAACTGATACCCCCCTCCGGAAGGAGCCCATTACCCAGGAAGCTGAACCCCACCAGTCCAATACACCTCTGAGAAGATAGAGACGAGGAGCCAGGGAAAACCGCCAGTCACTGCACTTGCACCAGAGGGAAATCACAGGACGTTGAAGCATGCCTGCGCCACAATATAACAGCATGCTTGTCAGCCCACAAAAAGATCCGACTTATCAAAAGGAAGATACAGGACAGCCCAGAAGTCCAGCAGACCAGGGCCCCCCCCCCAGCCGACAGAGGAGCCACCAGGCTGGCGTCAAAAGGGCAGAATACTGTCACAAAGCAGGGCAAAGCAATCCATCCCGGATAGCAGACATCAAAGGCAACCCCCCACCTGGGGTATTCCTACACTGGGAAAACCTACTGAAGTGACATCCCCCTCCACAGGCACCAGGGGCTCTGAGAACCCCTCTAAGAACAGACATGTGCCATATCACTTCCCACAAGTCTGAGAGGAGGCGTGAAAGCAACACGTCGGCACTGGAGGACCTAGGACCTAAAAGAAGAGACACTGGAACCCCCTGCATGGCCGTTACTTCCATGATGCATTTTCCATAATCCCATGCCGGACAAGGGAAAAGCAAATCAACTCCTCTGACCTTCCCTCGCGCAGTTTAGAGGAAGAGGACAGGACAAGGAGTCTGCGTCCATAGCTAGCACAGACCCAAACACACCACTAACTCACCACATGACTGAGAGGTGGCTTGAGCCCTGTATCCAGTAGCTGGTAGCCCCAAGCTCTAAATCGTTCCAATGTGTCGGTCTAGGAAGGATGAAATGCCGAGTCAGCACCGCAGAGACTCGAACCCGAAGTGTAGACTATGCCAGGCCGGTACCCTTCCGGCCGTTTGCAGACGTGTCTAAATCCACGCCGTATTCACAGGCAGCACGCAAGGAATGCAGCCAACATCCGGTGCATCCTGGGCTGTGTGTGTCTGAGGAGCGGGTGGTATGTGACATGCCTGTGACAGAACAGAGCCCCCGCACTTTCAAATACTCTCTGTCACAGTCAGCCCACGACAAGAAGCAGAGAGGCCTCACAACAAAAGGGAAGGCTTAGCCCATACTACCAAGTGCTTGCCATCATTTCCAATAAAGATGTGCACACAAAGCACGAGGAAAACAGCCTGTCGAAGGAGTCAAGATGGCCATACCAGCAAGAGAGGGGAAAACATCAGGCACAGTCCTCCCCTCTCCTTACTTTCCCCCAGATAATGCAGCTAACATCCGGTGCATCCTGGGCCGTGTGTCTCTGAGGAGCAGGTGGTATGTGACATGCCTGCGACAGAACAGAGCCCCCGCACTCCCAAAGACTCACTGCCACTGTCACCCCACGACAAGAAACAGAGAGGCCTCACAACAAAAAGGAAGGCTAGCCCATACTGCCAAGTCTAATCAAGACGGCCAAAACAGGAGGAGAGGGGAAAAACATCAAGCCCAGTCCTCCCCTCTCCTTACCTTCCCCTGCGCCATGCAGGACCCGGGACACAATGCTCACGCTGCGGTCCGGTCCGGAGCCCAGCAAAGAACCGAGTGAGGCAATCCAGCCCATAGCTAGCACAGACCCAAACACACCACTAACTCACCACATGACTGAGAGGTGGCTTGAGCCCTGTATCCAGTAGCTGGTAGCCCCAAGCTCTAAATCGTTCCAATGTGTCGGTCTAGGAAGGATGAAATGCCGAGTCAGCACCGCAGAGACTCGAACCCGAAGTGTAGACTATGCCAGGCCGGTACCCTTCCGGCCGTTTGCAGACGTGTCTAAATCCACGCCGTATTCACAGGCAGCACGCAAGGAATGCAGCCAACATCCGGTGCATCCTGGGCTGTGTGTGTCTGAGGAGCGGGTGGTATGTGACATGCCTGTGACAGAACAGAGCCCCCGCACTTTCAAATACTCTCTGTCACAGTCAGCCCACGACAAGAAGCAGAGAGGCCTCACAACAAAAGGGAAGGCTTAGCCCATACTACCAAGTGCTTGCCATCATTTCCAATAAAGATGTGCACACAAAGCACGAGGAAAACAGCCTGTCGAAGGAGTCAAGATGGCCATACCAGCAAGAGAGGGGAAAACATCAGGCACAGTCCTCCCCTCTCCTTACTTTCCCCCAGATAATGCAGCTAACATCCGGTGCATCCTGGGCCGTGTGTCTCTGAGGAGCAGGTGGTATGTGACATGCCTGCGACAGAACAGAGCCCCCGCACTCCCAAAGACTCACTGCCACTGTCACCCCACGACAAGAAACAGAGAGGCCTCACAACAAAAAGGAAGGCTAGCCCATACTGCCAAGTCTAATCAAGACGGCCAAAACAGGAGGAGAGGGGAAAAACATCAAGCCCAGTCCTCCCCTCTCCTTACCTTCCCCTGCGCCATGCAGGACCCGGGACACAATGCTCACGCTGCGGTCCGGTCCGGAGCCCAGCAAAGAACCGAGTGAGGCAATCCAGCTCAACTGTGACCTCAAGCCCTGCAGGGGGACCAGGAGCAGCGCCGCACCTGAGGGATCCGAGGGCCCCGCCACACAGCCCCCCCCCCCCCAGGGGGCCAGTAATCGGTGCTCCCCGGTGCCCCGCACCGGGAAGAAAAAGTCCAACCTGCCGGAGGCAGGAAAAATTAAACTGAGTGACGTGGATGTGGGGGAGGAGTTATAGGGATTTAAAGAAATAGAAGAAGGTCCTGTGTCGGAGGCAGGGGCCTCATGAAGTAAGTACTGGGACGAGGAAGAGTGGATGTGGAGGTAATGCTGTTTAATAAGACACCCACTGAAAGCCGCTGACTGCGCAAGTGTATGAATGGGGAATGCGCGAGTGAACAAATGCTGTTTAATATGACAATGAATGAACACCACTAACTGCGTGAGTGTATGAATGGGGAATGCGCGAGTGAACAAATGTTGTTTAATATGACAATGAATGAATGCCGCTGACTGTATGGGGAATACATGCAAGGGAATTTTCTTTTTTTTTGTCTGAATGAATGTTTGAATGCGTGCATGCATGGAGCTGTTTGGGTGTCTGGCTGCTTGTGTGATGAATGGATATGAATGCACATGTACATGCGAGGCTGGGTGGAGCAGGGCCGGCTAGAGATGTATCAGGGGTGATGGGGGCCCATTTCAACATGATCTTTGGGGAGCCCCCCTTCCATTAGAGCTGGGAAAAACATCTAGAGACGCCCGTGGGTGTTATCATAGCATAAAAAGTCCAAGATGTGCTGCTAGTATACATTTAATGAAGATACGTAGCCTATAATTAAACAATATTATGCAAATTTGCTAATGCCTCCGACCGGACATTAGAGAATATTGTATCATTATAGATGCATACTGGCAGCGCAACTTTGATTATTTTATACATTTTTGGTTATTATACTGGCATAGGAAGTATGTGTGTGTGACACAGGTGCAACAGAATAATTTTGATAATAGTACAAATAGCTAATATAATCAAAGTATTAGGTTGCCATTACTATTCATACGACCTATGAATGTATATGGTATACATTCTAATATTGTCAAAGGAATGCAGCGAGGTAATGAACAGCTGCAGAGTATCATGGGACACGCATCCAGCAGTGGGTTGAACGCTACATGTCCACTAAAAGGCTATTAATCGCTCTTTGACAGCATGGTGCTAAGGTCGGGGGAAACCTGAATAAACAGGTATTGAGGTGCTTAGAACGTTGTCTGAGACCGCCAGAGGAAGGAGACGGCTTGAATCTGCCGCAAAGTCAGAGTGTGATAGCCACACTGCACACGTTTAATGTCCACAATGAATGGGTTATGCTTCTGTGCCATAAGGCTGCCAATACAGGGCACCTGCTTGCAGCCCCCTGGCGCATTCCAACTGAAAAGGTTGAAAGGCCCTGGCGCCAACCTATGGCAGTGTGGGGGAAAGATGGTCCACATTTCTCATGGGGGATGGCATTTCAGACACACAGGCAAAGTCAACATGATGAATGTTCTCACATGCAGGGTGAGGGGAGGGGCCATTTGCATTTGTGTAGCCAGCAAAGATCAGTTGCCCTACTATAGCATGGCATTCTATAGCCAGTTGAGACATGTTTTTCTATTATGGCAATGCATTTTACATTGGTGTTAACAGCAACGTCAAAATAATGAGTGTTCTCATATGGAAGGTGTAGCATTTGTGCCACTAGCAAGGAAATGTTTTTTTACTGCGGCAGTGCATTTTATACTGGTGTTAAGGGCAAAACCGATATAATGTATGTTTTTACATGGCCATACTGGCCTAAATTGGTGCAACCAGTCTGAGCAGTTTTCTTTACTATGGCATGGCATTTTCTACTGGCAACAGGACTATGTTCCTATTTCTTATGTGGGTATAATCTTATATTATCATACCTATCCTTATGGGTAAAGTGAATATGTTCTTAAGTGGAAACACTGGCTTATATTGGTGCAGCCAGCATGGACGAGTATGGCCATAGCCAGCATGAACATATTTGTTTACACCAGCATATAGCTAATGATGTCAAAGCATCATGAAATGCTCCTGTGCACTATCTGTGGCTTGCCATCTCACCGATTCTTTCCCCATCTTTCCCAACAAAACGGGTTGTAAACTGTGTGGTTTTTTACTCCATTGTTCCCAGAAAGTGTGCTGCACCATTTGAAACCATTATTGGATATTATGTGAATAATGTATATATTATATATTTTATGCGATTGTATTACATTGTTATTCCTTTTGTACTAATTATTTGAAAGGTTGTTTTGCAACCAACCAAATAGAAAAAAAGAAAAAAAAGAAACCATTATTTGAAAAACTTTTTCCAGAGGAGAACCCCCTTGTCAAGCCCCAACCCCCAGATGGGTTTGGTCTCCTTTGCTCTGCTTGGTCGCTCATACAAATTCATGGGAATTGTTTACGCCCCTCTAATGGTAAAATTCACCAGCCACCACTGAGTATGCCACACGTGTGGGCCAGCTCTGGGGCAATACTAACAAGGAGGTGGGGATTTTTAAATGTCCATTGAAATCTGAACTTACATCTGTACCACCATGTCGATATTTGGCACCTTAACTGGAGCACATCCGGAAGCACCTCTCATCTCTGTGCAATTAGCCATTCAACATCATCAAGCACTGAGCTTGATTGACAGCAGGCACAGGGCGGGGCATCCAGGATTGGGTGGTTTTGTGGAGCTGAGGAGGGGAGAGCAGGTAAGGACCTATGCATTGTGTGTGTGTGTGTGTGTGTGCATGCATGTAGGGATGGTTGTCTGCGCCTGTGTGCATGTGTCTGTGTGTGAATAAGTGCAGGTTGGAGTACGTATGTGAAAGTTGGCGTGAGCGATCACACAGTGTGTGTTCTTGTGGGAAGGGAATAGGAGGGGCGATGAACACAGTGCTGTGGGAGGGACGACTTGGTGGAGAGAACGAGGCTCCTGCATGGCACGGCAGTGCATTGTACCATGGCAGAGGGCTGTGTCCTGGGATACTGACACATTAAGAACATGTGTTGGAAAATGCCACTGTTTGTTGTTGGTGACCTGGCACATATTACAATTGTTTCATGTGTTACCCCCACAAAACAGGTTGCAAATTGTATGCCGGTTTGTCCATGTACTATTTTTGGGGAAGACCTCCCATAGGTCCCCTCGATGATCGAGGCATCTTCTTTACACTTGGACCCACAATCCGGACGTGTTTGGCTGAACTTTCAAGCCTTGGACCCCAGCTTTTCAGCCAAGCATCTACCCCTTGGCTCTCTCCACTGA
This sequence comes from Ambystoma mexicanum, assembly GCF_040938575.1. NCBI lineage: Eukaryota > Metazoa > Chordata > Amphibia > Caudata > Ambystomatidae > Ambystoma > Ambystoma mexicanum. Next base: position 1,451,028,775 of record NC_090934.1, on the reverse strand, counting down.
AACCTGGACCTCCCTGCTGACTACTGAAAGAACCCCCATCTTAACTCCTCCCCCCCTGAGACACGCAACTACCCTGCTTCCTGAGCTCTGCACGTCATGCACCAATACTCAAGGTAAGCCCACTATGCTCATATCAAGCCGCAAAGTGTCCACTAGAATAATATCCTCACATGCAAATTGCCTACTCACCCCATCACCCTCCTTACCCCCCTCCACTCCCAACCGACAGGCCCCTTACGCTCACCTTGCGCCCCACTTCAGAACAGTAACCACCAGCCAACATCACAACCATGCCTAGTGGTCCACAGCCACTCCTTCCCAATCCCATCCCCTTCCTGTCCCCTCATCGCCTCTCCCCCACCTAATTATTGGCACCCCACTCATCCCATCCTTTACCCAATCCCACCTTCTTTCTACACAGCTGCACACCTCCCCAGTCCGTGCAGCACACACACATATCCATCAACTCTCGCCCCCATTCAGGATCACAAAGAACAGCCCACTTCCGCTCCCGAATGAAAGCCTGAGACCCTCACCTGACACACAACCATCTCCCCATCTCATGCAAAATCAGACGCCATAGACTCTCCTCCTGCACCCGGCCCCACACTCCACCCCGACACCTAGCCCTGAGTACCCCACAACCCCCCAATTCAAGCACTCCCAAACCTATCAACATTACACAGCTCAAGTGTGCCCTGATCAACGTGCGCTCCCTCTGTGCCCATGCTACACACCTTCATGACCTTATCACGGAATACCAACTTGACCTCCTCGCCATCACTGAGTCTTGGCTCCACAGCGTAATGGGCTCTTCCCTAACGCTGGCCCTCCCTCCGGGGTACACCATCTTAAGAGCAGACCGCCTGGACAAACCAGGAGGTGGAGTTGCCCTCATTGCCAAATTCTTGTTAACTATCAGAGAAAGCTCCACCCCCCATCAACCAGGATATCAAATGCTACTATCCAAATTATCACTCAAACCACAAGCTACCACCAATCTCCTGCTCATATACTGACAACCCAACTCACAGAGCGCCCCAGAGTGGACATCCCACCATTTCTCTCTCCTCTCACCAAACCTGCCACCAAGTTCATACTACCAGGCGACTTTGGGCAAGACTTTAACGACACATCCGACACTAGAGCAACTGCTCCCCCTAACTCGCTCCCGGAGAATAACTTCTCTCAACAGGCCACCGCCCCACCCCACACCAAGGTACGCATCCTAGACTGGCTCCTCGCGCTCAATACCACTACCGCTGTTACCGCTATTAGACCAATGGCCTGGTCTGACCACTCACTAATCGAGTTCCTAGTGTTGCACTCCCACATCTCAACCACGCATGCCATCACAGCCTCCACTATCTTAGCTTGTAACACCCGCAAACATACAGAAGCAATCCTTGCCCCCACACTACTAAAGCATCTTATTTACCAGGAACCCGTAGCTAATGACCCACAGGCTCTAGTCACCCTCTTCAACAAGGCCCTCACTCTCACCATGAATGAACAGGCCCCCATCAAATCCAAAATCCCTAAACCAAGCCAACATGCCATCTCTTGGTTCTCTGATGATCTGTTCACACTGCGCAGGCGTAAACACGTAGCTAACAACCTGGAGGTTCTAGCCACCCTCTTTAACCAGACCCTCACTCTCACCATGAATCAACATGCCCCCATCAAATCCAAAATCCCTAAACCAAGCCAACATGCCATCTCTTGGTTCTCTGATGATCTGTTCACACTGCGCAGGCGTAAACACGTAGCTAACAACCTGGAGGTTCTAGCCACCCTCTTTAACCAGACCCTCACTCTCACCATGAATCAACATGCCCCCATCAAATCCAAAATCCCTAAACCAAGCCAACATGCCAACTCCTGCTTGTCTGATGATCTGTTCACACTGCGCAGGCATAAACGCGCCTTGGAACACATCTGGAGAAAACACCCAACCGCTGATAATCTTGAAGTGTTTAACACCTCATCAATACCTACAAAAAACACTAATAATCTCCAAAATCAATTCTTACAACTCTAGAACCTCAGAAGCCAGCTCGAGTTCCAAAGAGCTCTTCACCATTCTTAAAGCACTAGAGAATCCCCTTCCCTCTCCCTCCCAGATGCACAAAGATAATGTTTGGTGCTCAACTATCCGCCCTCAAACTCAGAGACAAAAGGACAGCAAAGAAACTCCAACTCTCCGTGAAACCTCCCTCCACAAGGACACCCCACATTCACACCGAACAACCCTCAGCTCCCCTTTTCAGCTTCTCATCAGTCACGGTTGATGAAGCTTTCAAAACTATCCAGCACTTCAAACCCTCAAACTGTACAGGAGACGCATGTCCAGCCCATTTAGCCACATTTTGTGCAGAAACCATAGCACCCACTAGAACTGACTTCAAAGCAGCCTAGGTCACCCCACTCATCAAGAAACCCTTCCTTGACCCTTCCCTACCTGCCAACTACCACCCCATCACCACAGTAGATTGTATGGCCTACTCCCAGATCAAAACCTTCCTCGAACAATATCAGTTACTTGGACCAAGACAATCGAGTTTTCGGTTCAAACAAAGCACCGAAACAGCCCTCCTGATCTCAAAATCCAATTAGACAGCATCTGAGACTCAGGCAACATCGCCACCTTGCTCCTTCTTGATCTGTCTACTGCATTCGACCTTGTCAACCATGATATCCTATGCCAGCAGATATCTTCCAACTTTAACTTCTCCCAGGAGGCAGCATCTTGGATTAAGTCTTTCTTGAGCAAGCGCACCTCAAGTGTCTTCGTAGGAGACGCAATCGCAGATCCCATCCCTGTCCCGATTGGGGACCCTCAAGGCTCCTGCATCTCCCCTCCCCTCTACAACACATACACCAAGTCCCTCTTTACCCATCTACACACCCTTGGCATTCCCTACATCACCTTCCCTGATGACACCCAAATCCTCCTTCCCATCAGATGAAACTACTCCCCAGGTCCTAGAATCTATCAACCAGATCTACAGCATCATCCTGAATTGGATGGCCTTCCACAACTTGTGTCTCAATGATGACAAAACTGAACTGCTCATTGTGGGTTCCCTCCTTCGCTTAAGAAGCTTGGATCCTGCCTACTCAACTCTCTCCATCTCTGGCACCATCATCCCGGTCCCTAAGCATGTCAAGAATTCTGGAGTCTACATTGAGTCAGAACTCAATACGACCAAACAAGTGAACGCTCTTGTCTCCTCAGCAGCCTACACAGCCGAACTCCTCGTCTTCAGAAGAAAATTCCTCTCACCAGCCAAGTGCCTGACTCTCGCTCAAGCAATCATAGGTAGCAAACAGGACAATTATAATGCTCTATTCACAGGCACCTCTGCCAAGAACCGATCCAAGCTACAACTTTTACAAAACAATTCCTTAAGAGCAGCTTTGGGTCTTAAGCTTACAGACCATATCTCTGCTCCGAGACATGACGTCCACTGGCTTCCCATCAAAGCACGGATTGAGTTCAGAATCTTAGTGATTACACGCTAGCTGTGTCCATAACGTTGCGCCTTCCTTCCTGAATCCCCGCGTCTCAGCCAACACGTTGATGCGCATTCTCGCATTCTGCGCTCTTCCTCCAGCCTCTCTCCCCAAGTTCCTAGATTCAAATGCAAATGAGCAGGCAGATCCAGCTTCTGCGTTACAGCACCAGCCCTCTGGAACTCACATAAAAGACAAGCCCTCATACTACACTTCGAGGAAACATGTGAACACCTGGCTGCTTGACAAACACAATGTATCTGCTCTTCCTCCCTGATCTATGAGTGCATCATGAGTACTCATCTTGCCCGATTTGAGTCTCTCCACCACCAAATCCCAGTTCACTTCCTATTCTGTACAAGCGCGGTGATGCCTTCTGGTCTGGGTGCTACACAAATGTAATAAATAAATAATTGAATCCTGCACGATATTTACGCCTCCCAGCCCCCAATGAATTGAAAGGGAGGACCCACCTTTGGTGGGGGCAGAGAGTGAAAGGGAGGGCCCAATTTTGGGTGGGGGGATTAATTGGGAGAGCCCACCTTTGGAGGAGGGGAGATTGAAAGGGAGTCTGCACCTTTGGAGGAGGGGAGATTGAAAGGGAGAGCCCACCTTTGGGTTTGTAGGTGAGGGGGGGGGGGAGATTGAAAGAGAGGACCCAACTTTGGCGAGGGGTGAAAGGGAGGGCCCACATTTGGGTGGGGGGGATTGAAAAGGAGAGGTTGAAGGGGAGTGTCCACCTCTGCTGCAGCAGAGATTGAAAGGGAGAGCCCACCTTTGGGGGAGGAGAGATTGAAAGGGACAGCCCATCTTTGGGGGAGGAGAAATTGAAAGAGAGAGCCCACCTTTGGGGGAGGAGAGATTGAAAGGGACAGCCCACCTTTTGGGGAGAAGAGATTGAAAGGGAGAGCCCACCTTTGGGGAAGGAGAGATTGAAAGGGACAGCCCACCTTTTGGGGAGGAGAGATTGAAAGGGAGAGCGCACCTTTGGGGGAGGAGAGATTGAAAGGGAGAGCTCACCTTTGGGTTTGTGGGGGGGGGAGATTGAAAAAGAGGGCCCACCTTTGGGTGGGGGGGGTTGAAACTTTGGGTGGGGGGGTTGAAAGGGAGTGCAGAACTTTGGTGGAGGAGAGATTGAAAGGGGGCGCTTGGGTGGAGGAAATATTGAAGGCACAGCCCCTTTGATGATGGAGAGAGGGAGTGCACACCTTTGGGTAGAGGGGAGAAATTGAAGGCAGAGACCCCTTTGGTGGAGGAGCGTTTGAAAAGGAGGGATTGAAAAGGAGGGCCCACCTTTGGGAGGGGGAAGAGTTTGGAAGGGAAAGCGTGCCTTTGGGAGAAGGATATGCATAAGTGAGGCCTTAGGGGGGATGGGGGGCAGAGATTACACGGAATGGGGAGGAAAGGGTTACAGGTGTGCTCACCCCTTTAACTAAAAACAAAAAAATAACCATTCGAATAAAACATAGATGGTGTTCTCCTTGATGCCCCAGCTGGACCACAGCAGCGTGTACCCCAGTTTCACGCTGCCACAAACAATTGCTAGAAATGGGGAACAGCTGCCAGGCCCAGAGGGAGCCGGTAGCTTAAGATGTCGGGCACAAAAGGAGCACATGGCGGCCTGCTTTTGAGAACAGCTTTGGCAATAATTGCGCCCATCTATAAGTGACAGAGCCCAGGACACGGTTATGAATTGTGGGTGATAGATAGCAGAGATTAGCCCGGGTGTGGGCTGCATCCAAGAGTCTAATAACTCAGGCCTGCTCTAAAAATTCTTTGCTTGGCTCCTGGTGCCAACACATTCTCAAGTAATGGCGTTTAAAAATAGCATCGCGCCTCAGTGCAGCTAACCAGCTCAAGGCCCTTGTAAAATAAAAACAAAGAAACTTGTGAGAAGCTGTGGAATGTAGACACAAATCCCGGTCCAACCCAGGGACAGACTCTGCTCGACCTGCTGGAAAATCACATTCCTCAGGTAGAAAAGCATTCCTCCCACTGCGCCATGATCCACGGTTGAACTTGGAGGTGGGTGGCCATCTTGATTTGCCATTTGAGACCTCTGCAACCCTCTGCACCATGATCCACGGTTGAACTCGGGGGTGGGTGGCCATCTTGATATGGAATCTGAGACCTCTTACACTAGGGCAGTGGTCTTCAAACTTTTTTGGCCTGGGCCCCCCCTGAGCAAAATTTGGGCAGCGCCCCCCGACCCCCGCCCCCACAAATGCCAAATGGACAGTATGTACAAATGACTATGAACTACTGCGTACCTTCACCACACCCTACACCCAATATAGTGCCTAGGCTCCCGCACCTGTTCCCATCATAGTCAATGGGGTCCCTCATCCCAATCCTACTCAGTCCCTGGGCTCTCCCCATCACAGACCCTGGGCTCTCCCCACCCTGCTCCCACCATTATCCCACGGCTCCCGCCCATCCTGCTCCCACCACAGTCCCTGGACTCACCCACCCCATTCCCAACACAACCAGAGGGCCAGTGGGAGCTGGTGAATTTTTGAAGTGGAGGGGTATAGATATTTCCCTCAAAAATGGCATAGCGACCGAGCGCAGCGAACAAGCCCGAACCAATCAAGGGGGCTTTGGGGGGAATTCCCCAGGGAATTTAATTAAAATAACGGGTTAAAATGTTGCATTTTAGAGCATACTTTAAAAAAAATGGCTAAAAAGCCAAACAGTTTTCAAAAGGGGGGCCAAGGCAGAAAACATGGTATTTTTGACTGGACATCTATGATAGATGTCCAGTATAAAAATACCATCCCTGCCCCCTGGGCTCCACAGCACCTCAGAAGGAGAGCTGATTTTGGCAGGTGGGTAGGGGGATTGTGCATTTTTAAAATGCCTTTGTTGTACAACCGTCCTTCCCCCTGTTCCCACCACTCGCCAAAATCAGCTCAACGCACCAAAACAAACACACACACACATTCACACAGCAATCACTCTATCATTCATACAAGCACCCATCACCATGCACTCACTCATAGTTCAAGCATACACACATCCATACACATATTTAAATAAAAAATAAATTAACATAAACGTACCTTCTGCAGGGGCCTGCTCGTGGGTGCTGAAATGCCCCGCTCCAGGTTGCTCTGTCCGTATGTGCGAGGATGCACAGGAGCTCCCGCTCGCACATACAGACATGCAGTGCCCCAGCCAGCATTTCCAATGAGCTATGCAAGGCTGGCGGAGCAAAACACCCCCAGCCTTGAATGGCTCAGTGTTTCCCTTTAACAGTTCAGTCAGCCCAGAAGCACTCCCTCAGCTGGAAAAAGTAGCTGAGGGAGTGCTCAGTGTTTCACTGGCTGGCTCCTTGGGCTCCTCCATAATGGGTGAGGGGGCCACTGGGTGGACGCCCCCTCACCCATTATGGTTGAGCCGCCAGGCTCGGACTGGCCTATAGGGCAATACCCATACTAAAAATGTAAAATGCAATGTAGGCCAGTCGAAATGGCCCACTTTTCTGGCCAATATGGGCCAGTTTAGTGAGTTACTTCACTATGCAGCTAGTAGTTTTGACCATTGCTGCTGAATAAATATTCTTCAAATATCACAATTAGCTTAGATTTTAACAAAAAACACCCGTTGGGTACTATTCAAACAGTCTGTGACTAAAGGAATGAATATCCATTTGTAACTGCAGGCCCCTGGCCATTTCCTCCAATCTAAAAAAATAAATATATATATATTGCTTTTTTTTACATTTCATGCTGGGCTCTAATGCACCCCCTTGAGATGCAGCTGCCGCCCCCCCACCCTCCCAGGGGCGGTGCGCCCCACAATTTGAAGACCTCTGCACTAGGGTGACCAGGGGTCCCGGTTTTTCCGTAACTCCCGGAAATTGGAGCTATGTCCCCTTTTGTCAAGATTATGCTCCCATTGGAAACTGCAGTGCTCCCGGTTTTTAGTAGTAGGTCGTCATAGCTGCCAGTCATAGCTCGCACAGAAGATATGCTGCATTTTACAACTTCAGACAGTGTTAGTTTGTGATAAATTAGTGATACTTTAATTATAATATGTGTTTATTTTTACTTTAACACTTAAACCCCCTTCTCCTCCAACCGAGACTGAAGTGTTGACAGCCACTTTCATGAGTTAATCCTGCCTTTATGTTAGTTGCCCTGTCCCGGTTTTTTACTTTTTAAATCTGTTCATCCTAGCTTACACCATAATGGTATCCAATCACTACAACAACATGTTGCAATTAACAGACACTTTCAGTTTCTCGAGTAAAATATTTCAGCCTGAGACACCTGAACATACCTCTTCACCCAGTTGTCTTTCAAACATCCGGGGGCTTTAAGTGGGCCAGGGCTAGCAGAAGCCAAGCCCCGGCAGCCTCTAGAAAGGGAGCCTGATCCACGCCCCTGCTAGGGCCCACCCCGACTAAAGCCCCAGACAGCCCGACACCTCTGGCAGCTGTGTAGCTGAAGCGCTGCTCAGTTACATGGACTGCCAGAAGTACTCTAAAAAATCAGTTTGTCGAGTGGAAAGGTTACACGGGACCAGCTTCACTAACTGGGCTTTCCAAATTGTCTCTGGTGCACTGTGTGGTGCTAAAAGGCACATGCTGGACCACCTTGGTCTTCACATGTGTCTGCTGCCTTGCAGATGAAGGACATTGTTCACTTTAATAGGTTTTCTCTGTTTTAGGCAGGTGCAAACCTCTCGCGCGCGGCTCACAGGACCACCACAGACACTTTGCTGAAGGTCCCAGGCTGCCCCACTCTCCGTGTAGGAAGCTATTCTACCACCGCAGAGGGGAGAGGATCAGAATTGACACAGACAACGCTGTTTAATGTGAATCATAATAGGCGCACACGTGCAGCCCTGATGAATGTGGCCCACCTACCCTGTACCACAGAAACCGGTCGGATTTAGAATGACCTGACTTAGTGTTAATATCTATCTGCACAGGCACAGCTCATTCCCAGAAAGGACCCCCTTAGAAATAAAAAAGGGGTCCAATTCTAAAAGGAAACCTCCAGAGAGGAGCCTACTGAAGAATTTTCTCTTCCTTGTTTTTAACAAACTTGCACCTGCCTAAAACAGAGAAAACCTATTAAAGTGAACAATGTCCTTCATCTGCAAGGCAGCAGACACATGTGAAGGACAAGGTGGTCCAGAATGTGCCTTTTAGCACCACGCAGTGCACCAGAGACGATTTGGAAAGCCCAGTTAGTGAAGCTGCTCCCTTGTAACCTTTTCCACTCGACAAACTGTGATTTTTTAGTGTGACGACGCTTTTGGGCAACTCACAGTTGGCAACCCCATAAACAGTCCTTTGTGTTTTGTTTACTGCCAGAAGTACTGACAACTGCTGATAGCCAGTTTAACTGTGGCTTCGGCAACACGGCTGCCAGATGGATCTGAACTCCGAAACAGGAGGGGGGCTGGAGGGCCCACTCTCTCCTTTTGTTTCTGAGTGAAGAGTCATCATGCAGCACAAAGCCTTTTAAACGAGGCTACATGATGCGTGATGACCCTTTACTCTGAAACAAAGGGAGAGACTGGGCCCTCCAGCCCTCCTCCTGTTTCGGAGTACAGAGTCACCACACAGCAGGCAGCCCTTTCATTCAAGGAGCCTGTGGTTTTTAACCACACAGAGCCTTGAATGAAAAGGCTGCCGGCTGATTGTGAAAGCTGTGGTGCACTGGTGTCAGCCCCTCAGGGGGCATGGCCTAAGTACACACATACCTAGGCCACGCCCCTAATGAGAGCCCCTCTGCCCCCCGATTTAGCATCCCACTTAATATACTAACCATCCCTCATAGGCTGCCGTGCTTGGCCCTTTCCTCATCATTCCAGAATCCTTCCTCAAGCTCCCAAGCACGGGAGCGCAGCTACTGCACCCTGCCTATGGGATGAGCGGCAAGTTTACCCGCCTGTAGAACCATCAGAGAGTCTGGCTACAAAATGAGTAGCAGGTTTACTGTTTACTGGCCTGTAGGAAGATCAGAGGGTCTAGAACTGGGATGAGCTACAGGTTCAAAAACAATCAGGGAACCTGGTTAAGGTAAAGCTCACCTTATCAGGGTATTCGCCCTACTGTTAGCTATTATATGCTTTTTATCACACAAGAACAGCCGTGGAGCTTATTTCTTATTTATATCATAATCATTTCAAGAACAGACACTAAATGTGTACGCTAGCACTATCCCTGGGAGGAAGCACACCCTATCCCTGTAAGGTAGTGCTGTCCCTGCGCCAGAGCTGGTGCGCCGCCGATCTATTAGGGAAGAGCCGAGAGGATCTATCCCTGTGAGGAAGCACACCCTATCCCTGTAAGGTAGTGCTGTCCCTGGGCCAGAGCTGGTGCGCCGCCGATCTATTAGGGAAGAGCCGCGAGGATCTATCCCTGTGAGGAAGCACACCCTATCCCTGTAAGGTAGTGCTGTCCCTGGGCTAGAGCTGGTGCGCCGCCGATCTATTAGGGAAGAGCCGAGAGGATCTATGCCTGGGAGGAAGCACGAGAGGATCTATCCCTGGGAGGAAGCACACCCTATCCCTGTAAGGTACTGCTGTCCCTGGCCCAGAGCTGGTGCGCCGCCGATCTATTAGGGAAGAGCCGAGAGGATCTATCCCTGGGAGGCAGCACACCCTATCCCTGTAAGGTACTGCTGTCCCTGGGCCAGAGCTGGTGCGCCGCCGATCTATTAGGGAAGAGCCGAGAGGATCTATCCCTGGGAGGCAGCACACCCTATCCCTGTAAGGTACTGCTGTCCCTGGGCCAGAGCTGGTGCGCCGCCGATCTATTAGGGAAGAGCCGAGAGGATCTATCCCTGGGAGGAAGCACACCCTATCCCTGTAAGGTAGTGCTGTCCCTGGGCCAGAGCTGGTGCGCCGCCGATCTATTAGGGAAGAGCCGAGAGGATCTATCCCTGGGAGGAAGCACACCCTATCCCTGTAAGGTAGTGCTGTCCCTGGGCCAGAGCTGGTGCGCCGCCGATCTATTAGGGAAGAGCCGAGAGGATCTATCCCTGGGAGGAAGCACACCCTATCCCTGTAAGGTAGTGCTGTCCCTGGGCCAGAGCTGGTGCGCCGCCGATCTATTAGGGAAGAGCCGAGAGCATCTATCCCTGGGAGGAAGCACACCCTATCCCTGTAAGGTAGTGCTGTCCCTGGGCCAGAGCTGGTGCGCCGCCGATCTATTAGGGAAGAGCCGAGAGGATCTATCCCTGGGAGGAAGCACACCCTATCCCTGTAAGGTAGTGCTGTCCCTGGGCCAGAGCTGGTGCGCCGCCGATCTATTAGGGAAGAGCCGAGAGCATCTATCCCTGGGAGGAAGCACACCCTATCCCTGTAAGGTAGTGCTGTCCCTGGGCCAGAGCTGGTGCGCCACCGATCTATTAGGGAAGAGCCGAGAGGATCTATCCCTGGGAGGAAGCACACCCTATTCTAGTAAGGAAGTGCTATCCCTGGGCCAGAGCTGGTGCGCTGCTGATCTAATAGAAAAGAGAAGAGAGGATCTATCCCTGCCTCTACAATGTTAGGTATTTCAGCAAAATGAAAAACGAGAGTTGTTGAACCAGATCTATATTTTGCATGGACATTTCAAGGAGGAAGCATTTCCTTCCCGCTGAGGGCTGTTAGTGTGTGCATACAGTGTCGATCAGGTGGTGTAGTGTGGTTGAGCAAGCATAAAAGAGTTTAAAAGACTGTTTTTTACTGTCAGAGAAGATCAGTTTATCGGAACCGGTTTTGCTATTGTACCAGTTACTGTGGTTTTGAGTTAAGTCTGTTCTGACCAGATGAATCTGACAAATATCACCAGTTAAATCTGGTTGCTACTGACATGGAAGTTTCAGTGAACATATACCGTCTCCCCAACTCCCTTCAGGGATATCATACAGTAGAGGGGTCGACCGGCTTCAATGACAACGTATGCGTAGTCATCTTAATCAGGACGTGTTTTTATAGTGCGTTTTATCAATCGTGATATCCGTCAGAGAGGGTGGGGCCTCCAGACCCGACCTAGGGAAAAATTGAAAACATGTTTTCACCTGGGAGTGCTGAGCATCGTGTTCACTTGCATGTCAATGCCAGATACATTACAGGAGATCATTCAGATCAATTGGTGACCTGTTCACTGGTGGGGGAGCCCCCCGCCCACACACAGGCGCGTAGGTGTCTATCCCCCATATGGCGCGAGGGGACCATCTCTTATCCTTTTCCGAGTAAACATTTTTGGACTGATACCAGAGGAAAAATCCATAATCTATATCTCATTCCTTAGCTCCTGCGTCTCCGTGTAGGCTAGAGGGCTGTTCCTTTTCTTTATAGTACCATCTGCCTGTGGTTACTCCAATACAGAGTTTGACTAAAACAAAAAGAAAAATGGAGATGGGAGAGGGACCATTCAAGTCCGTTTTGTGTTTATAGTCCTTTCCTAGAGATGTTATCTCCGTAAAGACTTAAAAACACACATTCGTGTGAGTAGTTAGTCTCACATTCCGTGCCTGTGGTGTGGTATAGGATTCGAATGTCTCTATTGTTACGTGAAACAATGATCACCTCTTGTCCGTGCATGGCTTAGATAATTGTTCCAGCGATCGTGGGTGCAGCATGCGTACAGCGTGTTCTACGTTTGCGCATGATATTGTATTCAGGGGATGTTATTCCCAGTCATGGTACATGTTTTTATTTTTATCCATGCGTGGACGTAGCTTAATTACAATCAGAATGCAAAAGACATGCATCATCCTGTACGTTCGCACTGACGATAGCTCAGTGGCAACGTGCTCACCTTGGAAGCAAGACGACACAGAGCACCACAGGTTCGATCCCCGGGCCTGCGCTTAGAAACCTCTGGGTGTTAAGTGCGTTATAAATAACCTATCATATCACTGGATATTATATCCAGGAAGTGTTGTTCCTAATCTAGGAACGTGTTTGCATTTTTATTCGTGCGTTCACGTAACTTGAAAACAGTGATCAGGAGCATACGGTTGTCGTCGTTCAAATGGCATAGTTCCCAATCTGGGAACGTGTTTTCATTTTGTCATGCGCACATGTAGCTTCCATGCAGTGATCAGAAAAGGGGGACGGTAGTCTCGGTGCTTGGACCGGCGCTCATTCATACTGGTCTTCAACTAATAACATGTACACAAGTAGAGAGGAGCTGTGCTTACCATTGGGTGGTGCGCCCTTTGTCAAATATTCTTGCGCATGCAGCAAACAAACTGGTTGCTGTTACATCCTCCTTGCGTCCTGCTACGCGGTGATGCAAGGCGCTCAATAAAGGCCCCGGCCCCACACTGCGGAGGCAGTTCTGGGGCAAGGCAGCAACACAAAGGTGTCCGTGTCTTTTCATGCTCCAGCCGGAGCTGCGCAGCGAGGCCCACCCACGCGGGCCTGCCTCTCCCTGATTCCCACTGACGCCTCAACCGGGACCAGGGACATAACACTGGCGACGAAGGAAGCGAACACAACGGCACGCGTGCCGCCGCCAAACAGCTGTTGAAGCCCCGATCGATGGTGACATTTTTGGAAACACGGTGGGGTGGGCACACAAATCCCCACCCAAAAAAAAAAAAAAATGTTCTACATCATTCCTCCTACATCTCTCCTAATCCGCTTACAACGTCGGATTGGCCACGCCACACAGCCATACGGTGCCGGTGGTCATCTACACCGTGCAGTAGGAACCTGGAAGGGGAGAAAGCGCTCCATCACGCCCAGCACGCGGAAACACACAAAGAGGCCGAAGACTCCCACAGGGGCACGCCAGTTGAGGCATCGACCCCCACACGTGACCAAGTGACTCTCAAACATGGCGACAGGCACATCCACCCCCAGGCGCAACATGCCATCCCGAATGGCCGCAAACCTGTCGGTGTCCACGCCACAAGCCTGCCCACAAGGTGGCTCATCAGTGACACTCTATCCTTTTGACCCAAACACTGACCCATCATCAGTTGGCCCAAGATGGCAATTGTGCCTACAAAAGTTTGAGATGGCAATGGAGTGTAAAGACATTACCACTGCAAGGAAGATGAAGTTGCACCTATTGTTAAATGTGGGGGATGAAGTATTACGAATTTTCAATTCACTGGGCCTCATTCCGAGTACGGCGCTAACCAATGGCGCTATTAACGCCTTGGTTGACGCCGTACCCGGACCGGCAGCGCCTTGGTGGATGGCGGAATTACCGCCCCATTCCAAGGTTGGCGGGGCGGTAATTCCCCAATCCCCATTTACCCTTCCCCATTCCCATTCTTGCCCCATAGGGCATAATGGGAGTGGGGAAGGCGTCAATTACGCCACCGTAAATTACGGTGGCGTAATTAACATCAAGGTCCCTTAGCGCCATGGTTTTTAACACCTGCTAAAAGCAGGTGTTAAAACCACCATGGCGCAAAGGGAACTCGGAGTATGGCGGTAAGGGATTACCGCCACCGCTCTCGTTAGCGGTGGCCGCTATCCCTTACCGCCATACTCGGAATGAGGCCCACTGACCATCAATGAAAGCCTTGATGTCTACCAGCAGACGAAGGACGCCCTAACGGCCCATTTTCTCCCCCAACTCAACCCAGATTACGAGACATTCATATTCTGCACAACAATCCAGCTGGAAGAGCAGAGGAGACGCTTGATGCCTAGCACACCAGACTCCGGAAGCTGGCAATATCGTGTGAATTCACAGACATTGAGAAGGAAATCCGACGACAACTCATAAACGGAATCCAGTCAGAAAAACTGAGAAGGATGGTACTGAGCGAGAAGGGCATTTCCTTGACCCGAATCCTTCAACTGGGCCGCCAGAGGGAACTAGCACACACCAGGGTAGCACATATGGGCACGACCCTTCAGAAACTACAGCCAGCCCTCACATCAGCCACTGTGGCCCAGATCACGAATCGCCAACCCACGAGGGATGAAACCGGTGGAAACTACATGTACCCCAGATGGCAGCCCCGAACCCCGGGACCCACGGAATGTGGGCGGTGCGGAGGGCTTTGCCACGGAAGTCGCAACTGCCCGGCTCAGGGAACAACATGCGGTGCATGTGGCAGGAAAGACCATTATGCCAAGGTATGCAGGTCGTCAGGCGTGCAACAACAGACACCACAAGCATCCCAGGACAGGAGTGGGGGAAAGAAGAAAAAACAGGCCAACGCCCGGCGGATCGAAACCACAAACTCTTCCACAGAGGAGGAAGGAGATGATGCAGCACAGCTCCAACAGGACTCCGCGAAGGAGCAGTGGAAGAAAGGAAGGAAAGTTTACCTGGTATCTGCCCTCAACCATGGAAACACCATGCCAAAGAGGAAACTTAGAAGACGAAAATGCCAGGTAGCGATCCAGGGCCAAAACATACTGATGACCATAGACCCATAGACACCGGGGCCTCTGTAAACGTGATGCCACTGACCACATTCAAAACACTAGTGCCCCCACCGGACATGAAAGCAACAGACACGCTACTATTTGCATACGGATGCAAGACCCCACTGCCCATAGTAGGCAGGTTCCGTACCACCATCAGCCACATTGAAAAGTCACTGCAATCAAAAATCTATTTAGTAAATGCGGCATTGAATGCCTCCTAAGTGGAGATGCAGCAGAGGACTTAGGGCTGGTAAGCTTCATCTGTGAAGTGAACGACTCGCAAGAAGTCGAGAACGTGTTGGAGAAATACCCGAACATACTCAAGGGCATAGGATGCCTGAAAGGCAAATCGATCAAATGACACATCGATGAGTCAGTCCAACCAAGAGCTGTGCAACACAGAAGGATGCTGTTTCACATCCGCAACCAAGTGGAAAAGGAACTAAGGGCACTGGAGAAAGCAGGCATCATCGAGGAAGTGACGGGGCCCACGCCGTGGGTCTCTCCCATGGTCGTCACGAAAAAGCCAAAACAACCTGGGAAGGTCAGAATATGCATAGACATGCGCCTACCCAACGAAGCAATCAAGCGGGAGCGCCATGCCACCCCGACCCTGGATGAGATAGTGGCAGACCTCACCGGGTCCAAGATATTCTCTAAGGTCGACCTGAACGCCAGTTATCACCAGCTGAAGTTGCACCGGGACTCCCGGTACATAACAACATTTTCAACTCACATTGGCCTACGCAGGTACAAGCGCCTGAGTTTTGGAATCTCCTCAGCCGCAAAAGTCTTCCAGCAAACAATACAGGAGGTGATCCGAGACATACCGGGAGTCTTAAATGTCAGTGACGACATTCTGATCCATGCCAGCAACAAAGAGGAACACCTGAGAAGGCTGCACATGCTACTCAACAGGTTGGAAAGCGCAGGCCTGACAATACACAAAGAAAAATGTGAATTCCTGAAGGATGAAATCTCATTTTTTGGGTACACGTTCAATGGCACAGGCATCTCAGCGGACCCCAAAAAAGTGGCGAACATCCAAGCTGCAACCCCCCCCCACCACTTCAATGGAGGTGCGCAGTTTCTTAGGCATGGCCACCTACTGTGGGAGGTTTATCCCGAATCTGGCCACGCTCTCAGAACCTCTGCGAGAACTCACAAAGGCCAACACGAAGTGGGAGTGAGGACCCACCTGCCAAGAGGCATTTGAACACATAAAAACGTCACTGTCAGCTGATACCACAATGGCTTATTACGACCCAGCACTTCCCACTGAACTGTACGTGGACGCCAGCCCCGTGGGCCTAGGGGCCATTCTTATACAGGTGACAAACACGGGAGAGCAAATGCCGATTGCATATGCCTCCTGGGCATTAACACCGACGGAGCAGCGATATTCCCATACCGAAAAAGAGGCGATAGCCGTACTATGGGGTTGCTTCCACGTCGGAAATTCAAAACGTACACAGATCACAAACCGCTGATCCCCATCTTCACAGGCACATCATCTCACCCCCTGCCCAGATTGCCAAGTGGTTATTGCACCTCCAGCAATATGACTTCAAGCTGACGTACCAGCCAGGCAGTGGCAACCCGGCAGATTTCCTCTCAAGACACCCGAGAGCGGCAACACCAAAGGAAATCAACGTAGCAGAAGAGACGGAAGAGCACATCTGCCAGGTTGTACACGCTATGATGCCTCGAGCGATCAGCTTAGAGGACATAAGAGAGGCCTCGCAAAGAGACCCATGCTGCGATCGGATAAAGGACACAATCATCTCAGGGGAATGGAGGTCGTTCCTGCGAAACATCCACAACAAAACAGCAGAAGCCAAAGAATTCCTCACAGGGATTTTCATGGTCCGGCAGGACCTCTCCATCACGGAAGAAGGACTAATCCTACAAGGAACCCGAATCATAATCCCCCTGAGCCTACAGGACAAGATCGTGGCCTTGGCACACGAGGGCCACCAGGGAGTGGTACGGACCAAAGCCTGTATAAGGCACCGGGTGTGGTTCCCCCAGATTGACAGAAAGGTCGAAAGGCTGGTCAGCACATGCCTCCCATGCCAAATAACAGGGCCTCCGCCCAATCCGGAGCCCATCCAGGCGGCTGTGCGAGGATCCACCAGATGGGACGCCATAAGCATAGACTTTTGAAAAATAAGGGAAGGCACACACCTACTGGTGGCAATTGACGACTACTCCAGGTACCCGGAGGTCGAGATCGTCAACTCCACGGCAGCGGACGTCGTTAAAACCTGTGATCGAGAAAATGTTCGCGACACATGGACTACCAAGAAGAATCAGGAGTGACAATCGTCCACCCTTCACGGGGGAAGAGTTCAAAAAATACCTTAAGGAGCTCAACATTCGATATCACCACATTATGCTGCGATGGCCGCAGGCAAACGGTGATGTGGAACGCTTCATGCGGACAATTAACAAGGCACTGTGCCTGTCACGCGTCAATGTCAGCCCATGGCAGGTGGACTTAAACGGATTCCTATGGAACTACAGGGTCACACCCCACAGCATGACAGGGATACCGCCGGCAGACCTGATGTACGGCACACTCATCAACTCCTCCATACGACATCACCCGAGTAGGAGCCGAGACACGTTCAACCACGAGAGCACCGAATCAAGGCGGACAGGAGCCAACGCCCACATGAGGAACAAAAGGCGTGCCAAGCAGTCCGATCACTGAGTTGGTGATCAAGTGGTCATGGTGAGGAACCCTTCCAAATCCAAATTAGACACCCTCTATGACGCAGCCCCGTGGACAATCAGTAGACGGCAGGGCACCATGATAACTGTAAAAAGGGGGCAAAGACAAGTGATGAGAAATGCGTCATGGTTCAAGGCAGTGCCAAGGAACTTGTGGACAGACAGCAAATGCCCCCCAGAAGAAGATGATAATCTGTCGAGAGAGGATCCGTCGAGGGACGAGGGACAGGAAAGCCCACACGACAGAGAGAGCATGGACGACGGAGCCAAGGAACCATGGAGTGAACCAGAACCGGGTGAGCGGGACAATGAAGGTGAGCAACCCGGGGTGACACAGGGGGCCATACCCAGGGGTGGAAGATATGGGTTAAGAACCACCACCAGGCCTCCAACCAGACTCAGAGACTATGAGTGGTAGAGAATCCCCATGAGAGACTTGATAAGAAGGGGTTAGCCCGTTGGCTGAGTAATGCATATTTGTTTGTTGTTCAGTTATAATAAAGGAGGAATGTTACATCCGCCTTGCGTCCCGCTACGCGGTGATGCAAGGCGCTCAATAAAGGCCCCGGCCCCGCGCTTTGGAGACAGTTCTGGGGCAAGGCAGCAGCACGAAGGTGTCCGTGTCTTTTCAAGCTCGAGCCGGAGCTGCGAAGCGAGGCCCACCCATGCGGGCCTGCCTCTCCCTGGGGACATAACAGTTGCTAAGCAACAACGCAGTCTCCCAGGCTCCTGTTATATATCCTAGCCCCTAATGATTCAGCTATCGAAAGTGCCGGCCAT
Source organism: Ambystoma mexicanum (assembly GCF_040938575.1). Lineage (NCBI taxonomy): Eukaryota > Metazoa > Chordata > Amphibia > Caudata > Ambystomatidae > Ambystoma > Ambystoma mexicanum. The sequence continues at coordinate 1,451,010,391 of NC_090934.1, read as the reverse complement.
TTTGGAATGGCAAGGTTTACAGTTTCCTGAAGGTGGTTGCACTGTTTTGGGACCCAGGTGGACGAGGGGCTCTTGTTCCACTCGACTCACAAGAAAGTTTTTTCTAACAAAGTGCCCGAGAGTGACATGATCATTTATTTTTACAGATGGCAGGGTTGTAGAGCAGTCACACAGAATCTATGTAAATCAATTTGTATAACGGGATATAGAATCCCATAGATATTGTGCCCATCAGTGGGAATAGGCGAGCCTGTGGGTCACTGGGCATATCAAATATATTAGCAGATGGCAATTTCGTCATGCGAGTAATCCTAATGAGGATGTTGGATTGGCGTGTCTCAACCACTATGTCCAGACACGGACGTAGCTAGGCAACGGATAGTGTATGCTACCTTTGCGGGATACATCTGCCAGATTAGAGTATTGATAATACACTGACGTCTTTGGAAATTAAAACTTACAGTCCTTTTAGATTTTTGAATTTTTGAGCTATGAAGCACAGGGTCCCATATCGTTTATGGGTGGCAATGGGACGCAACTCTTCTCTTTTGGCATGTCACTTTAATGACGTGGATAATATGTGCAGGTCAGAGTTGGCCCTGTTCATGATGCTTTGATGATAATGTCAATGTCCTCTGTCAGGTGTGAGGCCCTACGTGGAGGGTCCAGTTGGAGGTTAGACGTATTCATCTGGTAGACGTGTCTTCTGATGCATACCCCTATTGTGTAAGGGCTTGATCAGTGGTACGGTAATGCTTCATGGTGTTAATGATTTTAGTGCTGGGAACGACTATTGTGGTATTATTTCATTACAGCAAACTCATGCCATTGGATTTCCTCATTAAGACCGTTTCTGATGTATCAAGTTGAAAAATCCAATGTTCCCGTCACAGTAGGAGGTTAGCGAATTAGCCACCCCTTCGGGGAGGAGTGATCTTTACCAGGATGGTCCATTTGAATTGTTCAGCAGTATGTCCAAGTGCTTGGAAGTGGGCTACAATCAGGGCTATCAGTCTTGTTGTTCTGATACAGGACTTGTGTTCTATCAGTCTCTTATTAACTTCTCTGGCTGTCATCCCTACATAGTGAAGGCCACATGGGCATGTTATGAGGTAGACCACTCCTTTATTATTACATTTGGTTAATCTTCTTTGTTGCCATGGAGTTTTCCATCCTATGTTAATGCTTGTGCTGCGGATGGTCTGTGCACACATTGTGCATTTGCCACATGGAGTGTGGCCCGAGGGTCTGCTGGTTCCCCAGATGGTATTTGGGATATCTTCATCATCGCGCTCCTTGAGAGTGTGCACCAGGAAATCCAGAAGATTCTGTCTGCGTTTAATCACAAATACAGGTAGTTCCAAGTTGCTTGACCCAGTGTTAAGTATCTGCCACAATCTCTTGATCTCTTTCTTCAGAGAATTGAAGATAATTGAGTAACTCAGCACTGCCGTGATATTCTCCCATGTGTTGGGTTTTTTCGATGTTGTTGCAGGGGAGTTTCCATCAGTATATTTCTCGCTCTTTTGAAGGTGCTGTTGACAATGTTTTGGGGGTATCCTCTCAGGGTGAGTTGTTTTTTGAGAGATCCTGCTTGTGTGTTATAATCTTGAGTATGTGTACATGTGCGTCTATATCTCTCCAAGGTAGATTGTCACATAAGGCGTGTGGGTGGTAGCTGGAGTATGTTATAAGGGAGGTACGATTTGTTTCCTTCTTGTACACCTTTCAAAGCAATTGTCCCTCTCGTACTGTTATAAGTAGATCCAAAAAGCGAGTTTCTTTTTTGCTTCAGTCGATACTGAAGTTCAGGTGGACGTTGCAGTTGTGCCAGTGATGGAAAGATTACAGTTCCTCAGCTGAACCTTCATAGATAATCAGGATATCATCAATATATCTACGCCACATCACAATTTGTGAGCGTAGATATGTTTCACTTTGAATTGTTCCGCGTACAAGTTGGCTAAAACTGATGCGAAGGTTGTGGCCATCGCTGTGCCCAAAATTAGTTGATAAAAGCTTTCCTCAGAGAGAAAGTAATTCCGGGTTAGTGCAATATCTGCTAGCTGAGTGACGAATGATGCATGTCCACTTGTCAATCTTGTATCTACTTCAAGGCATTGTCATACCATATCCACTGTGTCTAGTTGAGGAATGCTGGTATAGAGGGCCTCTACGTCCATTGTTACCAGCCACTGGGTTTCCGTATTGAATGGGGAGTGTGGTCAATAGTTTGAGGATAGCCGTTGAGTCTTTTACATAGGATTTCATTTTTGGAATTTCATCCCGAAGAAAAAAGTCCACATACTGGGATAATGGCTCCAGAATTTAATTAATGCCAGATACTATGGGCCTCCCTGGAGGGAGCACCACGCCTTTGTGCAATTTGGGGAGTGCATAAAAGGCTGGTAGTCTAGGACAGCAGGGTGTCAGGAAAGTTCCTTCCCTCTCGCTGATGTATCCCTCTGCGAGTGCTTCCTCAATGAGGGGTGCAATAAGTGATCTAATTGATGGTGTGGGATCTGCAGGTAATAGTCTGTAGCTGTTCGCATCGTGAATCAGATGGTGTACCATACTAATGTACTCTGTCGTGTCCATTAAGACCGTGGCTTCGCCCTTGTCAGCTGGTTTTATGACATTGGAGTTATTCCTGGAAAGGTAATTGAGTGCTGCCAGTTGTTCCTTGGTACAGTTGTGTACAAACGCTAGCGCCTCTTCCAAGTCTTCAAGTTTCTTGAGTAATGCTTGTTCAAAGGTACTGGACTTAGTTGTATTGCTTTGGGATGGTGCAAAGAACTGTGATGGGGGTCATAGATCCATCATGTCAGGTGTTTTACCCTCTTCCTTTCCATTGAAGAATTGTTTCAGTCGGATTTTTTGCAGGAGCTGTGTGATCTCAATCCTAGTTTGGAATGGGTCATATCTTGCAGTTGGTACGATGGATAACCCCTTTTGTAGGATTTCTATCCCTGTGCTTGACAGTAAATGTGTAGAGAGGTCCATAATCAAAGAAAGGTTGGTTGAGGAATTCCCTGGCCCCGACTGCGAGTTATCCACGGTCAGTATGTCTGCCACCTTGGTCTTCCTCCTTGGTTCCCTCGTTGGCCTAAAAAATTGTTGTTGCCTGGACCCTGGTTAGTTGGCTGTTGTAAAGAGGTATTAAAGCATACTTGTCGGCGCAGGCGTTGGTATGGGCCTGCCCTACCGTCATCATCTGAGCTATTACTTGAGTTATTTGATGAGCCTGAACAGGTACTCTGCAAACCTCTAGTGCCAGGTTTTGTGTTGAGTTGGTAGGCATCTTGTCTGGCTTGTTTTGCTTTTTCGGTATTGTAGTCATTAGTGTTATATGGGTAGACCTTACTGTGTGTGAATGCAGTTAGGTCTTTTTTCAACTTTGAGATCTTCTCGGTCATGTTAATGCCTTTAAATTCTTTTATGGTAGAATCTAAAGCTCCTAATTTCACATTATAGTTTTGCAGAGGTCCTTGATGGTCTCTAATTTGTCTTGTAGGTCTCGCATCAGTTACACGGATACGTTTTTTGCAGTGTTGATAATAAGGATCAACCAAATCTTTTCAAAGAAAGACCAATCTTTTCGGAACAGCAGGTTGTCTCGGTTCTATTCGAATGATAAGACCATTCGGCGCTGCATGTGCTCTCAAATTTTCTGTCGATAAGGGCGCTTTGCAGTTCAGTTCGTATCAACTTTTTTCTAAGGACCTCAATTTATTTCCAGTCATCGCTATTTGTTAGTGCTTGTACCGTGGCGTTTGTTCCCAAGAGGGACAGGTTAGCCAGAATGCCTTCTAACAATTCTTCAGCGAATGCCAGACAATTCTGTTCCACCATATTTGGCACTGCTCTCAAAAAACTGATGCCGATCTTCTGGGCAGTGTTGGTTTTTCAAGGGTGTCTCGTCCTAGACTATTGGGAACTTGTTTTTCAGAGATGGTCAGAAAGGTGGTGATTAGGGGAGGCACAGTGTGATGTGGGAAGCCTGGGCAGCAGTGAACAGGTTTCTATAAGTAAGTAAGACTGAGTTGCAGCGGACGTATGCTTCCACTTGGAACCTGGTTAAGGTAAAGAGCACCTTACAGGGATAGGGTGTGCTTCCTCCTAGGGATAGTGCTAGCGTACACATTTAGTGTCTGTTGTTGAAATGTTTATGATATAAATAAGAAATAAGCTCCATGGCTGTTCTTGTCTGATAAAAAATGAGCTACAGGTTTACAGGTTTAAAGGAAGATCAGAGGGTCTGGCTTTGCAACGCGTCTCAGGTTTACTGTTTACTAGCCTGTTGACCAATCAGAGGGTCTGGAGCTGGGATGAGCTACAGGTTTAATGGCTTAAATGAAGGTCAGAGGGTCTGGCTATTGAATGAGTAGCAGGTTTACTGTTTACTTGCCTGTAGAATGATCAGAGGGTCTGGCTATGCAAAGAGTAGCAGATTTACTCTTTACTGGCCTGTATAACGATCGAAGAGTCTGGAACTGGGATGAGCTACAGGTGTAATGTCTTAAAGGAAGATCAGAGGGTCTGGCTATGCAATGAGTAGCAGGTTTACTGTTTACTGGCCAGTACAATGATCAGAGGGTCTAGAGCTGGGATGAGCTACAGGTTTATGGGCTTAAAGGAAGATCAGAGTCTGGCTACGCAACGAGGAGCAGGTTTAATCTTTGCTAGCCTGTAAAAAGATCTGAGAGTCTGGAACTGGGATGAGCTGCAGGTTTACGGGCTTAAAGGAAGATCAGAGGGTCTGGCCATGCACAAGTAGCAAGTTAACGGTGGGGAGATATGAGGGTCTGGAACTGTGATGAGCGATAGGTTTAATGGCTTAAAGGAGGATCACAGGGTCTGGCTATGCAATGAGTAGCATGTTTACTCTTTACTGGCCTGTATGAAGATCAGAGAGTCTAGAACTAGAATGAGCTGCAGGTTTAATGGCTTAGTGGAAGATCAGAGGGTCTGGCTATGCAATGAGTATCAGGTTTACTGTTTATTTTCATGTAGGAAGATCAGAGGGTCTGGAACTGGGGTGAGCTACAGGTTTACAGGCTTAAAGAAAGATCAGAGAGTCTGGCTACACAACGAGTAGGGGGTTTACTGTTTACTTGCCTGTAGGAAGATCACAGGGTCTGGACCTGGGATGAGCTACAGGCTTATAGGTCTGAAGGAAGATCGCAGGCTCTGGCTTTGGGGTGAGCTACAGGCTTATAGGTCTGAAGGAAGATCACAGCCTCTGGCTTTGGGGTGAGCTACAGGCTTATCGGTCTAAAGGAAGATCACAGGGTCTGGCTTTGGGGTGAGCTACAGGCTTATCGGTCTGAAGGAAGGTCAAAGGCTCTGGTTTAGGGGTGAGCTACAGGCTTATAGGTCTGAAGGAAGGTCACAGGCTCTGGCCTTGGGGTCAGCTACAGGCCTATAGGTCTGAAGGAAGGTCACAGGGTCTGGCTTTGGGGTGAGCTACAGGCTTATAGGTCTGATGGAAGACCAGAGGCTCTGGCTTTGGGGTCAGCTACATGCTTATAGGTCTGAAGGAAGGTCATAGGGTCTGGCTTTGGGGTGATTTACAGGCTTATGCTACGTCGGAATGCTGTAAAATGTCCTGACCCGCAAGTGCAGACGGTCAGCTTTTCCCAGAGGGGGGAATGCCTGCTTTTTTTGCCCAACTCCATGGGACTCATTTGCAACACACCATGGATGGATACATGACTGAGGGTGCGATTGTAGCAAATCGCACAAGTAAAACAAAATCCCAGATCAGGCACTTGCGTGATTTTAGGAAATGCACTGGTCCCTCCTTGACAGATGCGCCCCCTGCATTTCTGGGCAGATCTGCTGTCAGCTCCTTTCTATACATTTCTAATGTATTCTGCATCTCCCTGCCCCTGTTCCAAACAAGCTCTGTGGAATTAATTTGTTTTCTGCACATTTCAAACTGATCACCATTTGTGAATAAGGGCCTGGCTTTAAAATATGCTGACTCGACCTCTTCTGCCTTTTGATTTGTGCACTTGTACTAAGGGGTGGGGAAAACCTATTGTGCACACATTGTGGGAGGGGGATGAACTGGCGCATACCATCACATGCAGTAAAAGGGTTTTGAGGATGAGGCCCTTGTGTCTCCTGATATGATAGGTTATTTATAACGCTCTTCATACCCAGAGGCTTCTAAGCGTGGACGCGGGGATCTTGCTTCCAAGAAGAACACGTTGCCCCTGAGCTATCCTCACGAGCCATCCGCCTAAGAGGAATTAAACAAGCAGTTTGTGCGCGGATCCGTATATCAAGGGCTCAACCCACTGATCTATCTTTGCAGGTTAGGGCTGAGCGTGGCCAGCTGCGCAAAAATCGAAATCAGCAATTGGGACTCAAACTGGGCAATTTGAGTAGCAGAATATCTCAGAGTGAAAGGAAGTTGGAATGAATGCAGGTGAAGGGGGTTTAGGAATTACCTTGGGGCAATTGAAACTTCTTGCACTAAGTAGTCAGTGCAACTCCCATGAATGGCTGACAATACGTTAGAGATGTCTGAATGGATTGGAAAAGCACAACGTTTTCTTATTTTAGGGTCTCACTCCAAGTTTGGCAGCAAATCATTCTGGCGGTAAATCTGCTGGAATACCGGCCAATGGAATTACTGTTACCGCAACTTGGTCTGGACGGATTACAAGTGGTGGTGACAGTGTTAGTCCCCATTAATTTGGAGTCCAATATTGGGGATTTTGGCAAATTTACAGTCGCAGTAATTCTGCCAATTCTTCAGCAGAAGGTGGGAGGATTTACCTCCAACGTGATGCGGGCGGTAAATCCCCCACCCCAAGACCATACTCGTAGTATGTCGGAGCGGGAAATGTCTCAGTAATTCCTGTGACCGCCACTTTTCTTCCCGCACCGCGACACTCGTAACGAGCCCCTAAATCTTTTAGCGGTACCGCCACTCAAGCTCATGGCCATATGACGGGATAATGAGTGGTGGTATGGCAGCATGCAGTGGGGAATCACCCCACTCTGGGTTGGCACACATTTAGGTAATATTTCCACAAACCCACATCAGTATGCAACCGATTCTCTTTTCTCATGATCAACTAACATTTTTCACAATACTTCTTGTCTTTTCAATATCAATTTATATTTCCAAAATACATAATAATACAGCGTCAAGAAAGCTTCATGGCTTGTTGTAAAGCAGAAACATACACGACATGACTCAAGACAATGTGTTTCGGACCACAGTTCCTTTTTCAAGAGTATCTCTCTGTATTGTATACAATAATGTGCACATTTTTAGAACATATATGCGAAAATCATAAAGGAAACTAATGAAACAGAAAAAAATCACAAGTCGAAACAGTAATGTAGGCTTTACCCCACAAAGTAAAAATGGCAGAGATATGGAAGTAATGAAATTGGGATTGATGTAAAACACAAAGATGGACAATATGGTCTAGTCATTAAAGCAAGACAGGGAAGGCATGAAAAACCTGCACACATGTGTGTTTTAACAGAATATACCCCTAAGAAAAAAGAATAAATAAACAGCAACATAGTTACTGAACTCATTTGTTTAGTGTAGAAGTCCAGAGAGCAAGAAATACTATTAAATGATATGATAGGTTATTTATAATGTGCTTAATACCCAGAGGTTTCTAAGCGTGGACCTGGGGATCGAACCTATGGTGTTTCGTGTCATCTTGCTTCCGAGGTGTGCGCGTTGCCGCTGAGCTATCCTCCCAAAGTTTCCCAATTGACAAAATATCTATGGAAAATCATACTGGAAAGTCACACTGATCTTATATAGAGACCAAATATTTACAAAAATCTCACAATAGAGCTCCCACATATGCTGATCTTCCAAAGAGACAAAGAGAAAAGCGAAAGTTGAGGGGTGATAATGCTGTTGTGACACTTCCTTTCCTATGGATCAGTCCAGTCCATTGGTATTTTCTTGTTTGTGGGATCCCAGAAGTTCAACCATAGGCAAATCAGACTTGCCTCTACCCAATTAGGAATCAGTCCAGCCCAACAACTAGGCCGCAGCTCCTCTACTTGGGGAACACAAACAACCACCTTCATGTGCTGGCTTGCTGGACCTCATCAGGAAGATGAGTTATGATTCTACTGGGGACACTGTGCAAAGACCACGGCCAAAAGGATTGGCCGATCACTGGTTCCCGCCTGTAAGCCCATCCCTTGCTTGCTGTCATCATGGCCATGTGGTGTTCAGAATCCTGCAGTCTTGTCGTGGTGAGTTCTGGGGTGGTGTTCAGAAATCTCTGGTGGCCCTCCCCGCACCCATGTGCCCTATGGGTGGTGCAGTTGAGGGTGCTGCCATGGAAGTGTCCCTCAGAGGAAATGTTCCTGTTGGGCTTCCTGGTCCACATGTGGTGTGTGTTAAGGCGGCACTGATGTGAGTGGTGTGTGCCATGGTTGACAAACAGGCTGCTGTTTAGTAACCTTTTCCCAGCTAGGCTGTGAAAGACTGTTTTTTTGTATATATAGCTTTATAGCTTACAAAAACCTTTATACTTTATAGACATTATCTCCTACATATTTAAGCAATAGAACCCGAGCGTCGGGGGCATTACCTTACCGAAGGCCCCGGGGCATTACCAGAGTCGGTAATGCCCCCGACACAAGGGTTCTATTGCTATTAGTACCCCGGCCTGCAAAAATTGCGTGACCGGGGCACTAAAAGTTTTTTTTTGTCCGGAAACGCTGCAGCATTTCGGGGGCTGTGGCGTTTCAGGAGAAAACAAAAAAAAGAAAATGGCCAGCGCCATGGAAAGGGAGAACGGAGTCCGTTTTCCCTTTCCATGGTGACCATCGGGAGCGGACGCGCTGGGAGCACAAGTGATCCCAGCGCGTCCGCTCCCGAAAAAGGATCAAAAAGAAGTAAGTGGGATTGGGAGGGCGGGAGTGGGACGGGGGGAAGAGATGGGGGAAACAAATAAAAATGTTTTTAAAAAAAAACGTACCTGCGTCCCCAGTAGGGGACGAGGGAAGCCCCCAGCCGTGTGGAGGCGCAGAGCAGGGATGGCCCCGCTCCGATTCTCCACACAGCTGGAGGCTTCCCTCATCCCCTGCCGGGGACGCAGGACCAAGAAGGTAAGTTGGGGGGCGGGCGGCAGGGAGGGAAGGGAATTTAAAACATTTTTTAAAAAAAGACTTACCCGAGTCCCCGGCGGGGGGCAAAGGCAGCCTCTCAGCCGCGGGGAGGCTCGGATCGGGGATGGCTCAGCTTCGAGCCTCCTCATTGGCTGAGGGGTTGCCACGGCCCCCGGCCGGGACAAAGGCTGTGGAATCCCGACGGAGGGATTCCTGGCCGGGTAGGGACCTGGCGAGAGCCAATCAGAATGCTTGTTGCATTCAGATTGTCTCTCGTCAGGTTACTAATATACATTAACACCAATATCCATAGAAATTCATACATCTTATTACACCTTTAGAACATAAATTCTCTATCATGATTTAAAGTATTATTTCTCTCCTAACATTTCATGGACTACTTGATAAAAACGAATTAATCTATTTTTTTTTTTGTTGTCGTTTAATGGAATTTTTTATATTTCCGAATAAACTTGTTTGATTGATTGATTGAAAAAACGAATTGCTGCAAAAATCAGACCCTTTTGTTCTCCATTTAGTAATCTATACCATAGTCCCCATGAATTTAGAACTTCATAATCAATTACAAATTTCTAAAAAAAAATTAAAAAATAAGAAGATCCAGAGACCACTCACATAACATGATTAGAGGTTTCCAGGTTTCCATCGCTGCTGGTTCTTCGCATAAACAACAATGATTTCCTCTTTTGGGATTGCTTGAGTGTGTTTCGAGTGAGGTTCGGAGGGAGTGGGGGTCGGCTGGGCTCCATCCATGATCCTCGTTACTGTGCCTAGTTGACCTGGTAGGAGCACATGCTTTGCTGTGTGGGCCCAGCTGTTGGCTAGGAATCTTTCCAAGCAAGGGAAGGTTGGGTGCAGGAAGGGTGCCGGGTGGTGTGGGAGAGGAGCAGCTCTTGGGTAGTGTCTCGGTGGTGGCAGAGTGCATGCATGACCCTCTGCAATGGCCAATCTGGCGAGCGCAGCCACTGGTGGTTAAAGCACTTTTTAATGTGTGGATCAAGGCCTTTGAGCCTTTAAGGGAAGTGCATCCAAATGTTGACGTTGGCTTGTTGCGTTCTTGTATGAGTGGGTCAAGTTCTCTTGATCCAGGTGCCACCGTGCCACGGTGGTAACCACTTTCCATTAGCTGTTTACTTTCTTTTTCATCCGTTTGAATGCAGAGTTTTCTCAGTTTCTGAGTTCATGGATGTTGAGTGTGGTCATTGGTTATGGCTGCAGCCTTGATGAGACATAAGAGTTGACCGTCGACAGGTTGAGGCCTTCTCAGGTACTACACATGTATGTTAGACCATGGTTGTTGTCCACGTGAAGTGGTGCCTCCGATTGAGTCGAGGTCCAGGAGTGGGAATTTTTGATTCAATTTGTTGGAGTGAAGCTAGAGAATGTCCCATCTGGTTTGTCTCATGAATCCCACTGAAATTAGCCATGTATGTAGGCTTCCTGGCACGGCGATGGTTACCTTAACTCAAGCCATGCTTTTGCGGGTGTACAGGGTGTGCACCCCCTTAACAGGTTTTTGCAGTTTGTCATATGGTTTCTCCAACTTTACGGGTGTTGTAAGGGCTGATTTTGTTTTTTCACACAAGGGGCATTGTAAAGAATTGCCGTAGGCATAAGCCTTGCGACAGACCCATTGATCCTGCGTGGGACCGTGCTAAAGTCTTCCTCAGAAAGATGGATTCTGGTTTCGTAGGTGGGCTCCGACATGGATCAGGGATCTGATGGCGCATCTTCGTCTTTGCTTTGTGCCAATTGGGATTCCAAGGGATCCAGCTCATGACTATACACAGACCAGTGAACAGTCTAATGGAATGGTGCCTTGAGGAATTCCAAATGGTTTAGGAGTGTTGGCGCATACGTTTTATTATCAGCCAGGGAAGGGCCATTGGCCTATCAGGTGGTTGGAAGAGCGGGCGAGACTATACATTCCCCAGGTGGAACCATTTAAAAAGAAAAATAATTACATGGGGAGGCAACAGGGAGCATCTCCCTGTTGCCTCCCCATCCCCAAACCAAACCACACCTCTCCCTCACTTACCTGCAGGCCCAGAGCTTTGTGCTCCTGTCCGATGACCTCCTGTTCTGGCCACTGCTATAGAAAGGGAAAATGGACTTAGTCCCTTTTCCTTATGGCGGTGGCCATCTTGTTTTCTTTTTGTTTTGTTGTTTCTCCTCAGGAGATTGGCTACCCAAGCAGCACGTATCTCCCCGAAAAAAAAGCTACCCACAAACCGGATGAACCCTGGGGTGCAAATGGCTTTCACGCCCCAGCGGGCGGCCGGGGGGAATCCGCACTTTTTCGTTTTCATCCCAGGCTCGTAGGCTACAGCTGACATAGAATGTATGTGGTTGGGGGCAGGTGCCCCACGTTAGTGAGCCTGCACACAGATACACGCTTGGAGCATCTTTGGCGGTAGGCCCATGCTAGTGGCCAGTGAAGTTTGCGCCCATTTTTGGCTGGGGCTTGCCTGTAAATAGTCCCGCATGTGTTGACAGTGCAGCTATTTGTGGAAAGTATGAAAATGTAGCCGATTCGACGTCTCCCAAGAAGGAAGTTGTTTCTTGTGCACTCCGGGCCCCTCTGAGTGCTGGGCAATTCTCAGCTACTTATGGAGATGGGGAGATGGCGGCTGGCTCTTCGGTTTTTTTGGTTCCAGGCCCGCGGTTCGAACCCCCTGCAGAAGCGCCGGGAGATGGGGGACCGGGCCGCAGCTGTGGACCATCCCCACCCACCGCTTCTAAGAGGAAGCGTTGGAGGGATGAGGCGACTTCTTTCCCCTTCGAGGTAATGACTCTCAAACACAGCCTGTTCCCTGCTACAGGGTCCAGGTGCTACTGAGATATTTATTTCCACTTGCTCTGAAGGTTGAACTTATTGTTGAAAGGCAGCCTTAGCTCTCTGATGTTAACCCCTTAAGTGCCAAGGAAGAGTATGCTCGTCCTTTTTGCATAGACTTGCGTAATAGCCTGGCAGTTAGCCATTCAGCCATGGTTGAATAGCTACTCTGACCGGGGAGCTGTCTGCGCTGTGCAGGGCAGGCTTCGCCTTTTGTCGTTCTGGGGTCGACAAATCGCTGGTAAAGAAAACCTTCTCGTAGGGGGAGTAGTGTTCTTTTCCTTCCGCTCTCCAGCACTTTCCCCGCATATTCAAGACGGGAGTTTTGTTTGTTTATATACTTTTACAAGTCCTAGAATATGTTGGTAAGAAAAAATAATAGCACCTGTTATTGCAGCGCTTCGAAGCTGGAGGAGTCTTGCTTACATGTTATGTAACTACACAACCAAGTAAGAACTCTGTAACAGCGCCACAATGCCCTGGAGCCGCTGCATGCTTTATAAATATAAATAAATAAATTAAACCACAAGATAAGAACACAAATTAGTATTTGTTCATTAGTATAATACTCTGAGACACTTCTGGGTATGCCAGCTACATACCTCCTGCCATCGGAAACATCCATCCTTGGTTCTGTTTAAAGGTTTGTGAAGGACTGGCCAAAGCACACTGGCTAGAACATGTGCCAGGAGGTGGGTGCCTAGCAACCGTGTGAACTAATCAACGTGAGGATGAACTTCTCCACCATGGCACTGCCCACAGGACGAGAAAGTGCTTTTTAAGTATTCTGAGACATGGCTAAGTAGATATTGGCAGCAGGTAAGGACAGCCAGGCCCACCTTGGCTGCCCGCTTTCCTGCTGCAACATCGTGGGCGCAGCTTTTCCTCCCCAGCTCTGTCTTTGCATGTAGCCATGCGCTGTTGAAAGAACGTTGCCCGCATTACAATGCACCGAGCCATTTCATCAATCATTTGCTTTGAAAAGAAGTGTCTTAAGCAATCGAAATCTTACACAAAAACAATGCAAAAAAAATAGACTATTACATCAACATTCGCAAAGAAAGCGCATGGTGGCCATGTGCGTTTTCCAATTACAATGCAAAACACATCTTCACATTAAACACGAAGACCAGTCTACTGCCATTACCAATGCTTGTTTTATCAGAGTAGAGAAGGCTTTTGACCGCAGTTGGAGTTCTTGTGCCCCAAACTCAAGGGATCAAGGTCAGAATGAGGCCATAGTTACACGCAGCAAGGCACACTGATGTGGGCAGCGTGGATGGGGGAAGAAGGCTGGATTGCCACGTACCAGGGGGTACCTGATGCATTGATTCCAGCTTAATATTAACTCCCATTTCACTCAACCCAACACCCAAAATCCACACAACAAATTTACGCTAAGGTCACTTCCACATCATTGTACTTCCTCTTCCCGGTCTTACACCTACTTCATGCAGTATAAGGGTGAATCATGTCCAGACATAGTAGCCCTTTAAATTTGCCAACAATAGAAGCCCCCCCCCTACACCCTTATGGTATTAAGCACTTGATCAATCTCTATATTCCTGGTGGTCTTTCTTCTATGTCCAGCGAAATTGGATGGCTTTTGCGATCATCCTTGCCCACCAAGCCTATTTCCCTCCCTTCCTTGTTTCCGCTGCCGGTCCTTCATCTATTTCCCTGTGCTGATTTGGACCGGTTACAAATAAAACCCATACATGGTCTGGGGGTCTCACTTTTATGCAGATCAGTCAACTTTCCCTATACCAATCCGCGCATAGGTTATCCAATCCTGCTTTTTGTTTGGGTTCTGGAATGGCAGTAGTGCGTGTTGTAAACCCCAGAAGTATAAAGTAATTTGATGTCCCCGATCTACAAATGGGAAGCGCAGAGCTACACGTTCCACAATGCACAGAGCAAAAGCAGGACTGGATGACTGAAAATAACTCCAACCAATTCCATCGACCTGGGCGCTCATCCAGTAGACTCCTTACTAGCCGGCTTGTGCATTTCTATTCATCACCTTCTTGTGTTTATTGTCAGACTCCCTAAAAGGTGGGGGAGCATGGCGTATAACCAGGTGCGCGTTCCTTGCTCGATGTGCCAGAGGCGTTGCTAGGGGGTGGCTGATGGGACTATAGCCCCGGGTCTTTTGGTTGTAGCCCCGGATAGAAGTTCAGCAGCTACAACCAAAAGGCTAGCTATCCCCGAGACCCGACAGTCCCTACATTAGCAAAGCCCCGGATCTTTTCCAGACCTGGCAACACCCCTGTGATGTGCCTTGGGGTTATAGTCCCAGTGCTTACATGGAGTGCTTATATGGAGTGAAGACCTTCTCTCAAATCTTGACTCCAACTCCCCCTCTGTCCTCATTCTTTTTTACCTCTCTTCTGCCTTCGATACAGTAAACCACAACATCCTGATCACCCGTCTCCACTGGGCATCACTGATCAGGACCTGGAACATTACACATTTTCAGCAATCTCAACCCTTTTTCTATGAGAAAATTTGGAAATATCACACAAAAGAGGCCCAGGGTGCAAAGGCCTTACTGGGAAATCTCCAGAGTTCCCCATATGCCAGGCCAGTCCAGCCCTGCCCCTAACCATTAGATACACTAAATGTAAGAAGAAAACACAAAGAAAACCTGAAAAAGGAAAAAAATACCATTAAAACAGTAGTGTTAGAAGTCGATAAAAATTGAGAGAACGAAACAAAGGAAAGAAATTGAAGAAAATGTAATGATAGGCACAAAAGTACATTTTGTAAGGCCTTCCAAAAGGGCTAGGAAGTAAGTGGTGGTCAAACAACGCACAGCATTCCAGGCACACAGAGCCGCAACAGAGACAGCCTGGCCAGAATGTGGCTCTGTCAGATAGAGACGCTGGTAAAATGCCAGAGTTTCAAGCCAGAGAGCAAAGGGGCTGCAGTCCTCACGGGGGCAGAAGAAGGCCTGTGAAGACGGCATTGCCACCAGGGGGCGTGTGTCACGCTTCTGAAGAAGCGCTGAATGAAACAGGATTGGGATCAGCCAGAAACATGAGGCCTGGAATTTAGATTAGTGTCAAGAGTGAGAACCAAAGATTTTGCTGAGGACACCAGGGTGGGTGTGATGCCAGGAGAAGCGAAGGGCAAAATCCACTCTTGTATTCGTGCTACAAAAGATGAAGACGAAGAAAAGTAAAGTCCATCCAAGATGGCGACGAAACAGTCCCATAGGTAAAGGCTATTGGCTGGTGATGGCTCTGTCAGGAAAATCTGGGTGATGTCAGTGTACTGGGGTACCGTGAGCCTGACTTGAGAACCAGACCTCCCAGAAGTTTCATGCAGATGCAACAGGAGCAACCATTGGAAAACACCACGCGGCACACCCGGGTCCAAACAGCCTGCACACATTTATGTTAAGTTGGTTCCATGTCACTTTGACATGCACATTTATTTAAAGTAATTTTCCACAAAGAAATTACTTCCAAAAAAACACATCGAATTTGTTTGTTAAAAATGTGTTGGGGGGGGGGGGTCCCCCAATCTGCCTTCCCTATACTGTTACCCCAGACCCTCCCCACCCCTTTTCACCACTCACCCCGCTATATATTTCGATGAGTTTTTTCAAAGTGATTTCTTGTGCATTGGTAAAAGAAAAACGTGATACCGTCACGTTATGTTACTCTGCTTTTATACTGCGCCAAATCACCACTGTAGTGGTTTCAGAGTGTCTGATCCTCGTCTGTTCGACTGATTATGCAGAAAGGGGGATGCCCAGTCCAGAACATACCCAGCCAAGAGGATACGGAATAATCGGATATAACCTAAAACCTCTGCGTCAACTGCGTCACGCGGCTGCGCTGTCCATGAGAATGAGCAAAGAAGCTCTGCCAGGGACTGATAGGTGCAGAGCCTCGCCCTCAACCACCAGTCGTGTTCATATGCCAAGTATGGAGCCAGACTGATAGTCCCACAAGTAGCGCTGGCAAAGCTGCCGGGCGACTTGAGCTGCTGCACAATTTTCCATTTTAAAGGTATTTGGGAGAATGACTTGATTGACAGAAGCATTAGCCAATGAGACCCAAGAAAGGGAAATAAATAGTGTCTTTAAAAGTTTTCATAAAATGCACAGAATAGGGAGTAGGTTTCATCGAAGAAAGACAACAAATCAAATAAGCACCAGGGAGAGTGGTTAATATATCCAAGTTGGGGCAGTTCTGGGTAAGCTAGAAGAAGCAGAAAGAGAGGAATGGAAACTTCTGGAAGCAAGAGAGGAATGGAAACTTCTAGAAACAAGAGAGGAATGGAAACTTCTAGAAACAAGAGAGGAATGGAAACTTCTGGAAGCAAGAGAGGAATGGAAACTTCTGGAAGCAAGAGAGGAATGGAAACTTCTAGAAACAAGAGAGGAATGGAAACTTCTGGAAGCAAGAGAGGAATGGAAACTTCTGGAAGCAAGAGAGGAATGGAAACTTCTGGAAACAAGAGAGGAATGGAAGCTTCTGGAAGCAAGAGAGGAATGGAAACTTCTAGAAACAAGAGAGGAATGGAAACTTCTGGAAGAAACCGCAGACTGAATATTTTCAATTGACCAACTAAAAAAGACTTAAAAGGAATAACCTGAGTAGAAGAAAGAGATACATTTGGGACAAGGAAAGGATCAACACAGTGCCTCAGGACTCTGAACATTGCACATGATGAGTAAGAGCAGAAGAAATTGGATTAGCCGAGAAATTATAATTGCATTTTCAACATGAGCCTTCTGTAAGCAGAAAAAACGACAAAGCTGATCAAATAATGACAGGTTTGGGGTTCACGGCAGGGCTTTTCAGAGTGGTGAATAATCTGTGTTTTTCTCCCTTAGTTGAGGAGTAATCCAAGGGCCTTAGGGACATGCTTTAATATGTATTAAGCGCCTTCGGGCCATCGGCGTATTTACAAGGCCAACTAGGCCAAGGTCGGCAGATTGCCAGAAGGGCTGAAGTTTATTTTTAATTTACCGGTTGTCATTTTTTAAATACATACAAAACTTTGTTTCTCTGAGTCTGGCTGATCCACAACACTGCCAGTAATTACGAACTGTGAGTAGTCTTTCCACTCTGACGGCTAAAGCTTTTGATGGGCAAACTTTTACATGTGCTTGATATTTACAAAAGCGTTATTGTTAGGGAGAATTTTGGTATAAAAACAAAAATAAAAAGGAAACGCTTACTAAACGCAGCGTTCGTTAGGTATTTAGTGATTCAGTCATACAACTCTCAAAGACATATATTACAGATATAAAGCTCTTTGGCCATTCTTATCTTCCCAAAATGCTCTTCAATATGCAAAACAGCCAAACCCTCATTGGTCTTATTGGTTCCACTTCACATTATCTTTGAAGTTCTTTCTAATGAATGCACGCATACAACGTGTTAAACAATCACTTTTATATTCAAATGCACGACATGCATTTTTTAAACCATCACAAAAAAGAGTTTTCCCTTCAGAAAAGTAAAGGTTAAAAATGATGTTTAATTTTAAACTCATTGCTATGCTTAATTCAAGCAGGGAGTACCCTCAGGTGGCACTAAACTGATGTTCAGAAGCAAGCACTAATTCCCCCCCTCAGGCCCCACATTTCCAAGGTCTGTGGCCGTCCAAAAGGTGCAAGCATGAAATAGGTCATAGAGAAGACAAAATGCCGAAGAGTAAATCTGAATGCACAAGTGCATCAAGAAACCTGTGAAAGGATGCCTGAAGCCATAGAAGGAGAGAACAAAAACTGTGTGCCAAAGGTGCAGACTGTTTCACAGCTGTAAAGGTGCCCCCTAAAGATATCCATTCAGCCATCTTTACAGAAGCTGCTCAGTGCTAAGCAGGCATATGGCATCCCTGCTGGGTTCACCCTGTGTCTTTGATGACATTCTGCTGCACTCGCAGTACTGCCAGGAGAACCAACTGCAAAGTATGTCACACAATCCATAACTCTGATGCTTATAAGTAATATGTACATTAATTATATTTTAAATATAACGTAGGACTTTTAGGTGAAACAATACTTCCAACAACAGCAGGACATCCACATCTATACCCACAAATCTCAATATGTTCCTATGTATTGTAAAGTCCAACTATACAGAGTTTACAAACATTTTAAATGCCCTTAAACGCAAGCTGGCAAAACCCATAGCCTAAACCACACCCACAATGGTAATATTGTGCTGACATGCCCGATTCATTGCTCAATTGTACTCTTGGAGTGTTGGGTATTTTGCAGAAATAGCAATAATGTAAACAGTATGTACCACTTCATTTGTTATAAAAGGTGCTTGCATTGTGCAGCTACAAGGAATGTTGTTGCTTCTCACATGAATGTTTAGGGTCGCCCCTATCCATTACTTTACTGCGAGAATGCAGAGCCAAAGATTCCAAGAGCCTCCTCCAACTGGCTTTACTCTACTGAGGTGTTTATGCCTCGGCAGAGTTTACAGACTTCCCTTGGGATTTTGCCATATTTTCATGGCATTCCAGCCCAAGGGATTGGAGGTAGATCGGCTGCAAGAGGTAACTTGCCTTATTTCCATTTTGCCCCTTCCTAACACCAAACCTGAAACCATGAGAAGGGGGTTGAGTTCTTTTTATTCAACATTTTTATAAGATGTGCCTGTACCACTTGCATATATTCCATATGTACACTTTACCATTTGACAAGACTGCATGTAGACACTTAGTTCTGTTGCATTAATATTACAGACCAGTCTAGCTGCTTCTCATAGAGTGACAGCAGGCACTTTATGAGAATAACCAGATATTGCGATTGCAACTCAAATTCCTCATTCCAACCTGCTCTCACTTGTGTCCAGTTGCCAGACAGCTTATGTCCTTATCACTTCCTCTAAAAGATTGTTTTCAGACATAACAGAAAGTAGACAATTAGCTGTAACAATGACCTTTAGTGCACTCAACTGTAGAGCACACTGCCTTCTCCAAATCTAGGGCAGCCGGGATCTGAAAACAAACTGCAGCCTTACAAACTTCCTTATAATGTTATGGAGCCAAAATGGGGGCCAAAATGGGGGTGATGGGGCGTAGTTTGGACAACACGGATAGAGTTTGTTGTATGGGCAGAATCTGGTGAAGGTGCAGAGTCTGGCAGCGGTGGAGTAAAGTTTGGGGGGTGCGTGCACTTATTTGGGCCTAGGGCAGCAGAAAGCCTAAATACGCCACTGCCTGGGGCCATTGCATCTAATAACTGGGTCAAAAGGCTAATAATCTGAAATTAACATGCTTACAGCAACAGCTTGCGAAGAGGCAGAAGGATCATAGTGCCAGGAGGAAAAGGCCAGAAGCAAAGAAGCAGAGGACACGTTATGATATGATATGATATTTATTTCTATCGCGATCGTACACAAGTGTTTCAGAGCGTGGCAAGGGAGGGGAACAGGGGAGAACAAAAACAACGATCTTACTAGGCCCAGTGACATCGAGAACGTGCAAGTGCATGGGAAGGGAAAGGGGAAAAGTGCATGGAAGGGGGAGAGTGGAAAGTGCAGAGCAGAGGAGAACAGATAAATAGTAATAAATACCAATAAATAGAATATGGAACAATAAACAGGGGTAGTGCAGTCAGCAAGTGGCAAATGCTGTGTTTACGGCAGCAGAACTGGGTAAGTCTGATAAGTGCATAAAAAGAAGAAAATGGGGCCGTGGGGGACTGTATGGGTACAGATACAGTCCCCAGTGCGAGGGGTGGCTGGGAGGCAGTGCAGAAGGGTGGCAGGGTGAGCAGGTACCTGGGCCCAGGGGACGGTGCTAAGATAGAGCAGATCAGCAGGGCAGATGGGGAGCAAAGGCAGATGCAAAGAGGAAGGTCTTGAGGTGCTTTCGGAACCGGAGATAGTTCTCCTCAAGTTTTAGAGTGGCAGGGAGGCTGTTCCAGAGGGAGGCCACAGCCGAAGACAGGCATCTCCCCCAGCTTTCTTCTTTAATCTTCTTCTTTAATCTTATAATCCACTGGGAGCCAATGAATGGATTTCAGGGCTGGAGAGATACGATCCCAGGGCTTGAGGTCAAGGACAAGATCTGCAGTCCTGTTCTGGATGAGTTGCAGAGGGCGGAGAGTAGAGGCAGGTAGATTTAGAAAGAGGCTGTTACAATAGTCCAACCTAGAGAGGACCAGAGCCTGGGAGACAGTGAGCTTCTGGGGGAAGGAGAGGAAAGGCAGAATACCTCTGAGGAGGTGCAGTAGGAAGTTTGACTTTTTAGATACCTCCGAGATGTGGGCTGAGAAGGAAAGTGTGGAGTCAAAGATGACCCAGAGGTTCTTAGCCTCGCAGGTGGGTATAGGAGGAGGGCCAAGCGAGGCCGGCCAGAGTGAGAGGGGAAAGGATGGAGAAGGTGTGTCGATTAGGATGATTCTTACACATCTAGCCAGATGTGTCAAATTAGAGCAAGCACTAGAAACAGATAATACTGCCAAACAACAGGCAAAAGGACTACCAAAAAGACCTGATTAATCTTGCAATAGGGGCGAGTTGCAGGTGAGGAACGATTGGGGAGCAAAAACCAAGCACAAAATATTTCCTAAATTTTGAGCAGGGAATTGAATACATAACTAATACCTTAAGATTAGACAGAGCAGTGAATGACAAACACACGCTGTGAATTTGCACCTATTCATGCATTAATTGGGTGTTAAGGACCTAAGCCTGTACTTCGGTTCAAATTCAATGGGTGGATGTGATTAATGACAGAAACACAGGAAGTGGGTTAAAAAAAAGGAGAGCGTGGGCACCATTTTATGTTGAGACTGCCACCGATAGGGATGCTTTCTTCTGTTGTCCTTCTGTTAAGGGAGGTTTTTCAGGGCCTGTGGCTTTGCTTTGGTCTATTGCTTCACATGGTCCTCTCTCTGTCTTGCAGAAGACACCTACGCCTCGGAAGAAGTGGTGGACCACCTTCCTGTCATGGTGAAAGTCATGGACACGGCAGACCAGGTAAATGTCACAATATGTTACCTTACTATATTGCACCAAATCATAACCGGAGTAGTTTCAAAGCGCCGATCCTTGACCATAGTGCACTGTGCGTCGGCTGGGGAAACAAGACCTTAGTGTGCTGTGAAGGAGCGCAAGAGTGTCCTAGGACTCCCTCAGGGTCAGTCGTTTTTCAAAGAAACGAGCTGGGGGTAGATCTCTGTTTTCGGCTGGGGCCTCCCTCTGGAATAGCCTCCCTGCCACTCTAAAACATGAGGACAACCATCTCCGGTTCCGGAAGCACCTCAAGACCTTCCTCTTTGCTTCTGTCTTGGCTCCCCCTCTCCCCTGCTGATCTGCTCTCTCTTTGTACTGTGCACCTGGCCACCCTCTATCCCGTGGGCCCAGGTACCTGCGCACCCTACCACCCTCCTGCACTGCCACCTGGCCACCCCTTGAAATGGGGACTGTATCTGTATCCGTACAGTCCCCCACCCTCCCCCCCTTGTTCTTCCTTTTCTGCACGTATTTAGACTTACCCAGTCTGCTGCCGTAAACACTGCACTTCTCACTTGCTGGCTGCACCACCACTGTTTATTGCCTCTATTATCTATTTATTTGTATTTATTATTATTTATCTGTTCTCCTCTGCTCCGCACTCTCCTCTCTCCCCCGTCCATGCACTTCTCCCCTTTCCCTTTTCCCATGCACTTGCGTGTTCTCAATGTCACTGGGCCTAGTAAGATCGCTGTTTTATTCTCCCCTGTTCCCCTCCCTTGCCTTGTCACGCTCTGAAACACTTGTGTATGAGCGCGATACAAATAAAATATCATATCAGGAGGGAGGGAAACAAGACCTTAGTGGCCTGAGAGGGAGAGCAAGAATGCCCTAAGAGAGAGGGAAACAAGACTGTGAAGGGAAGCAAGAGTGCACTAAGAGGGAGGGAAACAAGACCTTAGTGTGCTGTGAAGGAGCGCAAGAGTGCACTAAGAGGGAGGGAAACAAGACCTCAGTGGGCTGTGAAGGAGCGCAAGAGTGCACTAAGAGGGAGGGAAACAAGACCTCAGTGGGCTGTGAAGGAGAGCAAGAGTGCACTAAGTGGGAGGGAAACAAGACCTTAGTGGGCTGTGAGGGAGAGCAAGAGTGCCCTTAGTGGGAGGGGAACAAGACCTTAGTGGGCTGTGAAGGGAAGCAAGAGTGCACTAAGAGGGAGGGAAACAAAACCTCAGTGGGCTGTGAAGGAGAGCAAGAGTGCCCTAAGTGGGAGGGAAACAAGACCTCAGTAGGCTGTGAAGGAGAGTAAGAGTGCACTCAGTGGGAGGGAAACAAGACCTCAGTGGCCTGTGAGGGAGAGCAAGAGTGCACTAAGTGGGAGGGATACAAGACCTCAGTGGGCTGTGAAGGAGAGTAAGAGTGCACTAAGTGGGAGGGAAACAAGACCTTAGTGGGCTGTGAGGGAGAGCAAGAGTGCCCTAAGTGGGAGGGAAACAAGACCTCAGTGGGCTGTGAAGGAGAGCAAGAGTGCACTAAGCGGGAGGGAAACAAGACCTCAGTGGGCTGTGAAGGAGAGTAAGAGTGCACTCAGTGGGAGGGAAACAAGACCTTAGTGGGCTGTGAGGGAGAGCAAGAGTGCCCTAAGTGGGAGGGAAACAAGACCTCAGTGGGCTGTGAAGGAGAGCAAGAGTGCACTAAGCGGGAGGGAAACAAGACCTCAGTGGGCTGTGAGGGAGAGCAAGAGTGCCCTAAGTGGGAGGGAAACAAGACCTCAGTGGGCTGTGAAGGAGAGCAAGAGTGCCCTAAGTGGGAGGGAAACAAGACCTCAGTGGGCTGTGAAGGAGAGTAAGAGTGCACTAAGCGGGAGGGAAACAAGACCTTAGTGGGCTGTGAGGGAGAGCAAGAATGTCCTAAGTGGGAGGGAAACAAGACCTTAGTGGGCTGTGAGGGAGAGCAAGAGTGCCCTAAGCGGGAGGGAAACAAGACCTTAGTGGGCTGTGAGGGAGAGCAAGAATGTCCTAAGTGGGAGGGAAACAAGACCTTAGTGGGCTGTGAGGGAGAGCAAGAGTGCCCTAAGCAGGAGGGAAACACAACCTTAGTGGGCTGTGAAGGAGAGTTAGAGTGCTCTAAGAGGGAGGGAAACAAGACCTTAGTGGGATGTGTAGGGAAGCAAGAGTGTCCTAGGAGTGAGGGAAACAAGACCTTTGTGGGCTGAGAGGGAAGCAAGGGTGCACTAAGAGGGAGGGAAACAAGACCTTAGTGCGCTGTGAAGGGAAGCAAGAGTGCACTAAGATGGAGGGAAACAAGACCTCAGTGGGCTGTGAAGGAGAGCAAGAGTGCACTAAGTGGGAGGGAAACAAGACCTTAGTGGGCTGTGAGGGAGAGCAAGAGTGCCCTAAGTGGGAGGGAAACAAGACATTAGTGGGCTGTGAAGGGAAGCAAGAGTGCACTAAGAGGGAGGGAAACAAGACCTCAGTGGGCTGTGAAGGAGAGCAAGAGTGCCCTAAGTGGGAGGGAAACAAGACCTCAGTAGGCTGTGAAGGAGAGTAAGAGCGCACTCAGTGGGAGGGAAACAAGACCTCAGTGGGCTGTGAGGGAGAGCAAGAGTGCCCTAAGTGGGAGGGAAACAAGACGTCAGTGGGCTGTGAAGGAGAGTAAGAGTGCACTAAGTGGGAGGGAAACAAGACCTTAGTGGGCTGTGAAGGGAAGCAAGATTGCCCTCAGCGACAGAGAAATAAGACCTTTGTGGGCTGTGAGGGAGAGCAGGAGTGCCCTACGTGGGAGGGAAACAAGACCTTAGTGGGCTGTGAAGGGAAGCAAGAGTGCCCTAAGCGGGAGGGAAACAAGACCTTAGTGGGCTGAGAGGGAGAGCAAGAATGTCCTAAGAGGGAGGGAAACAAGACCTTATTGGGCTGTGAAGGAGAGTAAGAGTGCCCTAAGCGGGAGGGAAACAAGACCTTAGTGGGCTGTGAGGGAGAGCAAGAATGTCCTAAGAGGAAGGAAACAAGACCTTAGTGTGCTGTGAAGTAGCGCAAGAGTGCACTAAGAGGGAGGGAAACAAGACCTTAGTGGGCTGAGAGGGAGAGCAAGAATGTCCTAAGAGGGAGGGAAACAAGACCTTAGTGGGCTGTGAGGGAGAGCAAGAGTGCCCTAAGCGGGAGGGAAACAAGACCTTAGTGGGCTGTGAGGGAGAACAAGAATGTCCTAAGAGGGAGGGAAACAAGACCTTAGTGGGCTGTGAGGGAGAGTAAGAGTGCACTGTGCGGGAGGGAAACAAGACCTTAGTGGGCTGTGAGGGAGAGCAAGAATGTCCTAAGTGGGAGGGAAACAAGACCTTAGTGGGCTGTGAGGGAGAGCAAGAGTGTCCTAAGCAGGAGGGAAACACAACCTTAGTGGGCTGTGAAGGAGAGTAAGAGTGCACTAAGAGGGAGGGAAACAAGACCTTAGTGGGATGTGTAGGGAAGCAAGAGTGTCCTAGGAGTGAGGGAAACAAGACCTTTGTGGGCTGAGAGGGAGAGCAAGAATGCCCTAAGAGAGAGGGAAACAAGACCTTAGTGGGCTGTGAAGGGAAGCAAGAGTGCACTAAGAGGGAGGGAAACAAGACCTTAGTGGGCTGTGAAGGGAAGCAAGAGTGCACTAAGAGGGAGGGAAACAAGACCTCAGTGGGCTGTGAAGGAGAGCAAGAGTGCACTAAGAGGGAGGGAAACAAGACCTCAGTGGGCTGTGAAGGAGAACAAGAGTGCCCTAAGTGGGAGGGAAACAAGACCTCAGTAGGCTGTGAAGGAGAATAAGAGTGCACTCAGTGGGAGGGAAACAAGACCTCAGTGGGCTGTGAGGGAGAGCAAGCGTGCCCTAAGTGGGAGGGAAACAAGACCTCAGTGGGCTGTGAAGGAGAGTAAGAGTGCACTAAGTGGGAGGGAAACAAGACCTCAGTGGGCTGTGAGGGAGAGCAAGAGTGCCCTAAGTGGGAGGGAAACAAGACCTCAGTGGGCTGTGAAGGAGAGTAAGAGTGCACTAAGCGGGAGGGAAACAAGACCTTAGTGGGCTGTGAAGGGAAGCAAGAGTGCCCTAAGCGGGAGAGAAACAAGACCTTTGTGGGCTGTGAGGGAGAGCAAGAGTGCCCTAAGTGGGAGGGAAACAAGACCTTAGTGGGCTGTGAAGGGAAGCAAGAGTGCCCTAAGCGGGAGGGAAAAAAGACCTTAGTAGGCTGAGAGGGAGAGCAAGAATGTCCTAAGAGGGAGGGAAACAAGACCTTAGTGGGCTGTGAAGGAGAGTAAGAGTGCCCTAAGCGGGAGGGGAACAAGACCTTAGTGGGCTGTGAGGGAGAGCAAGAATGTCCTAAGAGGAAGGGAAACAAGACCTTAGTGTGCTGTGAAGGAGCGCATGAGTGCACTAAGAGGGAGGGAAACAAGACCTTAGTGGGCTGAGAGGGAGAGCAAGAATGTCCTAAGTGGGAGGGAAACAAGACCTTAGTGGGCTGTGAGGGAGAGCAAGAGTGCCGTAAGCAGGAGGGAAACACAACCTTGGTGGGCTGTGAAGGAGAGTAAGAGTGCACTAAGAGGGAGGGAAACAAGACCTTAGTGGGATGTGTAGGGAAGCAAGAGTGTCCTAGGAGTGAGGGAAACAAGACCTTTGTGGGCTGAGAGGGAGAGCAAGAATGCCCTAAGAGAGAGGGAAACAAGACCTTAGTGGGCTGTGAAGGGAAGCAAGAGTGCATTAAGAGGGAGGCAAACAAGACCTTAGTGGGCTGTGAAGGAGAGCAAGAGTGCACTAGGTGGAAGGGAAACAAGACCTTAGTGGGCTGTGAGGGAGAGCAAGAGTGCCCTAAGTGGGAGGGAAACAAGACCTTAGTGGGCTGTGAAGGGAAGCAAGAGTGCACTAAGAGGGAGGGAAACAAGACCTCAGTGGGCTGTGAAGGAGAGCAAGAGTGCCCTAAGTGGGAGGGAAACAAGACCTCAGTAGGCTGTGAAGGAGAGTAAGAGTGCACTAAGTGGGAGGGAAACAAGACCTTAGTGGGCTGTGAGGGAGAGCAAGAGTGCCCTAAGTGGGAGGGAAACAAGACCTCAGTGGGCTAATGAAGGAGAGTAAGAGTGCACTTAGCGGGAGGGAAACAAGACCTTAGTGGGCTGTGAAGGGAAGCAAGAGTGCCCTAAGCGGGAGAGAAACAAGACCTTTGTGGGCTGTGAGGGAGAGCAAGAGTGCCCTAAGTGGGAGGGAAACAAGACCTTAGTGGGCTGAGAGGGAGAGCAAGAATGTCCTAAGAGGGAGGGAAACAAGACCTTAGTGGGCTGAGAGGGAGAGCAAGAATGTCCTAAGAGGGAGGGAAACAAGACCTTAGTGGGCTGTGAGGGAGAGCAAGAGTGCCCTAAGCGGGAGGGAAACAAGACCTTAGTGGGCTGTGAGGGAGAGTAAGAGTGCCCTAAGCAGGAGGGAAACAAGACCTTAGTGGGCTGTGAGGGAGAGCAAGAGTGCCCTAAGCGGGAGGGAAACAAGACCTTAGTGGGCTGTGAAGGAGAGCAAGAGTGCACTAAGCGGGAGGGAAACAAGACCTTAGTGGGCTGTGAGGGAGAGTAAGAGTGTCCTAAGAGGGAGGGAAACAAGACCTTAGTGGGCTGTGAAGGAGCGCAAGAGTGCACTAAGTGGGAGGGAAACAAGACCTCAGTGGGCTGTGAAGGAGAGTAAGAGTGCACTAAGCGGGAGGGAAACAAGACCTTGGTGTGCTGTGAAGGAGCGCAAGAGTGCACTAAGTGGCAGGGAAAGCAGGCAAGGGGTTGCAGACACAGGGGGGGAGTCTGGCAGGAGGGGGATGCGTGCTATTGGTGCGCAGGTGCGGTAGCCCGCTGTGCATGGACATTTATGTAGAGATATGTGACATAGAATCATATGTGTTGGGTTAATATTCATATTGGGAATTCAAGGCAGTTTTGGAAGAATTTTAGAGTACAGATTGAGACATATTTGGTGTGTGAGGGACTAGAGAGGGTGGTTGCGCAATCCTGGCAGATACATGGGCTTAAAATACTAAAATACATTGCTGTGTCTATATGCGATACCAACACAGTCGCTGAGAGTGCCCCGAACCTGCCCCTTATTGAAGGAGGGCCTTCTCGCCCAGCCCATGGAAGAGAAATGCAGATGCCTAGAAAGACATGCCAGACTAAACACACTGGGCCTCATTACCAGGCTGGTGGTATCCCGCCGGTAATTCCAATGGTATACAAGTAAACTGTATTGCCCTACCGGCACTTGGTCCGGTGGTATTACCGGCACTCGGTCCGGCGGTATTACTGCTGGATTACCAGTGCCTGCAACGGTTGTAGATCCCCATTCCATGGAGTCCAAATGGACTCCATGGGAGGATTTGCCGGTATTACTGGCACTGGTAATACCGACTATTTCTGCCAGTAAGGCTCCTGACTTAACTCCAGCTAAGAGAAAATCAGGTGCCCCACCGGCAAACGTGCACTCGCACAGGCAACGGTATAATGACTCCAATTATGGCCGCAGGTTCACCGTTTCAAAAAGGCATAAAGTTGGTGAAGCCTGTCATTAGGTGCCCCCTACAACCGCCGCTCACTATAGAGAGACTCTGTGGCGCCTTCTTGGCCTCCGCCGTAGTGTCTCCTCTGGTGGGAGTTTTCAGGGTGGGGTCCTGTCTTGTGGGACACTACCCACCTGGAGAGTAGGGGGAACCCTGCCTTCTTCCCCAGACACATTTTGCAGCCCTGGGTCAGGTGGCACACCATAAACCCCTCCGCACCCCCTTTCCCCCATTGCAGATTCTTTTTTTTTAAAGATTCCTGTTGGCAGTAAATGTCACTACTGCCAACGGGAATCTGAAAATTCTGCCCAGTTAGAAGTCCACTGAAGTGGACTTCCTGAAATCCCACTACCATATTTCAAACAAACTGCATGGAATAGTTTTATAACTGTTTTCTTTATCCATTTGCACCCTCATTTTGAGGGTGTAACTTGATTGTGTAGAGGACTGGTGCAGCATATCATTACTGCACATGTTTAATGCACAATTCAGATCCTTTCGTGCATCATATGCGAAAGGTGGTGACAGGGTGGGCATCAGGTGGGCATTCCCCTTAACACAGAAACTCCTTTTCCCCTCATTGAAGGGAAGGAAAAATATGTTTTTAAAAGTTCTGGGGGCTTTTTTACATTGTTACCATGGCTTCTACGGTGGAGGGAAACTGGTGGAATTTCAAGGCGATTTTTCATGCTTAAAAATGTACGGCGGGCGGTATTCCAAAATACCTCCCGTTATGAGTCTGTAAGTTCCTGGGTGGGGTAACGTGGAGATACGGCTGGCTTCGCAGCTGGGGGGCGCCACGCCCAGAATTGGCCGCTTCAGAACGTGTTCTCTGAACAGAAGTATGTTCAAAACTTCATCAAAAAAATCTCACAAGAAAGGCGGAGCGGGGGCCCTTCTTAGAAGCAGCGCACGGATAATGCAGTAGAAATAGGCCTGAGATCAAAGCCTCCACACCCCCCCCCCCCCCAGCCCTGTCCGGGAGCTGCGGACCGTGTTCAGGTCACGGGCGCTACCCCCGCCGCCCACCCTCACTCCGGCGGCTGCTCTCCAGCACAATGTGTCCTTGTTCCCCCATGACCCCCCCTCCCGGGATCAGCGGCCCCCACCTTTGAAGCCGCTTGGGGAGATTGGCCAGGTCCACAGACCGAGGGGGAGTTAATGATAAACCTGAGAGCCGACGACAATAAACCCCTTTCGCCCAGGACAGGGCCGCCAATGCCATCAAAGCGCAGACTTCTTGGCGCTATGCCCGCCCAGTTTGGTGCAGTCTCCAGGCCGCCTCGCTGGAAAAACTTGACGTGCATTTTCATTTCGGTTCTGACTAATCCTTTTTTCATTTTTATAATAGTTACAATTTTCAGACTGGTTGTCTTCATTTTTCGATATATCAGTCCTTTGGTGCGATGCCAGACATACAGTGGTTTGGTTGGAAAAGTCGGGGGCGGGGGGCATTTCCTTGCAAGACCATGACCCACCCAGAGGACCGTAGAGCTGGGACACACAAATAGTCCACGTGTCGGGAGAAGCCTCACATGTGACTGACTGTATCCCAGCCCCACTGGCCTTTCATGCGTAGATTTGCATCTGGGGGGAACACGAAGATTTGCTGCTAGGCTGGTGGCTATGAAAGGCCGGTAGGGCTGGCCAAGAGTGGCTCAGATGCCGCACTGCTCTCTCTGAAAGGCTAGCAAGCCAAGGGCTGGAGGATTGACATGTCAGCCCGAATTAACAGACGCTTTAGCGAAACCCCTTGGTTTGGCTTATGTCTTGATCTGTGCGTTGGCAAATCATGTTTAGTTTTGAGGACGGCGTCTCTGCGTAAGGACAGCGTTCTACTCTTGGGCTGTGGGTGTTTCTGCTGTGTGTTGGTATCCTGTTGGAATACCGTGATGTCAGCATGGAGTCGTGGGTGAGTGGCTGGGGTGTGAGCACTGATTCTGAAAGTGTGCGATCTGTAAACTGGCAGGTGTGGATGGGTGTGCCAGTGAAATTACATCAGTGGGTTTCGGAAGACGCCTGGACACTCTCTTCTGACAGGTAGGCTTATTGCCCGAGTCACACAGCAGGTAAGTGACATGCAAGGGATGTATGAGAGGACAAAGGCACTGGCACATCCACACCTGCCAGCTTACAGATCTAACTGACAGAATCAAAACCCACACACCAGCCAGCCACTCACCCACCCAACACTCCATGCTGACATCACGGTATTCCAACCGGATACCAATTAAGCAATAGAACCTGAGCGAAGCGAGGGCCTTACCGAAGGCCCCGGGGCATTACCAGAGTCGGTAATGCCCCTGCCGCGAGGGTTCTATTGCTATTAGTATCCCGGCCTGCAAAATTTGCGTGACCGGGGCACTAAAAGCAATTTTTTTCTGTCCCGAAACGCTGCAGCGTTTTGGGACAGAAAAAAAAACGATCAAGAAAATGGCCGCCGCCATGGAAAGGGAAAACGGAGTCCGCTTTCCCTTTCCATGGCGGCCATCGGGAGCGGACGCGCTCCTAGCGCATCCGCTCCCGAGAAAGGATAAAAAAAAGGTAAGTGGGGTTGGGAGGGCGGGAGAAAAAGAAAAAAAAAGTACCTGCACCCCCGGCAGGGGACGAGGGAAGCCCCCAGCCGTGTGGAGACGCAGAGCGAGGATGACCCCGCTCCGAGTCTCCACACGGCTGGGGGCTTCCCTCATCCCCCGCCGGGGACGCAGGATCAAGAAGGTAAGTTGGGGGGGCGGGTGGGAGGGAGGGGAGGGAAGGGAAAAATAAAAAATAAATAAAAAGACTTACCCGAGTCCCCGGCAGGGGGCGAAGGCAGCCTCTCAGCCGCGGGGAGGCTCAGAGTAGGGATGGCCCTGCTTCGAGCCTCCTCATTGGCTGAGGGGCTGCCACGCCCCCCACCGGGGACAAAGGCTGTGGAATCCCGACGGAGGGATTCCTGGCCGGGTAGGGACCTGGCGAGAGCCAATCAGAATGCTTGTTGCATACTGATTGTCTCTCGCCGGGGTACTAATGCACAGTAGAAACAACCACGACATACAATTATAGTTTGTCCCGGGAGGATAGCTCAGGGGCCACATGCTCGCCTTGGAAACAAGTCGACACGAAGCAACACAGGTTCGACCCCGGGTCTGCGCTTAGAAACCTCTGGGTATTAAGCCCGTTATAAATACGCAACTAAGACATAGGGCCTCATTACGAGATGTGCGGAATGGGTTTAACAGCGCCGGTAATGGTGCCGGCGCCGTTAAACCCACTCCGCACTATTACGAGGTTCCCTCGCAGGACCCGCTGTGGACGTCTGGTTTATCCAGACGTCCATAGCGGGTTCCTCGAGGGAACCAGGGAGCTAACAACGGGCCCATTATGAGTGGGCCCGTTGTTAGCTCCCTCCCCATTCCCATTGAGCCCTATGGGGGCTCAAATGAGAATAGGGAAGGACCGGGCCCGGGTTCCCGAAAGGAGGAATTACCGGGCCCTCCAAACTCGGAATGACCTGGTAATTCCCCATTCAGGGAACCCGCACCCGGACACGATTTTGGAGGCAGCCATGGCGCCAATAGCGCAATGGCTACCTCCAAAGTCGTAATGAGGCCTATATTCCTGTTACAGCGCCTCGATGCCCCCGGGCTGTCTGAGCACTTTAAAAAAATGCAAATAAATAAATAAAATAACACCTCTCCATCCGTCAATAAACCACAACAGGAAAGAAAACTCCAACACAAACATCACGAGAACCATTCTCCGTCCACGTCGTAGCAGAAACGGAACAAAAGATGGACATGACGGACATGACAGCACCCCCAGAGCTCTGGTACTCTCCAGACTGGACTACTGCAACAGCTCTTCCTTAATCTGCCTTCTTCTATCCGCCCATTCTCCGTCCACGTCATAGCAGAAACGGAACAAAAGATGGACATGACGGACATGACAGCACCCCCAGAGCTCTGGTACTCTCCAGACGGGACTTCTGCAACAGCTCTTCCTTAATCTACCTTCTTCTATCCGCCCATTCTCCGTCCATGTCGTAGCAGAAACGGAACAAAAGATGGACATGACGGACATGACAGCACCCCCAGAGCTCTGGTACTCTCCAGACGGGATTTCTGCAACAGCTCTTCCTTAATCTACCTTCTTCTATCCGCCCATTCTCCGTCCACGTCATAGCAGAAACGGAACAAAAGATGGACATGACGGACATGACAGCACTGCCAGAACTCTGGTACTCTCCAGACTGGACTACTGCAACAGCTCTTCCTTAATCTACCTTCTTCTATCCGCCCATTCTCCGTCCATGTCGTAGCAGAAACGGAACAAAAGATGGACATGATGGACATGACAGCACCCCCAGAGCTCTGGTACTCTCCAGACTGGACTACTGCAACAGCTCTTCCTTAATCTACCTTCTTCTATCCGCCCATTCTCCGTCCACGTCGTAGCAGAAATGGAAAAAAAGATGGACATGACGGACATGACAGCACCCCCAGAGCTCTGGTACTCTCCAGACTGGACTACTGAAACAGCTCTTCCTTAATCTACCTTCTTCTATCCGCCCATTCTCCATCCGCGTCGTAGCAGAAACGGAACAAAAGATGGACATGAGGGACATGACTGCACCCCCAGAGCTCTGGTACTCTCCAGATTGGACTACTGCAATAGCTCTTCCTTAATCTACCTTCTTCTATCCGCCTATTCTCCGTCCACGTCGTAGCAGAAACGGAAAAAAAGATGGACATGATGGACATGACTGCACCCCCAGAGCTCTGTTATTCTCCAGACTGTACTACTGCAACAGCTCTTCCTTAATCTACCTTCTTCTATCCGCCCATTCTCCGTCCACGTCGTAGCAGAAACGGAACAAAAGAGGGACATGACGGACATGACAGCACCCCCAGAGCTCTGGTACACTCCAGACTGGACTACTGCAACAGCTCTTCCTTAATCTACCTTCTTCTATCCGCCCCTGTAACTAATAAAGAAAAGGGCTG
Organism: Ambystoma mexicanum; assembly: GCF_040938575.1. NCBI lineage: Eukaryota > Metazoa > Chordata > Amphibia > Caudata > Ambystomatidae > Ambystoma > Ambystoma mexicanum. The sequence goes on along the minus strand of NC_090934.1, from coordinate 1,450,977,961 downwards.
TAAGACGTATCCTTGGCCTTAAGCCCATGCACCGTATCGCTCCAACCCAGGCTCCCGGTTGCTGCAAGGATCAGACTTCAATCCCTCTGCATCATCCATAAGGCAGTCTGCCCGGGGACCACACTATTTGCAACTTGCTGTCACCAAACACTCTCCTTCCAGATCCCTCCGATCCTCCGGCTCCAACTCTCTGCTTCTCTAAGCAGAGAGCGCGCGCCGTTCCCTTTCCTCGGCTGGCTCCCTCCTCTGGAACAGCCTCCCCCTTTCTCTCCATCTTGAGCGGGATCTCAACCTCAAGACTTTCCTCTTCTCCTTCTCCTTCCCTCTCTCTCTCCCTTGCTAAATCCCACAGTAGCTGTGATTGGTGGCCTGGGCCCTTGTGTGTCCTTCAAGGTCCTGGCCTGCTATCTGATCGCCTGCAGCATCCCCCGCCCCCTGCACTTGTCTTAGGGCTACCTGACCCGTGCTGCCTCACAGGCCTGCACTTATTGTATGGGCTAGTGACCCCTCTTTCATCTTGTGGTCGCTGCCTGGCACCTACCTGTTGCCTACGCAACCGGCGCTTGCAGTTAGCTGTTGCCTTACAACGGCCTCCATGGCACTTCACCCCTCTGTGGAATCTCTCGCAATACCCCCTCCCCTGTCCCTTCTCTCTCTCTCTCTCTGCACTTGCACGCTCCAAATGTCCACAATGCCTAGTAGGACCGCTTTTGCATTTTGCATTTTCCATTGTTTTGCTGTCTCCCTTGTTCCCTTCCCTTTGCCCTGTGGTGGGCACTTTGAAACACAATTCACTTGATGTATAAACACCTTACAAATGCCCAATAAAATAAATAAATACACCACACGAGGTGACCAATAAAACTAAATCTGTGCCGCACCAACATCGGACGGAGCAAACCTTGCAAAAGCCTGGGGGAAACAGACCACGCAGACTGCGGTTGACCCAGTGCGTAAAATGCGGGAAGCACTCAAAACAAGACTCCTGAGCGATGATGCTAACACTCACAAATGAGTGGAAAAGAAACAAAAGCACAGTGCTAAACTCCGAAAACGTCAAAGTTCACTCCCTCCTAAGAGATTTTAAAACACAGTACAGTAGGACAGAACCGAAACTGTACCCCACAGTTGAGCCACGCCATACAGCACCCACAGTTGGGCAGCGTCAACCGCAATCCGTGCCCCTCTGAATGTCCTAACCACCGCAACTGTAACCAACTGTTGATCAAAATGCTATGCACCTCACATAGCCCTGAAACCGCAACTGTAAACAAAGCGGTTGGACCAACCACCATAGACTGTAACCAACAGTCAACCAATTAAACTTCAAACCAAACACTGGACTGTAAACAAAAGCCAAAATCTGACCCAAGCGCTGACTGTAGCCAACAATCAAAATAACGCCAGAAACTGACTGTCCACCCGACTGTAACCAACACAACACCATGCACCGCACACGGTCCTTAAACTCCCCGACTGTAACCAACAGTCAAATCCCATGCACCTCACACAGTCCAAACAAATCTTTGGCTGTAAAAAATAACCCCATGCACCTCTCATGGTTCTAAACAAATTACTGGCTGTAAGCAACAACCCCATACACCTCCCATGCTCCTAAACGCCTGCTGTAAACAAGATCCCCATGCATCTCACATGGTCCTAAACAAACCCCTGGCTGTAAACAACAACCCCATGCACCTCACATGGTCCTAAACAAATCCCTGGCTGTAAACAACAACCCCATGCATCTCACAAGGTCCTAAACAAATCCCGGGCTGCAAACAACAACCCCACACATCTCACATGGTCATAAACAAATTCCTGGCTGTAAACAACAACCCCATGCACCTCATGGTCCTAAACAAATCCCGGATGTAAACAACAACCCCATGCACCTCACATGGTCTTAAACAAAGCCCTGACTGTAAACAACCCCATGCACCTCACAGGATCCTAAACAAATCCCTGCTGTAAGCAACAACCTCATGCATCTCACATGGTCCTAAACAGATACCTGGCTGTACACAACAACCATGTGCACCTCACATGGTCCTAAACAAATCTCTGGCTGTCAACAACAATCCCATGCACCTCCCATGGTCCTAAACAAATCCCTGTCTGTAAACAACAACCCCATGCACCTCACATGATCCTAAACAAATCCCTGGCTGTAAACAACAACCCCATGCACCTCACAGTGTCCTAAACAAATCCCCAGCTGTAAACAACAACTCCATGCACCTCACATGATCCTAAACAAAACCCTTGATGTAAACAACAACCCCATGCACCACTCAGAATCCTTAACAACAAATCCCCAAACACCGGCTGTAACCAACAGCCACACACTCAGAAAGCACTTGGGCATACAGCGTGGGATGGAGGGCATGATGAAAGCAAGCATCTCTCAATAAGTTCACGTTATTGCCCCCATGAGGATGCACCTGGCACACCTGGCACATGTCTGGCTCTACTCTGACCCTACCCGCCTTTCTACAGCACTCCCTATCATTTAGCATTTTCATTTTAATGGTTTCCCTTTGAATGGCGCCTATTTTATCAGCCTGTGAAAGATAAGGGGACGAGTCGCTGATTCGACCCAACAGAACTGGTACAGTGTTTATATTGAATGCTATATATTGAAATTCCCATATATCAAATTCATTTTATAACCCTCAGAAGGATGAAGGCAGAGCTAGGAAAGCCAGCCATGTCCCAGAGTCTGTCAAATGCTATGGCCTGTCATATGATCCACATCTGTGGCACTCCTTGTCACTGTGAGAAGGATGAAAGGTGGAGCCAGGCACACCTGACAAACATGGGACTTTGCTTAAGTGCTGTTAGCCTTTCACCAGCCTGGTATGACAGCTTCCCATTTTAATAGAATCCACTTCCACAGAACTGTATGCCCCCCATACGGGTGAGGGTCCCTCGGCTACCTCTCCCTGGCAGACCACACCTGAACGACAGGCATCTGTGGAGCAGGCTCAGAGGTGTTCATTTGCTCAGGCTTAATCGCCAGCCTGACACTGGCATCCCTCAACGTACCCCATCGCCAGCCTGACACTGGCATCCCTCAACGTACCCCATGGCCAGCCTGACACTGGCATCCCTCAACGTACCCCATGGCCAGCCGGACACTGGCATAACTCAACGTGCTCCATTTGTATTTCTCCTGATGTCCTGGAAACAGTTTGCCGTGGGTTTGTCTGGTGAATGCATGGAGGCTTCATTAGGGTAGGTGAGTGGAATGTAGGTGATATGAGGATGTTTGCATAGGTTACATGTAGGCCATGCACCCAAGAATCTAGGCACTGGCAGAACTACTGCAGTGTCATATGGCCACACCACCAAGAATGTATTCACAAGTATTGCAGTGGGTAGTGTTTGTTTGTTTGTTTGTTTGTTTGTTTGTTTGTTTTATTAATTCATAATGCGCATCAAACCCGAGGGTAACAGGGCGCAGCAGTACAGAATATGCAAAGCTTCAGGTTGCATGGTTACAGATAATAATATACAGGCAATAGCATTTGTATACATAAACAGGAATGGAACTGTACAGATAGATAGGGTTGGGGAGTATATACAAGCAGGTGGTAAGAAGAACTGATAGGCCCTGACTAGTTGTTAGAGGACTTCAGCAGGTTGATATAGCTGGATCTAGATTTGAGGTAAGAATGCTCGATATGTAAAGAGTGGGGCAATGAGTTCCATACTTGTGCCGCTCGGACGGGGAAGCTGGCACCCCCGGCCTTGGTCAATTTGAATCTCGGAATGATAAGGCTGTTAACATTCGAGATTCTTGGAGGTCTGGAGGAGCTTCCCTTTAAAAATCTATCAGTAAGATAGGAGGGTGCGGCAGTATGCACGGCTTTATAAGTGAGGGATGCAACTTTTAAAAGGACTTTATCTTGGGTCGACAGCCAGTTGTTATTGCGCCTTATCTTCGAAATATGTGATTTTTAGATATACCGGGAGCTGCTCTCAAGGCATTATTTTGAAGAATTTGGATTCTATGTGGGATAGATTTGTTATCACCAATATATGAGGCATTGCAATAATCTAAGCTAGACAAAATAAGGGCTCTAGCCAAGATAATGCAGTTGTCGTCTGAGATAAAGGGTTTGCCTGCTCTAAAGAGCTTGCATGTGTAAGCTGTAGCTGACGCTAAGGAGTTCACCTGTTTATCAAAGGAGAGGGTGGCACACCTCCTTGGCTACCTTGATAACATTCCCATCGATCTCGAAAGAGGAGTAGTCTTGGGCTAATTTCCTGAGATTGGAGTGGGTACCCAGAATGATTAATTCAGTTTTATCATCATTCAGGCATAGACCGTGAGTTGCCATCCATGCCTGGATGATGATATACACCCTATTTACCAAAGCCAAATCCTTACTATAATCCCCAGAAAGTGGCAGGAGAATCTGGGTATCATCTGCATAATTAGTGTAAGTGATACCAAGAAGGTCCAGATCATCAAAAAGGGGCTTAGTAAATATGTTGTATAGGGTAGGGGATACGCAGGGGCCCTGGGGAACGCCGCACAGAATGGGGATCGGGTCTGCCGCAGCTGTCGGGGAGAACACCCTCATGTCGTGTCACCGAGGAAGGATTCGACCCAGGTTATGGCTTCTTTAGAGAAGTGGGCAGCAGAGTTGAGGTGGCTGCAAAGGACCTTGTGATCAACGAGATCGAATGCAGCCCAGAGATCCAATAAAAGGAGGAGGGCTTTTTTACCTTTATCTCGTAGCTCATCTATTTGCAACTTCAAATCGATGAGGGCAGTCTCAGTGCCGTGTTGGGGTCGGAAGCCTGATTGCTGTGCTCCCAAAAGATTATGTTGTTCCAGGAATCTTTGAATTTGGGTGTAGGCAATCTTGTCAAGGATGTTTAATTAAAATGGTACTGTCGTTTTGGGGCGGAAGTTAGTAGGGATGAGAGGGTCTAGGGTTTGCTTTTTCAACAGAGGCAGTACCCAGGATTGTTTCAAGTTAGTCGGCACTGTGCCAGAGGTAAATGAGGCATTAACGAGTTTAGAAATGAAGGGGGAGAGTTCTCTAGCGGCATCTTTTATGAGTTGGGCTGGGCAAAGGTCACCCTGACAATTAGAGGGCTTGAGGGAGTGGATGACTTTCTCTACCTCCAGGATGGAAGTTTAGGCGAACCTGAATTGCCAGCTGAATTGTGTTCTTTAGGAAATGGGATGGTGTTGGCTTGGGTGGTTGATTAAGTGAGGCTTTCTTGGTATCTATTTTCTTTTGGAGCATGGCTACTTTGTTAGATAATGCTTGTTGTATCTCTGTGCACCACGTTTTATCTTTTGAGCATGTATCTGGGATAAGAGTAGGCGACTCTAATTCCTTAAGGATGGAGAACAGTTCCCTCATACTCGGGATAGCCTTAGAAATGCGCTTGTTGAATGAATTGCATTTGGCCAGGTAGATTTCCTTTTGATAATGGGAGGAGATTTCTAAGAGTTTATTTTTCTGATCTTCAGAAGGAGTTAGCCTCCATGTGGATTTGCAACTCCTCTAAAGTTGTCGTAGATCCATCAGTTCTGGAGTGAACCATTTATTGAGATGGGATTTAGGTTTAGTCAAGAGTTGTTAACATGATTTTGTTATATTCTTCAACTAGCATTTCCGGGTCTAGGTGTTCCTCTAGTTGGTTTAGAGTGGGTAGGATAGCAGGAATCACTTTATCCTTTGTGAAACACTTTTTGTTCCTGGTTGGACATGGTGGGGCCATGATGGAGACTTGAGGGAGTGGTCTAGAGGTGGAGAGTTGGAAGGTCACAAGGAAGTGATCCGTCCACAATTGTGGGGAGATGAATGTGATGTTGGCAGTGCAGTTGTAATCCGCTAGCCAATAAAGAATTCTCCCTTTGCTATGGGTAGGTTCTAGATTTTTTTGAGTTGGACCAAATTCAGTGAGGGTGTTGGCCATAGTGATGGCATATTTGTCTAGTGGGTCATTATAGCCCAGATTAAGATCCCCCAGAATGAGCAGTTGTGTAGATAATTTAAAATTGTTGGCCAGTAGACTGTTAATGTCTTCCTCAAATGTTCCCAGAGGTCCGGGGGAGGGGGTCTGTAGATGAGGTAGTCAGTATCTGGGAATTGTAAAGAGGGAGTTCGATTGAGAGCACTTCATAAGAATTGGAGACTAGAGTGGGTGTGGTTCTCATGCCTGGGCTGATTTTGGCGATAATGGTGATGGCACCACCTCGCATGTTATTTCTATCTTGTCTCAGAATGGTATAGCCATCTGGGATTGCCAGGGACAATAGAGGTCCTGCTGCATCATGCAGCCAGGACTCTGTGATGGCAAGGAAGTCCAGCTTAGTAAATATAAGGTCAACAATGTCAAGGACCTGGCATTTATTAGTCCACCCTTGAGGGTGTGAAGGTGTTTGGTGAGTAGTCGGAGAAACATGTTTGGGCTTAATTGGTGATTGCAAGAGGGCTTCTTAGAGTAGGGGAATGGAGCCTGAATGATATGGTGATATTGCCATGATGCACAATAGGGTTGGCGGTGTACTTTGATATCTGCAGATGGTGTTCGATTTGGGAAGTTAAGGGCAAACTGTTGTGTGGCCAGATTCTCGGCCACCCATTTCATTGTTTTAGAAGAGAATTGCAAATTAGGAAAAATGATTTCATAAAACATGTATTATGGATGTGATATATTAGGATATTAGGATTTTAAATGAATTATGTGTACGCGTTCTTCTCGATCTTATCGATATTGTTTTCTTTCTGCTTGTAAATGTTGTGCCTTCGTGCGATTACTTTCCCGGATAAAATATTAATGACAAAAGAATCAATCAAGCACAGCTGACAGATATAGTGGCCTTTCAGAGGGACTGGCATGCCGAGAAAAATTCCCATTTAATATTATCCAGAAATTGCCTTCGGAAGAAGGGAAGATTGCACAGGCGTGGCCCTTTGACTTTTAACTTTGCATGCTGGAACTTGCAGGTCCAGATTTTCTTAAAAAGGGAAAATAAACTACAAGTCCCAGCATTCGGTAGGAAACCCAAGGCGCATGCGCTGGGGCTTCTTGGCAGATGTGAACTGCCAGGTTGACCATGTCTATCTATCTGCTCTTTTCTATAGCGCCACTAACCCAGAGGCTTCAGGGCGCTCAATGTGTGGTGATGCTCTCTCTCTTTCCTCTCTCCGCAGGATGGACCCGTCAGCTGCGAGCGCTACCTGCACTGGGCCCAGGCTTTCATGGTGGTTTACAGCATCGATAACAGGAGGAGTTTCGAGGGCTGCAAGAGCTACTTGGACACCCTCTCGTGCCACATCAAGGAGAGCCGTCACGAGTACCCGGTCCTGCTTCTGGGCAACAAACTGGACATAGAACGATATAGGTAACGCACAGCCTGCACCTCACCCAGGGGCCTCTGTACAAATCGATGCTATGGGTCAGGCCGGAGCTGCCTGCATTTGAAAAACAAAAACCCTGGGATGCCAGTGGCATGGCCATGACCCCTAGGTGCTCAAACTCCACCCACATTCCCCTCCCACACACATATTTCCTGTTATCATCATAACATGTTGAATGTCACCCATAAAACAGAGAAATTAAATGTGCATTTGGTCATCGACAGTTGTAATTTCGATGTGTTTTTTAACGAGTATTGATAAAAAAGCTCATCAAAATATATATAGGGGGTTGGGAAAGTGTATATAAGGTTTGGGGGTGCAGGCATAACAATTGGGGTTTGGGGCGGTATCCCCCCAAAAATCATAAAAAAACACATCAAAATGACAACCGTCGATGAAAGAACTGTGCATTTTTCCCCACTAGGTCCATATTCACTAATGCAAAAGCTGGTTTAATTAGGTCATGCCCCTCCTCTCTTGGTTCCCTCTCGGAAAAGAGAACAATTGTCCTGTTTCATTCTTATAGCCATCACTTGAAAAGCACTTATCACATAATGAACCAACCTGACAAATATATACATTCTTTTAGACATAATTTGAGTATGTTGTTGCTTTACGCCATTCTCCTTAAAGGAAGATTACAAGTACCAGAAGGCAAAGTAATATTAGACTACAAAATCTCGTCTTTGTTTTACAATTTAACTTTCAAAATGTAACGACGTACAACAAAATAAACTTGTGACAGGTTCACCTGCTTTTAGTTCTTCTTCGGCACAGACCTCATGTCAAACAGATACCTTAGACACAAACTGGAGATTTTAAAAAGAGGGTTGCAAGTTATTTTAATTATCATGAAGAAAGACACAAACATGGGAGATAAATGGAGCTGTTTGAGACTTTCAGATACAAAAGTCGCCATCAGTGAATATACTTTAGCCCCAGGTCACCCCAATGAACCCACGTTGCAGTGTCTGTGGACGTTCACCACTGATAAAGAACTACCCGTTCCAATTACAGCTTTCACACAACACTTGAAATATTCTTGCATGAAATGATAGCTGGGACATGCACCCGTGTTTCATTCTGACTTTCTTTTTCATGGCTCATAGGATTGTCCAACTCCAGGCCTCGAGATGCGGATCCATGTCGGATTTTCAGGATGTCTGCATTAATATTCATGAGATAAATTTGCATACAATGATTCTAAATGTATGCACATTTTTCTCATGAATATTAATGAGGGACATGCTGAAAACCCGTCAGGTTTCTGGCTCTCGAGGCCTGGAGTTGGACAACTGTGTCTGTTTATGATCAACATTTGTATTATGTTCTCTGTGTGTGACAATAATTAGTTGGTTCTTTGGTTCTGACAAAAGTAATCACCTGGCGGCAATTGGAGGAAGGTTTGCGTATTGAGTGACAGGTGCCAAGAAAGATTTTCTTACATTTTTATATGGAACAAATCAGTGAGGCCTCTATCCAGCCTGTAATGGCCAAAGTTTAGTTGCTGTTGGGTCCCCTGTACTGTAGTTCCTTAAAGAAAGAAATGTCTGCTTCACACGAGCCCGCGTGGCGCCTACCATTCCTTGCAAGAATATTTAATGTATTGGGTACTGTTCATTTATAGCTTCTATTTCCTGAATTACGTCTTGTTTTTTTTGTCCAAAAGTTGTACACAAACAGGAAATGTACAATTATTTTATTCCAAAAGTGATTTATAGTGCCTCGTTAATTTGTAAGCACTCCAATATTTGTTGCATGAGAAAGCTGAATCAGAGGGGGCAAAGAAATGTGCCAAGATCACACAATTTTGGTCAAGAAGGAAAGGTGGAATGGGAATCAGTGGCGTTATTTCACCTAAATCATAAGGGTCACAGAAGAGACATGACACAACCCTGAAGCAATCCATGTCGTCATAGTAACGAACATCAAAGGATCTTAAACCGGATGGAGAGACAGGCTATCACTTTGAAACAACATTTATTAGAAATCTGGGACTTGAGCATCTTGACGAACAGTGATTGGTTAGGGACATTAACGTCTAGCAACTGTTAAAACCACTTGAAGCTAACGGCTATTATTAACAAGCCACTAATAACATTGGTTAAATAAGGAGGCTGAAACCCCCTTAGTGTGTTTGCAAGCAGCAACATAGCCGCTGTTGCACCGAAATTCTCCCCATGTTTACAACCGAACACTCAAGAGTGATGGAAGGACGTTTTTGAATCAATCATAACCACTGTCATTGCTCGGGGTAAACCTGCAAACCATTGTTTTTCAGCTTGCTGGGCCATTACAAAAGTGGAAAAACTGTCTGCGTATTGGGGTTGATCCCACCTCTAAAGGGGAAGCCCAGCTCGTCGCATCAGGATTGCATGAGACCACAGGCAGCCTCAGGCATGTATGGAGTGACCTCTTTGTGGATCATCAGTGAGGTGCAGCTTGGGACTGGAGGCACAGCAAGCTCGGGACCCGCATCTTGGAATGCCCATCCTACATAGAGCGACTTTTTTATTGTCCAATGGAAGAACAGCTCAGCACACGCCCATCTCCCGCCAGAAAAAAAAATATCAAAAAAGTGGCTGCACCATTAAAATGGAAAAGGGACTATGTCCCATTTCGGATGACGGCGGCCATAGAAAACATGTTCCAAAATGGCCACCGTCATCCGAAAAGGGACTTAGTCCATTTTCTATTTTAATGGAAGCGGTGCGGATGGTGAATGCACAGTCGTGCTCAGAAAAGCCAGATTGTGATTGTATTTGTGTTGCATGATTTTAACCCAGACCATTTGATTCCAAAGTCTATAATTAAGCCGCCAGGCCATATACGCCCTCACCAGTACGTTTGGTGTAATATTGCGATTGATAGTGGTGCTTAGCGTTTTCCCAATGGGAAAATAGTTTTATTCAGATGGGGAAGCCTGCATTGGAACCTGAATCTGGTGGTTCGAAAGTCAACAACGTTACTGGTAGGCTGCATCTGCCCCTTTGCTCTGCTTTCTTATCTTTTTTGATTTAATGGAGCAGTTTATACTGCTGCTCAATTCATTTCTACGGACACCTACATTTGGCAGATAAGCAAACCAGAGAACTTGGAGCTAAAGTGATGTCCAAGATCACACAACTTTAGTCACATTGCGAAGCCAAAATTAGAATCAGTTTGTTATTGCCACTGAACCAGTACCGCCCTCTGTTGATCAGTCTCTTTTGTTTAACAAACAATGTTTTATTGGTGTTTAACTTGTTTTAATCAAGCCCACATTTAGCAGGTAAGAAAACAGAAGGACAAGGAGATAAAATGATGTGGCTTCCCAGGTACTTTGGGGTTATGGGATCTGCAGAAAGAGAAGCAGATTATCAATGAACATATTTGCACTGGGCTGTAATAGACAAGGTAAAGTACATCTTAACCTTTCCTTACCGGTTGCCCAGGTGGGGGGGGATCCTCACACCGTATTGCATTGTCTATCATAAAGAAAGCATTCTGCCAACGTTCCTAACCTTACCTGCCTTTCTACAGTAATATCTGTGATTTGGAGTGTAAAGACTGGAGGTGGGTATCTACTTCTGGCCACTATAAAGTTTCGGTAGAGGCGCAGAGCAGCCTAGCCGAGGTTCTCTAATGGCAGCAATGGACGAGCCACCAAGGGTGACACTTGAGGGAGGTGATGCAGGCAAATTCTTAGGTACAGTGAATCCCCGGGCCCCCAAAGAGGAATGTACACACACTATGTTATGTGCCAACACAGTAATTGTATATAAATCAAAGTTCCGGTGAACATATACAGCAATAAATAACACACTTTGTACTCAGGCAACAGCATGCTATTAATGGCAAATATTAAGACCTCTATGTGGTGTCACAATATACTTCAATTCGGGTAAAATGCACCAACTGATGACAGTTATTAGAATGCATAAGAATTACTAAGCAATGGCTAACTTCATAGATATTACCATAGAAGCCACTGGAGAACAGGATCCAAGGTGAATCTGGGACCCCTGGAGAAATCCTGAGGATGGAAATTGCTCATCCTCGTCACCGTACCTTGAGTGCCTTGGCAGGCGAAGTGGTGTAGTTTCTTGGCTTTACTCGATGAGACCCCTTGAGGATAGACCCCCTTTGGAAGAAGGAGTCACTGGGATGACGGTGTTGAGGAAAAGAAGGGAACCAAGTAGGGTTGGAAAGGCAGCACTTTTGGTCTTCCCGGTGGTCTCCGTTGGCGGGTCGTTACTCCGGATGTGGATGTCCCATGAAGGTGAAACTGGCTGTGGGCCTCGAAAAGGCTTGGGTAAAGAAGATAAGAACCTTGATGGCCTTGGATGACTTTTGGTAGCGATGGGTGCAGTGGCAGAAGTAGGTGCCGGGTTTTGGGATTTCACGGTTTACCGACTTTCAGTTCTTTGGTGCTGCAGCCACAACACTGACCTCAGGAGGGCTTCCGGTGAACTGTACATGACCACTGGACCGGAGTGTGGACTCTAGCCGAGTCTAGACACAAAGGACAACTTCTTTAGATTCTGGTGGCAAGAAACCCACAGGCAGACACTCCTCTGCAGGCATAGACCTTGGACCTTCTCCGGCGTGGACAAATGTCGTGGCAAGGATTACCCTTGAAGTATTCTTCAATGATTTGGAACTTTCACAGCTCCAGGTGTCAAACAGCACTATGCCAGGGTACCCCCTCTTCTGGCAATACACAGGAACTTGGCTTCGAGCGGTTACGAACACTCCTGCAGACACTGGGTGAATCAGATGAACTTCCTGGCTCCAGGTTGATCAGGCACTCCTCTTCTGGACTTACGACGATCCCTTCTCCGCATGGCAGGCACACAGGACTGGCTTCCAGGACACATCGGGTAAAGAGCAGCAGGTGCACGATGTTCCCATCGTAGCTACAGTAAGAGGTCGCCTATCCAGGTCCTCTCTGCTTCAGTCTTTGAATCAGCACTGCAGCTTTCAGATCAGATGAAGAGATGCAGTCGCAAAGCAAGCTTAAGATGACTTCGGAATCAAGTTTTTTGTTTCTTCATTTGACTTTATTTTCAACTTCAAGCTTCTAACAAGGAGGTGAGTGTAAGGCCCACTGTTATACACAACACTCCCCATTCACTCAGGTTGAGCCAGGGTCAGCCAGCCAATCAGACACCAGTGCTTTCATGCAGGCAGCACCCAATCAGGCTCACAGGCATCCAGGCTATTAGCTAGAAACCAGGCTCGCACAACACAGGATGTGGATTGGGGGCTACTCCCCAGCCTTTCAGTGCACTATCCTCCATTCATTACAGATTCAGTCAGGGCGAGCTCAGGCATTGTGTCACACAACCAAAACCAGCCACCCACAACAAAGAATGCATATTGACTAGTCACTCCATTCAGGTAGTCGCCACCCCAAGGGTCTACCCACAACAAGCATCCCCTGGGAAGGCTCCATTGAGTCTGGCAGGAGGCAGCCCCAGGGCCATATATGGTACTTCCACCTAACAGCCTTTCGGAGTAAGGGAACAGAGCCAGGACCTCACAGGACTTTCAGAAATAAGGGGTTAAAGCAAAGGAAACCAAAAGGCCACCTGTGGCCATTTTTCCTTTGTGTAGGAATCCGTTGATTCCTATGGCAGGGCCTGGGTATCCCAAAAATGGAAGATACCCAGAGCCACTGTCACATCAGCATGTAGCTACCACCAGCCCATACCCTGCTCTGTGGGCAATACACATGTTCCCAAAAACATACACTAGGGGTACAAGAGTGTACCCTTACCCATGGGTGCCTTAACGGAGGAGCCTGAGAAACTTGGAAAGAAAAACCGCAGCGTTTTCCAACACAATAACGTTGTATTTATGTTTGCGGTCGCTTCAAAAGCGACCACAAACATAAATACAACGATTTTAAACCTGCGGTTTTATTTCTAAGTTTTCCGGGCTCCTCCAGCCCAGAAAAACTAGAAAAAAAAACCTAGCTAGTGCTTATTTTTTAAAAAAAATAAAAAAATAAATAGCACTTACCAAGATTCAGCTGCAGCTTTCCTGCTCTGGTCTCCGGTCCCCGTCCTCCGCGTACAGCGCTAATGAAGGGAAAGCCACCCAGCGGTAGCTTTTGTTTACTACAGCTGGCTGGCTTTTCCTTCATTAGTGCCACAAAAGCCAGAACAGGAGGGCATCCATTTCACAAAATGGATGCGCCCCTGTGCTTGCTTTTGCGAATTTTGAGCTGAATAGCTCAAAATTTTACATAGGAAGTTTTAAAAAAGAGAATGCTAGTATTTTTTTTTTATGTTGCCTATCTATTTTTTAAATAAAATGTTTTACTAGACCATGCCTTTAACTGACTCTTGCAATTGTGTTCTTGAGGCCATCTGTCACAAGGTGTAGAGCAGGGCTGTCCCCAGGCCGGTGGAGCTAGGGAGTAGAGTGCTGGGTGGAGTGCAGAGCTGCTTGTGGGGGACTAGGTTGAGTGTGTGAATGTGTTTGTGGGTGTGGTCGGCTGGATAGTGTGTGAGAGCTGCTTGTGGGGGACTGGGTTGAGTGTGTGAATGTGTTTGTGGGTGTAGTCGGCTGGATAGTGTGTGGAGAGCTACTGGTGGGGACTGGGTGTAGTGTGTGAATCTGTGTGTGTGGTCAGCTTGATAGTGTGTGGAGAGCTGCTTGTGGGGGACTGGATGTAGTGTGTGACTGTGTTTGTGGGTGTGGTCGGCTTGATAGTGTGTGGAGAGCTGCTGGTGGGGGACTGGGTTGAGTGTTTGAATGTGTTTGTGGGTGTGTTCGGCTGGATAGTGTGTGAGAGCTGCTTGTGGGGGACTGGGTTGAGTGTGTGAATGTGTTTGTGGGTGTGGTCGGCTGGATAGTGTGTGAGAGCTGCTTGTGGGGGACTGGGTTGAGTGAGTGAATCTGTTTGTGGGTGTGGTCGGCTGGATAGTGTGTGGAGAGCTACTGGTGGGGACTGGGTGTAGTGTGTGAATCTGTGTGTATGGTCAGCTTGATAGTGTGTGGAGAGCTGCTTGTGGGGGACTGGATGTAGTGTGTGACTGTGTTTGTGGGTGTGGTCGGCTTGATAGTGTGTGGAGAGCTGCTGGTGGGGGACTGGGTTGAGTGTGTGAATGTGTTTATGGGTGTGGTCGGCTGGATAGTGTGTGAGAGCTGCTTGTGAGGGACTGGGTTGAGTGTGTGAATGTGTTTGTGGGTGTGGTCGGCTGGATAGTGTGTGAGAGCTGCTTGTGGGGGACTGGGTTGAGTGTGTGAATCTGTTTGTGTGTGTGGTCAGCTTGATAGTGTGTGGAGAGCTGCTTGTGGGGGACTGGATGTAGTGTGTGACTGTGTTTGTGGGTGTGGTCGGCTTGATAGTGTGTGGAGAGCTGCTGGTGGGGGCTTGGGAGGAGTGTGTGGATGTGTTGTGGGTGTGGTCGGCTGGATAGTGTGTGAGAGCTGCTTGTGGGGGACTGGGTGTAGAGTGTGAATGTGTTTGTGTGTATGGTCGGCTGAATAGTGTGTGAGAGCTGCTTGTGGGGGACTGGGTGGAGTGTGATAATGTGTTTGTGGGTTTGGTCGGCTGGATAGTGTGTGCAGAGCTCCTAGTGGGGGAATGGGTGGAGTGTGTGAATGTGTTTGTGGGTGTGGTCGGCTTGATAGTGTGTGGAGAGCTGCTGGTGGCGGCTTGGGAGGAGTGTGTGAATGTGTTGTGGGTGTGGTCGGCTGAATAGTGTGTTGAGAGCTGCTTGTGGGGGACTGGGTGGAGTGTGTGAATGTGTTTGTGTGTATGGTCGGCTGAATAGTGTGTGGAGAGCCGCTTGTGGGGGACTGGGTGGAGTGTGTGAATGTGTTTGCGTGTGTATGGGGGTGTGGTCGGCTGGATAGTGTGTGCGAAGCTCCTAGTGCGGGACTGGGTGGAGTGTGATAATGTGTTTGTGGGTGTGGTCGGCTGGATAGTGTGTTTAGAGCTGTGGGGGCTTGGGTGGAGTGTGTGAATGTGTTTGTTGGAGTGGTAGGCAGGATAGTGTGTGGAGAGATGCTTGTGGGTGGCTTGGGTGGAGTGTGTGAATGTGTTTGTTGGAGTGGTAGGCAGGATAGTGTGTGGAGAGATGCTTGTGGGTGGCTTGGGTGGAGTGTGTGAATGTGTTTGTGGTCGGCTGGATAGTGTGCGCAGAGCTCCTAGTGGGGACTGGGTGGAGTGTGATAATGTGTTTGTGGGTGTGGTCGGCTGGATAGTGTGTGCAGAGCTGTGTGGGGCTTGGGTGGAGTGTGTGAATGTGCTTGTGGGTGTGGTCGGCTGGATAGCGCGTACAGAGCTGTGGGGGCTTGGGTGGAGTGTGTGAATGTGTTTGTGGGTGTGGTCGGCGGGATAGTGTGTGGAGAGCTCTGGGTGCTTGGGTGCCCATCACCTACACTTGCTGTGATTCATTCATTCCGACCCAAAGGATGGTTTACTCAACAGTGGCCAGGTATGAATTGGGCTGTGGGCGTGCCATTGTGTTCACTTTCCTCTCTTTGCAGGCTTGGATTCTTGGCTGCCACTCAAGCCCTCGGGCCCAGCTACCCAGGAGACCCTGCCCTCGACCCACTCTCTATTTCTGTCTTTGGCCTTCTTTCTACAACTGTTTTTTCTTGTATACTCTCTTGTCTCCGTTGTAAGTATCAAGCCTTCTGTGCCCCTAGAGAACTTGCTTCAATCAAACATTTATGCATATCTTGGGAGATACTACTTTGCTTCAGACTAATAAAAGAAGTGCTGGCAAGAGAGTAGAGTTTACTGATTTTTTGAAACACAGGCCTTCTCTTCCTATCCAGTGAGTAGTGTGGTGCCACAATGTGAGGTCCGGATAAGGGTATAACTTCCCTTAAAGTATGCCCATGCTAGCGTCTGGATTACCCCATGTTGGGAGTCAGTCCTCTTGCTACTTCATACTGTATGATAGGGAGCTCTAGAGAGCTTTAATCCAATCCAGTGTGTAATGCACTCACCTAACACTCCTGATATTGAAATTTAGAATACGACCCCGGGGGTGGGGGGTTACAGCCAATCAGTTTCCAGGGATCAGGGGCTGAAATCTCTTATCTCAGCCCACGTTCCACGGAACCCTCGGGCTGCCTCCACTTCTGTGGGCCGCCATCTTCCCCCCACCCACTCGGTTCTTTTTTTAAAACTATGCCCCCTCTCACCTCTCCTTTCTCCCCTCTTCCCCCTCCCCTCTCCCCTGCCCCACTTCCCTGATTGCGCCGCCGCTGCAGTAGCTTCCGTGGCGCTCGCTGTTCCAGGCCGCCATGGTAATGGAAGACCGTCAGCGTATGGAGCCCCGCCTTCCACAAGCATGGTGGCCATCTTACCAAAGGATTTTCAGTCATTGAATGGGATGAGCGCAGTGTACCGTTCAATTAATGAAATTCCTTTTTTTTTTAGCACCCCAGGTTACCACTTATGTAACACAGGATGCTAGTGGCGTTAGCACCCCGTTCCAAGGGCTGGAATGGGGGATAACGTCCCACTGCCCTCGTTATAGGCCCGAGCAGCCGTCGGGGGGAGAGGTAACGGCTGCTCGGGCCTATAACGAGGGCAGTGGGACGTTATCCCCCATCCCAGCCCTTGGAACGGGGTGCTAACGCCATCTTATTGACCTGTGTGATGTTCTGGATTGTCAGCAATCTAAAAAAAGTATTTGAATGATTTCTTTAAAGGCAAAAGATTTTAAAACTATAACACCTCTATTCTCAGAGAAATACGCTTTTGACGGAATTCATCAAGTTAACTTTGGGCTACAAGCGAATGTATGGCTAGTTTACATATCACAGCTATCCAGTCCCTCAAAATATTTAAAATTGTCTTTGAGAAACCTGTTCAGAATGATGTGTCTTTACCACCAGGTAAAGGACGCTGCAATGAAGTAAGATTGACATGTGTGATCCTGGTTCATGGGCGGAAGAAAGGATGTCCTTCCATCCAAGATGGCGTCTGCCTCCAAAGAGCACGCAGAGCCTTTCCAGCTGGTGGGAATCTACACTCAAAGGAACGGGTTAGATTGGAAAAACAATCCTCCCTGTGTCAGAAATGGAACTTCCTTCCATCTATTACTTGGGCTTCAAGGCTCGCTGTAGTATGTAAACAGCCACCATGTTACTCATCACTAGCACCCTGGGTGGCGGCAGTGGCCAATCAGGTGACTCGGAACGCAGGCTTTACTGGATGGTACAAGCCCATGTTCCGGGCTGCCTGGGCAGCCAGCTCTGCCTTCCTTTCACTTCCCCGCTCCCCCTCACCAATTAGCCCCCGTGTAGTTTTCGGTAACGGCACCGCCACCCTCTGTGCCTGTGCTCGGGCCTTTAACTTGGGCGGAGGTCCGTTACCTACACGATCGGCCCATCACCTCGGGACATATAGCCTCAATAATGTCCTCCCTCCCTGCTGGTATCACCGAGACATCGCTGCTACTTTCACCGCCTTTGCAGCCTGCAAGGGGGGTCGAGGGGGCATGGATCTATCCTTGAATGTTTTTCCTCATTCCGCCATATCCCCACTTCTCACCATACACTGTGTCCGCTGCATCTCAATATTCCATGTTGAGACTAGTTTGGCCAACTGTCCCGGATATTGTGGGATTGTCCCGCAATTAGGGACTCTGTCCCGCAGTTTGCAGAGTGGCTGTGCGGGAAGCAGGTTGTACCGACTTGCGTCGGGACAACCTGCCTCCAGCACAGCCAATCTGCTAACTGAAGTGGGCATTTACACAGCACAGCGCTGCCGCCTGCTGCTTTCTTTCCGAGGGCAGCTCTGCAGCCCTGGTTCCTTTTGAGCCTCCAGGCCCGGCTGTAACGCTCTGACACCTGGCTTCATTGAAAGGCTAATGCTTTGTTCCTGGGGTCGTGATGGTCATATTTGCAGTTAAAAACGTGACCATCACCTCCCAAGGACAAACCATTTGCATTTCAATAAAGCCAGGAATTAAGAGCCATTAAAAAAATGTAAATTAAAAAAGGGGACGGGCCAAACGTGAATGACGTCATTGCCGCCTTGTGGGCAAGTGTCCCGTGAAATACTATCAAAGAGTTGGCCACCCTAGTTGAGACCTACTCCAAAAGAAAAACACTGAGCTAGAGCAGTAGGCAGCGGAGGCACAACTTGACCTCTAAGTGTCCTTCGGTGGTGTACAGAGGCGTTGCTAGGGGGGGCTAAGGGGGCTATAGCCCCTGATCTTTTGGTTGTAGCCCCGGATAGAATCTCAGGAGCTACAGCCAAAAGACTAGCTAGCCCCCAGTCCCAACAGTTCCGACATCAGCGTAGCCCCGGGTCTTTTCCAGACCTAGCAACACCCCTGGTGGTGTACATCACCTCTAAATGTAGCTCATTACTGTCC
Organism: Ambystoma mexicanum; assembly: GCF_040938575.1. Taxonomy (NCBI): domain Eukaryota; kingdom Metazoa; phylum Chordata; class Amphibia; order Caudata; family Ambystomatidae; genus Ambystoma; species Ambystoma mexicanum. Next base: position 1,450,959,228 of record NC_090934.1, on the reverse strand, counting down.
AATCCTGGATGTCCATGATAGACCTCAAACTCCAATAGGGGCACAGTCAATTCTTCTTTCCAAAGGCAAACACAACATAATTATCCAAACTTGGTTTTCCCACGTGAAACCCAATTGCTCTCAGCCACCTTTGCACCTGGCGCCCCACAGCCCAACTGTGGGGAACCCACAAATCCAAAAGAGCACAAATGGTCTAATATCAAGTAGCCCTCGCACAGAAAAAGAAGTACTTCCTCCCAGCCTCCATATGAGAAGCCACAGTGCAGGCCCTTAGCTGTGGAAAACCACACTCACAGATATCACAGACCTCACACAGATGCAACCGCGCCACCTCCACATTTGTGGGTGCCCACTATTCCCTCTCCCTGCATGCATTCTGGCCAGAGTCTAGACTATGATGTGTCTTATTCAAAGCCCCTCTCCAACAAGAAGCAGTGCCATCAAACTGACCTTGTCAAGGGGATCTCACGCCCCCCCCAAGCCCTGGCCGGACTGGCAATAGCTAAGTGCAAGGAAAAGAAGACCCGAAGCCTGGCCTTCTCTAACAGGATGCCAAGGCTCCGGAACTCCTTACCCTCTCCAACAGATTCACTCCTCAGTGATCAACCTCAGAAACAATCCTTAAAAACTTCTTAAGTGCCAAGGACGAGTATGCTCGTCTTTTTTGCATAGACTTGCATAATAGCCGAGCGCTTTTTTAAAGGCTGCATCTTTTGGGGGTCTTATCACTTGTGGAAGACTGAAAGCCATTTTTCTCACTGTCCTCCCAGGAAAATCTCCTAACCCCAGTCTTTTGTAACTGGTCTGGGATGTCACTCTTCCAGACACCGGAGGTAGTCAGCACCGTGAGCACCCTCTCTGCCACCCCACCAAAGCTGTGCATGCTCTGCCGTTAGGGCATCGCACTAACACTTGCAAACAGGGCCGGTGCTATCACTAGGCAAGGTTAGGCGCTTGCCTATATGTGGACATTAACACCTCCACGCTAATTGTATACTAACTGCCTTGCCTGTAATAGCAGCAGCCCTGTCTGTCTGCAGGCTGAGGCTGACTGCAGCAGCAGCAGATCAGGCGGTGCCGCCACGCTGCGAAAGTTGGGGTCGGGCAGGGTCATGAATGGCATGGACGTGGCAGCGCTGGCACGGTCTGGCACCTGCACATTTGCACTCCACGTGGCAGGCCATAAACGAAGCACCATATGATACGTTCCCCCTCGAGTCTCGACCGATAGTCATGATGGTCATGGTGTGAGGGATCCATGTGATAAAATCGCGGCAAAACTGGCCGTGGACACAAAATATTGCGGCAAACAGGCTGTGGTTTTGCCACCGCAATCCATGTAAAGGATGCATGGAACACCCCCAGACCCATTATACCATTTAGGGGAAGCGGGGGACACCCCCGCTCGCCTTATATGGCATAATGGGGTACACCTTTACCAGGTCAAACCACTGAATTTTTGCCACGATTCTTTGCACAGGCGACATTTTGCTGCGATTTTATCACTGCATACCGGTGTGAGTCTATCAGGGAATGCTGCAGTGCACTGTGCAGCCTGGCTGCGCCCGCTGCCCTGAGCCTGTTAACTTATTGGTCCACAGTCCGGACCGTCCATTAGACGTGGTGGCCTGCGCACCCCGGCTGGAGGACGGCAGCAGCCTTTTGCTGTGTGGTGCGCCAGGCCAGTGGTAACTGTTGCATAGGCCACTCATCCTGGACAGGGCAGCCCCTGCTGTGCGGTGAGAGTGGCCCTGGGGCTGGGCCCTGCCTGTACTGGATCATGTGCTGAGAACAGTCCGTCCAACGTAGCGCAGGTGAGGACTCCACACTAATTGTATACTGCCTTGCCTTGAAAGGATCGACAATGCTTCCTTTGCACACTCCATTCTCCTCTTCAAATCCCCCTAGCAGGAACTGGTATCTGTGTTAACATGTGTGCTCTACTCTACTGCGCATGCAACACCAGGAGACTGACACTGTGCAGATTGCATGCTCGTGTGTGCTCTGTCTCCTTCACACTCCACTACACAAAAGTTAGTGCGTCCCATGCAAACATTTGTAAAACTTAGTTCGGTTGCACGCCCATTTGTAACCTTAATCTAAATGCACTGACTATAACAGTGGCAAATGGCAAGGAGTGTAGGCAGAGGTGCATGCGTGCAATATATTATACATTAACTTAGCTCACTTTGTTAACACGCCTGCTGTAGACGCCCCAACTGTGTGCAGTGCAAACTCTTCCGGTCAATGGCACTAATACAAGCAGGACCGACTCCACCTTCCAACCTTCCAAGGTCAATCAATAACATGGCTGCCATTTCCTTCCTTGGGGCAACACTTGTTCTTGACAGAGCAAGGACCTCGAATATTGTAGCCAGTCACCAACGCTGCCCATTTGGGGATTCGGAATATAGCTTTTCAATGCATCCAGGGGAGCTGGTGGCAAGAAATTCATGGAATGCCCCACGTGGAAATAAATACAGGATGTTTAATGAGACCCTGGAATGCAGGTAATCCCAGTGTCCCTGCAGGTCACAGAGTATTCCTGATTTTCGGACATTGTTTTGGTGATTACATCAAATGCGAGATACATGGGTGGGCCGAGTTGCCCCATCTGCCTGCGTGGGACACTTGTGCCCATTTAAGTTTGCAGTCCATTGACTACCTAAGGCCATGCTAATCCCTATGGCCAGCCATTCCCACCCACTTCCAGCCCAAAAGGCATCCACTCCTGGGATGTCATTGAGCTCGCTTTACTCAAGCCAATAGCCCCATATCGCCCAAGGTCATCTGAGTCAGACCTTGGCCCCATCAGTCAGGCTGCACCAGGCAAAAGATGTTTTGAGTACGTGCAGTTCATTACTGCTCGGTCACAGCTCTGCTCAAGTAGGTCGCTTTGAAATACAGTTGTTGCTTTCTATGAAAATGAAAATAAAGTTTTGAAAAAAGAAAAAGGGGAGTTTGTGGCTGTGAGGAGTGCCGACTCATCACCACACTTCCTCTACTAGTGGAGTGCAAGGTAACCTATTTAAGGGAACATCATGACACTAATTTATTTATTTTTATGTATTTTATTGTTCTTTTATACAGTGCTTATACACAGGTGGAGTGGTTCAAAGCGCTTCAAGGCGTGAAGGGAACAAGGAAATACAGTAATCACTCTTAGGCCTTGAAGTTTCCGAGTGATTGACAGAAACATTTGCATACTTGTCCTGACAGCATTTCACGTAGTGCAAGTGCATGAAGTGTTACAGTAGCAACCAAGCTAGGGAGAAGGCACACAAAAGAGGGGTTGGGGGGGGACAGGACGGTATGCAGTGATTATCATGAATCCCAAAATAACTAATACCCTTATAACAAACCTAAAATAACGAATTCCAAAATATTGAATTCAGAAAAAAACTAAAAAAGGGGTTGGGGGGGAGATAGTGGTTTTGGGGTTGAGGGAAAAGTATTAAGAACAGAAAAATGGGGTGGGGGGTTGTGGGGAACCCCCCCAAAAACAACGATTTGGGAATTCGTTAGTATGGTATTAGCCCTGGTACATTTATGTCATGAATGCGTACAGACGGAGGTGAGAGGACGGGGAATCTGGGAGGAACAAATGAGTCCAGTCCAGCAGAGCCCTGTGTTAAGTGCAGAGAGGTTGCCCCGCTCATGGAGCGTGATCAGAAAGTGCAGTAATGCTGAACATAGTGCAGTGGCCCGGAGGCAAGTGCAAGAGACTGGCGGGGGAGCCTGGGACTTGTAAGGCTCTGGAGGTGAACCAGGCAACCAGTCAGCAAAACTGAACTGAGTTAGGGAGGAGAAGGAGGGTGGAGAGAAAAAGAACAGAGGTTAGCAGTGGAGAGGGAGAGAAGGAGGAAGAGAAGAGGAAGGACTTGAGGACTTTACAGAACTTAAGGTGCTCTGGCTCAAGACGGAGAGAGGCAGGGAGGCTGTTCCAGAGGGAGGCACCTGCAGAGGATAGAGATCTACCCCCAAATCTCTGTTTGTGAAAGTGGATCAACTGCAGAGAGTTGGAGGATGACGAGTGGAGGACTCTAGAGGGAGAGTATTTAGGAAGAGAGCATTGTAGATAGTGCAGGCCCCGGCCCCAGAAAGCCTTATGGATTATGCAGAGGGTCTTGAACTTTATCCTTGCAGCCACGGGGAGTCAGTGGAGGGATTTCAGCGATGGAGAGATGCGGTCCCTGGGCTTGAGGCCAAGGATAAGTCTTGCAGTTCTGTTCTGTATGAGTTGTAGAGGACAGAGAGTAGAGGTAGGAAGATTGAGAAAGAGACTGTTGCAATAGTCCAGCCTATAGACAACTAGGGTTTGCGAGGTGGTGTTTCTCTGGGGGAAAGTGAGGAAGGCAATTTGTGGTGGGACTTTTTGGAGATGTCTGAGATGTGAGAGGAGAAGGAGAGATGACCCCTAGATTGTTTGCCTCATTGGTAGGTGAGGGCGCTGGGCCTAGGGAGGTTGGCCAGTGTGAGAGTGGGAAAGCGGGAGTAGGGGTCCCAATGAGTACGATCTCTGTCTTACTGGCATTCAGGCAAAGATGGTTAGGAGCAAACCAAGACTGACCTGTAGATAGACAGTCTGGAATGAGCGTGGAGGAGGGGGCCAAGGGTAGCCTGAAAGAGAGCTGCGTGTCATCAGCAGAACACTGAAAGTTAGAGGTAAAGGTAGAGATCCTGTGGGCCATGTAGATATTGAAAAACCAGGAGGATAGGTTAGATCCCTGGGGTGACACCACAAGTAGAGAGAGTAATAGAGGAAGGAGACAAAGTACCCAATTTCCACCTCGGAGGGCTGGTCAGGGAGAAAGGTGGTGAGCCATGCCGGGGCCTGATCTGTGATGCCCAAGGTATCATGGAGACGGGTGATCAGGATGTTGTGGTTTACCATATCAAAAGCAGAAAAGAGGTCGAGAAGAATGAGGACAGAGAGAGAGTTAGAGTCAAGATTTGAGAGCAGGTCTGCACAGGTGTTCAGAAGAGCAGTTTCCGTGCCTCTGGATGCTCTAAAGGCAGACTGATGGTCACGGAGACAACCAACCAATTCAGTGTGCAGGGTAAGTTGAGTGATAGCAAAACAAAAGAAAGCCAGACTGTGTTCACTTTATCAGCCAGCATCAAGCATCAGTCGTCAATACAAGCAAAGCCTGCTGTGTGCATCCCTGTGTACAATAAGTGTCACACTGACATAAACTCCCCATGCACTGTGAAAGAATCCCTTTAAATAATAACCCTGCACAAGCGATTAACTCTTGGTTGCTGTTCCGGGCCATCTCTCAACCTGCCATCACCCGCTGCGAGCGTGTGTGCAGCTGACACACAAACGTATCCAAGAACCTTCACAAGGCAGTCAGCCTGCCTGGATACAGTGTACCAGTGACATGACAGTTCTCTTACAGTTTAATGTGAAGAAAGTGCATTGGAATCCATACACAGCAGAAGACGTGAGCAATGTGTCAGGTGAATGTAACATAATGGGTTGCAGCAATCAGTAACAAAATAGTGACGGTCGGTTGAGAACGGTTAGGACCCAGAAGGATTGTGGGGGGGGGAGCCAATCTGACAGTTTGCCTAGTGTGGTGAAATTCCTTGCATCGGCCCTGCTTGCAAATGATCCCCCCCCTCACCCCCCTCAAAGCTGAGGGTTGTTGTGCACTTCTGGTAACCTATCAGGTTTACTGAAATGACAGATTGCCTCCATCGGGAGGATAGCTCAGGAGATACGCACTCACCTTGGAAGCAAGACGACGTGGAGCAACACAGGTTCAATTTCCCGGTCGTGCTTAGAAACCTCTGGGTATTAAGCGTGTTATAAATAACCAATAACAATTACTTTACTCCAGATCTGTGTGTCTGTGTGGAGCGCTGTGTTGCCATGAAATGTATGTTTGAGTTTTACAGCTATCTAAGTAAAAGTAATTATATGCATATGTTATTTTATGTGAATTTGCTGTTGCATTGGGATGCGAAAGTAGAAGAACTGTTGGTATTTCTATGGATGCGTGTTAGCCCAAGATATGCAGACTCGTTCTCTTTCATATATCACAACCATAAATATGTGCCCTTCTCACTCTCAGGAACATGGGGACCCCCAGCCTTGAAAACATGTCTTTGAATGTAAAAGGTTGCAGTGCAATCGAGCTCACTTTCAGCACAAAACACTAGGTCAGAGTCACACAAACTGCTTAAGATCCCAGCACAGGAGAGTTAAAGACACTGTCACTAACCCACAATGGCAGGGCAGTACGTGAGTAATATCGCACAGGTTCTGTTTTGTGCAGTGCCAAATGTTCCTTTGGGAGCTTTCGGTGCTGCTATAGACACAGGGCCCGGTGCATGGAAATGTGCACAGAAATCCCGCAGGGGTCGGGCGCCGAGAAGGGCACTACGTGAGCCAGCGCACAGAATAATAAATGCGCACCCTGCGGATGAATGGAATTGTTTGCGCAAAGTAACCGTATTCGCAAGTCGTGGCCGGAACGCAACTGGCACGCCCACACGCAAAGCATAAACAGCCAGATCAGATCAGATATCTTTGCGCACTCCACTGGGCGCAAATACGCACACCATTCAAACACTATGTGGGATCCCCCGCAAGCAGACCTGCATCTCGGGGACCGTGCACAGGGCCCCCCGTAACTGTACCTGGCACTCCGACACCTGCATATTAAAAATCATATCTCGGTCTAAACTCAGAAAATCTGCGTGCGAACCCCCATTAACCAGTCCTGCACCCCGCTACACTGCTTACGCGCACCCATCATTTACATCGGAAACCCCAATTGAGTGCACACACCCCAAAATCCGACATACAACCCCACCTCTGTGCTGAAATTCCTACGCGCAAGTATACTTACACCTTCCTTCGGGTGGCAGATCGTATGAAGGACTTGCATGTCCATTTCCCGGCCGTGAGGTTGTGCGATCGAATATATGAATATGTCCCGTGCAATTGTGGGCCTGCGAGGGACTGTCTGCGGGCTGTCCATCGTAGCGCCCACTTTTTCGCATATTCTTCCCCATTTTTGAGTTCTGCCCTTTCCAGCCCTCTGCACAAGCAACGTCCATGCTCTGCTTTCTGCTTGGAGTCTCGCGCAAGACCCTCGACGGCTAGCACAGACATGCCAAACAAGCGCAAACTCCACGCAAGTCCAAGAAAAGTACAGCTCATTCAATTCCATGAATCAACAGTCAGATTTGCGTGCGCAAGTACCCGATTTTCCGTGCAGATAATTCCATGAATCGGGACCACGGTATAAATATTGCACAGAGCAGGAAATGAGCCTGAACGGCGGTCTTGCTGGAGCGCTGCACTGCGTTGTCCCCAGACACTCACAGATCTGCTCTGAAGCTATGTTATTCCACGGACCGTGCAACCCACAGGAAGCTTTCAGAAGACCGCAGCGCGGCCAGATCTTCTAAAAACAGTCTGCTTGTAAAAGCACAGGTTGCTCGTGGTTGTGCTAAGTCAGCTGCAGAACAGGATGCTCCCATCAACCGAGTTATCACATGCACAAGCAACCACGTTTAGCAGACTCAAAAATTGAATACAGAAACAGCCAACGCATGAAATACTTGTTGCAGCTGTTCAAACTGGTATATATGTCCTGCAATATAGAAACATTATTTTCTTAAGGTGATTAGTGTTACCAATCAAAACTGCAGAGCCCAGCTTCCATTGTTCGCTCAAAAGTGTTTCTTAGTGAATCACAATAAGACATGTTTCAAATTTAAAATTGTGGGTATTCTTATGTTTCCATAATGCTCTTTGCTGTTATGCAAATTGTCAGGATTGGGGTCTATGAAGAGATTCTGTATTGCATGACCTGGCCTGTGGGAGCGCCCCTCGGCCCTGCCCCCTCCTCCCCACTGCTCCACCCCTTCCAGGATAAGAGGGTTCCCCAGGAAATGTTTTCCATTTCCAGCACTGAATATTGGGTAACATAACATAACATAACATGTGAGAGTTTTGTTTGTGGGCAATGAGCTGGTCACTTGGGAGCAATGGAAAGGTTTATTTGTTTGAGCCAGGACCGGTACAAGGATTTATGCGGTCCCAGAAAACGTGCTTGCTTGCCACACCTCCCTTCAATAGGGCCACATCTGAGTTTTTAGGGAACAAAGGATGCCCGCTGGCGACAATAGGTAACTGGTGCCCTGGGCCTCTAGTTAGAATTGCCATTTTTCCACACCAGCCATGGTCTGAGCTATCTGGTTGTCCTTTGGCATCTTTGTTAAGGTCTCATGGAGGTATGTAGGAACCTGTGGAAGTTATAGGTGGACTTATTCTGGGGATTTAAGATGGTCTTCTGGGGTCATTCCTATGGCCTGGGTGGAAAATGCAAGGACCTGATGGAAGCCATGTGTACATTTCATGGAGGCTGAGGCTCTGTAGGAACTACGCGACTGTTGGAGCAAAGTGTGTGTCTGCCATGGCAATGCAAATGTATGTTGGGGGCTACGTGAGCGCCTTCAATGGGACGTTGTGAGGGTCTACGATTGGAGCGATGTGGTTATCTATTTCAGCACCAGGTCTTTGGTTGCTATTGAAGATCTTACATGGTCTTTGAAGGGCCTCTATGAGGGTTTGGCGACACTATGTGATTGTTGAGAGCTATGTCAGTTTCTGTTGGGAGCAAGTTGAGGATCATTTGATCACTGTGTGAGAATTTGTTGGCTCTCTGTGGGGATCTGTTGGGATTGATGGAAGGGTTTCTGAGGAACTAGGTCCAGTATTTCTGGGAGCTACTTGAGTGTCTGTTTGGATCTATGTGAAGGTTTGTTGGGTTCTCCGGGAAAGTTTGTCGGGAGCAAAAGAAGGTTCTGCTGATAATATTTGAAAGTCTATTGGGTGATACGCGAGAGCCGTCTCAGGGATGCTGCATGAGGATCCATGTGTGTCTTGGAAGTCGCTATCGTCAGAAAACCCACAATTGGCATGGTCACGCATACCAGGGTATGACTGAGAGGATAGAGTCATATCATCGATTCCAATCATCCGTATTAGACTGGAGTGCTGGAGTGTTATTTGTGGGGGAGGGGCTAAGAAGAACGTCACTCTTAGCATGGGTGGACTTAAACTGGGAGATGTTTCTAAAGCCTGGTATGGCTGAATCAGAGTCAGGACACACATATCATATTCCTTTGACATGGTATTCCTCTACTGGACTTTCAGGGACATCCATGTTATGAAAGATCTCTCCAGATTACGATGAAATGTATATTCATGATGCACTCTCCTCCAAATGTAGTGACAGCTTCCTCTCCCATTTCTTCAGACAGGTCAGCAAAACGGAGGGCCTTTCTTTGGCCGCCGCCCACGGGTGTCACTTCCACGAGGTGTCCGCCTGCCAGGACTTTGAGGCGGTGCAGCTGGTCTTCCACGAGGCGGTGCGCCAGGTGAGACGAGAGGCGGAGAGGCACCTATCAGTCCGGCCATTGTTCATCACAGAGGAGAAGGCCCCCGTCACGCTGTCATCTGCCACCCCGCTGCCCGCCAAGCACAGCTTGGCCACACTTGCTACGCTCTCTGCTGCCAACTACCGCGAAATCCCATCCGTGGCCCAAGCGAAGCTGGTCACCGTGAAGTCGTCCAGGGCGCAGAGCAAGCGCAAGGCCCCCACGCTCACCCTCCTGAAGGGCTTTAAAATATTTTAGTGTCTTCTGGGACAGTAGAGGACAACTGTAACTATTCAGCATTGGTCAGGTGCCACAAAGCATTATGGGAGGGGCACCCAAAATGGCGGACTTCTTATAGAGGCCATCCTAGAATGCTCAAGCCTCTCTGACAATGGGGCTGGAAGAAACTCCCCACGGGTCTAACCCTTACCCCTGAGTGGTCAGGCTCTGCGAAGTATTGCCCGGCTCCACCCCAAATGTAGGCAGGTCATAAGGTTCCCATGACGGATTCCAGCCTCCTCAACATGGCCGACCATCGAAGACTACCTCCGAGGAAGGAACTCTGGCTCCCCAGGGCTGCAGAGCTGGAGGACCCCTTGATCGGTCTTCTCAATGTCTCCAGTTTGCATGGGCCCCCAATGAGAACGTATCGAGGAGGTCCTCGAGGCAAGGAAACGGTGCGCAAAGCGAGGCCTCTGCTGTCGCGAAGTTCCTCTGACTGCGTTGCTTGTGTTCGGCTTTCCTTCGCCTCTGTTTCACCTTGTCAGCAATTTGCACGCTCTTCTGATTTGCACTTTGAGAACCAGAGAACACTCTGTCTGAAAGGCCTGGGGAGAAGATAAGAGGCCAATGGGTGCCAGTAAGATGGCAGTCTCATCTCACTGCTGCGCATCTGCATGACCTGGCTCGCCTGGTGTGATTATTTGGCTAACCCCATACCCATAAGAGCCATTCTTTGGGCACATTTACCTCTTCATACCTTTACTTCTTCAGTATTCACTAGGCACACATTCACTTCATCACATTTACCTCTTCATACCTTTACTTCTTCAGCACTCACTTGCCACACATTCACTTCATCACATTTACCTCTTCATACCTTTACTTCTTCAGCACTCACTTGCCACACATTCACTTCATCACATTTACCTCTTCATACCTTTACTTCTTCAGCATTCACTTGCCACACATTCACTTCATCACATTTACCTCTTCATACCTTTACTTCTTCAGCATTCACTTGCCACACATTCACTTCATCACATTTACCTCTTCATACCTTTACTTCTTCAGCACTCACTTGCCACACATTCACTTCATCACATTTACCTCTTCATACCTTTACTTCTTCAGCACTCACTTGCCACACATTCACTTCATCACATTTACCTCTTCATACCTTTACTTCTTCAGCACTCACTTGCCATACATTCACTTCATCACATTTACCTCTTCATACCTTCACTTCTTCAACATTCACTTGCCATACATTCACTTCTTCACATTTACCTCTTCATACCTTTACTTCTTCAACATTCACTTGCCATACATTCACTTCTTCACATTTACCTCTTCATACCTTTACTTCTTCAGCACTCACTTGCCACACATTCACTTCATCACATTTACCTCTTCATACCTTTACTTCTTCAGCACTCACTTGCCATACATTCACTTCATGACATTTACCTCTTCATACCTTTACTTCTTCAACATTCACTTGCCATACATTCACTTCTTCACATTTACCTCTTCATACCTTTACTTCTTCAGCATTCACTTGCCACACATTCACTTCATCACATTTACCTCTTCATACCTTTACTTCTTCAGCATTCACTTGCCACACATTCACTTCATCACATTTACCTCTTCATACCTTTACTTCTTCAGCATTCACTTGCCACACATTCACTTCATCACATTTACCTCTTCATACCTTTACTTCTTCAGCACTCACTTGCCACACATTCACTTCATCACATTTACCTCTTCATACCTTTACTTCTTCAGCATTCACTAGGCACACATTCACTTCATCACATTTACCTCTTCATACCTTTACTTCTTCAGCATTCACATGCCACACATTCACTTCATCACATTTACCTCTTCATACCTTTACTTCTTCAGCACTCACTTGCCACACATTCACTTCATCACATTTACCTCTTCATACCTTTACTTCTTCAGCATTCACTAGGCACACATTCACTTCATCACATTTACCTCTTCATACCTTTACTTCTTCAACATTCACTTGCCACACATTCACTTCCTCACATTTACCTCTTCATACCTTTACTTCTTCAACATTCACTTGCCACACATTCACTTCTTCACATTTACCTCTTCATACCTTTACTTCTTCAGCATTCACTTGCCACACATTCACTTCATCACATTTACCTCTTCATACCTTTACTTCTTCAGCATTCACTTGCCACACATTCACTTCATCACATTTACCTCTTCATACCTTTACTTCTTCAGCATTCACTTGCCACACATTCACTTCATCACATTTACCTCTTCATACCTTTACTTCTTCAGCACTCACTTGCCACACATTCACTTCATCACATTTACCTCTTCATACCTTTACTTCTTCAGCATTCACTAGGCACACATTCACTTCATCACATTTACCTCTTCATACCTTTACTTCTTCAGCATTCACTTGCCACACATTCACTTCATCACATTTACCTCTTCATACCTTTACTTCTTCAGCACTCACTTGCCACACATTCACTTCATCACATTTACCTCTTCATACCTTTACTTCTTCAGCATTCACTAGGCACACATTCACTTCATCACATTTACCTCTTCATACCTTTACTTCTTCAACATTCACTTGCCACACATTCACTTCCTCACATTTACCTCTTCATACCTTTACTTCTTCAACATTCACTAGGCACACATTCACTTCATCACATTTACCTCTTCATACCTTTACTTCTTCAGCATTCACTTGCCATACATTCATTTCATCACATTTACCTCTTCATACCTTTACTTCTTCAACATTCACTTCTTCACATTCACTTCTTCACATTTACCTCTTCATACCTTTATTTCTTCAACATTCACCAGGCACACATTCACTTCATCACATTTACCTCTTCATACCTTTACTTCTTCAGCATTCGTTTGCCACACATTCACTTCATCACATTTACCTCTTCATACCTTTACTTCTTCGGCATTCACTTGCCATACATTCACTTCATCACATTTACCTCTTCATACCTTTACTTTTTTGGCATTTACTTGCTATACATTCACTTCTTCACATTTACCTCTTCATACCTTTACTTCTTCAGCATTCACTAGGCACACATTCACTTCATCACATTTACCTCTTCATACCTTTACTTCTTCAGCATTTACTTGCCACACATTCACTTCATCACATTTACCTCTTCATACCTTTACTTCTTCAGCATTTACTTGCCGCACATTCACTTCTTCACATTTACCTCTTCATACTGGGAATGGGAACTTACTGACACTCCGCCGCCCATAACAGCCCGTTAATACCGGGTTATTGGGTGGCGAAGACGCTAAGGGCAGTTTGCCGGTAATACTGGCGGGGTACCAGCAAACTCTTAATGACGGCCAAAGAGTCGCTGACTCCCACTCTTAGCTCGAGATTTCTCCTGCATGTTTAGTCCCATTAAAAAATGCTGACAGAAAAGCAGTGAGCCACTTATTCCTGGCACAAAAACAGTATTTGAAATCAATCCCCTGTCTGAGCTCATTATTTAAATGTTTATGGGGGAGTAAGTAATAAACACGAGCCTGAAAGGACAGGACACCGAAGGCCGAGTAGTTTTGTGCGAGGCTTCCAAGCTCGCCCTTAATTGTGGTCAATTGTTTAGATATGAGAGAGAGAGAGAGAGAGAGAGAGAGAGAGAGAGAGAGAGAGAGAGAGAGAGAGAGAGAGAGAGAAAGAGAGAGAGATAACAGACATGCAGTTTTCAGATTCCACTTTCTCACTTAAAATAATTAGTTTTCAGTATTAACGACAATGTAAGAGAGTGTTTTATACAAATTAAAAGTGTAAGCAAAAGGAAAAGGTGATTTTAATGTGAAGGGAGGAAGGTGCAGTACTGGAGTTAGCAGCCATGCAATCTGCGGCGAGAGGGAAGAGCTGTCACCCTTGCTGTGAAGGTTTGGTTGAGCTGTCAAGGAGCTGGGAAAAGGTGAGTCATTGCCGAAGTACATGAAAAAATCCAAAACCCAGGTCAAGCACAATGATTATTTCAACATTACATGGAATACAGTGCAACTTCATGTCGACATGTTTATGGGTAAAGTTTTCTAAAGCGCTTTATCGCCAACAGGAATCACGGTGCAGGCAGGGGAAGTGAGAAAAAATAAAAAGCATTGGCAAAGCCAACAATTTTGGCTTTTGTGTTGGCGTGGGAGAGGCATTTTCCAGAAAGTACCATCGTGGCACTTAATGCGGCAACAGCTGAGAATATGGCGTTAACCATCCGTTCCAAGGGCTGGAATCACTGATAATGGCCCGGGGCTCGAGCGAAGCACTTGGAACCGATGGTTAACACCATTAGCACCCGCTCCATAGGCTGGGACATGGCTAATTTAAAGTATTTTAGGTCTGTGATCAGGTCCCCTTGCGGCGTTCCGTTCACGGAATGAAAAAACTGTTCAAAGATGGCCACCATGGAAAGAGAAGGTGAGGCTCCGTACCAAGCCCCTCTTCCCTTTTTATGGCGGCATGGTTTTTAGAGCTGTGATCCATTACTGTAAATATATTATTGGGGTTTGAAAAATGAAAAATGTGTAATTTTGCCACCGTATTTTGACCTGACTGTGAGGAAGAGTGCCATATTTAATCTGTATATATATGTATATATATATATATATATGTTAAAATTCAATAAATATGTAAATAAAATATAAAAAAAGAAGAGGAATCAGCGGCGGCAATGAGGTAAGTGGGGAATGGGGATTAGTTAAAAAGGGGCTCGGGGTGGGGAGAAGAGGGCAGGCGGGGGAAGCGACCATCAGGCAGCTTGGAACGCAGGCTAATATCGGGAGATTCAGCCCGCGTTCCCACACTCCAGATTGGGTGGCTCTCCCGCTGAGGGTGCTGAATGGTTTTCGTACCTGGGCATATTTTTGGGATATTATGGCATTGCATGCCAAATACAAGAGTGAACAAAGTTGGCTTTGCCAATGCTAGTTTGTAACCAGAAATCAGTGCAAGTACACACAGAATGCTTACAAATCAAGTAGCTGAAGGCACTGTTTTACAGCTGCAATTAAGCCATTACCTTTCAGAAGATTGCACAGAAATATCAACGGCATCCCCTTAACAGCACAGAGTAACAATGAGGTCCATGGGGTGTGCTGGTGGGAGTGGTTTTAGGGAATAGCATGGCCATGAGCCGTCGGTGGGTGGGTAAAAGTCCGAGCAGCCGCCACAACAGTACCTTGCTGTCCTACCATGTAACCATTCTCGTAAGATGTAGTGCCTAGATGCCTCTGAGTTTTGTGCGCTTTATAAATGTCAAAATAAATAAATAAATAAATATGAGGGCCTCACCACAACCCATCTCTTATCTTCACAACTCATGCCAATAGTTATGGCTTGTAAGCAGTGCTTATAGCGCCTCCTACTAGCCAAAGCTAAAAATGAAAAGCCATGAAAGGTGAAATGAAGCGAGATGAGCAAATTACCAGGGTAAATGAAAGTTTTCCAAGACAAACCATATAGTGTGACCTGTGACGCAGGATCAATGAAACATTATAAGTGAGCAGTACACAAAACATCACGGAAAGTTGTGTACTCGCAGAAAGAGAGGAACGTGTTAAGCCATGATAGCGTGACTAGTTACCGTTAAAGGTTTTGAGTTGCTAAATGTGCAAATGAAGCCAGCAGGCTGAAGGCATCCTGCGCGGGGTAGGTTTGAGAAAATGATTCTGGCTATGCCATGGTAAATAAGTGTTGACACCCGACTGCTTTGTGTATTCACCCTTACTGTGCCGCTCCATTGCAGTGTTTTGGGAGATTAGAAAAAGTGCTGTCACCGCAAATTACTTAGTGCCTTAAACAACTTTGCGCTTACTTGTGTGCAAAAGATTCTTTGCTCGTTCCACATATTCATGGATTTCAAAGGGCAAAGTAACCTGATGAGCAAAGAAAACAGAGCTGCACCTAGTCTGCCCACAACACGCCCCCACGCAAACAAAAAACATTGCCAAAAACAACCTCTGCACCTACCTTTGCATCTACCTTTGACCCACAATCCAGCACCCTGGCGAAACTGCTCACGGTTCCCCGTAAATCAAGGCTGCACCCCTGCAAAAATGATTGCGTGGTCCACCGTAAGTCAAGGCTGCACCCTGGAGAAAGTGTGCACGGTCCCCCATAAGTCAAGGCTGTGCCCCTTCTAAACTGCGTGCGTGGTCCCCCTTAAGTCAAGGCTGCACCCCAGCGAAACTGCGAACCGTCACCCCTACCCTCAAGGCACCCAAACTTCTGGCCTACACGCCTAAGTCATAGCAGCTCCCTCAAGTCCTCACACCACTCACCAGCCCCCCTTACCTCTGCCACTACCCCAGGAGGCCCCTTCAAGTCCTGACACCACCCACCACCCCCACTCACCTTCGGCACTACCTCGGGCCAGCCACCTGATAGTATACCCCCTTCTCACACACCCCTCACCTCTGCCACAACCCCCAAGCAGACCCCACAAGTTCTACACCAACCACCAAGTCCTCTTACCCCCACCACTACCCCAGGGAGCCCCCAGGGAGCCCCCTGACAGCACACACCCTCCCCACACACCTCTGACTCCAGCCACTACCCCCAGACAGCCCCTCAATTCCTGACACCACCCCCCACCCCCAGTCACCTCTGCCACTACCCCGGGCCAGCCCCACAAGTTCTACACCAACTCCCCTCACCTCCGCCACTACCCCAGGCAGCCACCTGACAGTACACCCCCTCCTAATGCACCCTCACCTTCGCGACAACCCCAGGCAGCCCCCACAAGTTCTGACACCACCTCCCCACACCCCCCTGACTCCAGCCACCATCCCCCGGAATCTCCCTCAATTCCTGACACCACCCCTAGTCACCTCTGCCACTACCCCAGGCCAGCCCCCTGACAGTAGACCCCATTTCCATCCCCCTCACCTCCTCCACAACCCCCAGGCATCCCCCACGAGTTCCAACACCACCCACCAGCCCCTCTCACCTCACCACTCCCACAGGCAGCCTCCTGTCAGTACACCCCCCTCCCTGCACCCCCCTGCCACTTCCCCCAGGAAGCCCCCTCAAGTCCTGACACCACCCACCAGCCCCTCTCACCTCACCACTCTCCCAGGCAGCTGCCTGACACTACACCCTCCTCCCCACACCCCCTCACCTCTGCCACAACCCCCAGGCAGACCCCACAGGTTCTACACCAACCACCACCCCCACACACCTCTGCCACTACCTCAGGCCAGCCCCCTGACAGTACACCCCCTTCCCACACCCCCTCACCTCCGCCACTAACCCAGGCAGCTCCCTGACAGTTGACCCCACACCCACTCACCTCTGCCCCTACCCCAGGCAGCTCCCTGACAGTCTGCCACCCTCCCAGTCTAATGTGGAGCGGCAACTTACCTCAACCTCTCTGGTCTGCCTCCACCATGTGGTATACCTGCCACATGTCCTCCACCAACACGATCACCTGGGAGCAGAGCACTGTTGTTGAATCCAGGACCGGAGCATCTCCTATCACTCCCTAGTACACCAGAACCTGCAGCACCTCAACTGGACTGCACACTGTTGCATCACCTACACTGTGGCCACCCTATGTACATGTGACATGTGAATGCAATGCAACGTGGCATGTGCATATGGCCCATGTGTAATGCCTGTGGAGGACAGAAGTACACAGCCTCATAGATTGGGCATGTCCACGAAGACTGACTGGGTGCATCACAGCCCGTGCAAAGGCAGCCAGGGTGGTAGGTGTGGCAAAGTCCCTGTCAGGGACGAAAACATGACAGGCCTGTGCATGGGTGATGGGAAGCCAGTCAGAGAATGTGTGACTCAGTGAGACAGGAAATGTGTGCTGCCACACTGAACCAGCAATCATGGGACTCAGCTACATTCCATTGGCAGAGGTGGTGCATGACATGAGAGCAGGACGTGTGTGACCGCAGATGTGTGTGGGTGGGGGACCATGACATGGGAGTGCCACAGCAATGCACTGTCAAATGCACACGTGATGTGTCCAGGCCTGCCATCCACAGTGAGGCCACTTCCCACTGCAACACCCACAATGCCAAATACACACAACAGTGAATGATGTGTGGGCACACACGCATTCCCAAGCAATTGACAAGGGAACACCTAAACAACAGTGGACCTGACATGAAATGAACGCACAAGAAACTCCACCTCCAGTAGCAAATGTGCAGAGGCAATAGAGATGACACCGGACACAACACACAATTAAAACATGTGGAACTTGTGGCAATGCACAAGAATAAGTGGCAATCCATCCCCACTGAGAGACTACAAACACCATCATATGAAATCCACACATCACCACAAACATACCCGCATGTGCACCATCACACACGCAACTGAAGCCTTCACTCCAACAACACCAACACACTGATGCCAAACACACAGGGCCATGCTCCTGCATATCAGGCTCATGTGCACCCCTCCCCCAGCAAGCATCACAGCATCAACATGACACACACAGTGAGGCCAAAATACACATGACTGACAATGAACAAAAGCACTGGGAGAACATAAACAAATGTAATGTGTACACACACAGACACACAGAATGCACAAAGTGTGGAATGAACTGATAGAAAACCTGTATTAAAATAGAACCATCTACACAATAACATAAAGGCAATATCAAAATAGTCCAGGGATATGAAATAAATAAAAGTCAAAAATGAAACCTAATCCTAATGAACTATATAGATAGATAGTGGGCAAGTCCTCTCCAATCTCAGAAAATGCTTCAACCAGGGCTGAGTCGCAAGCAACATCCTCCTCCCTGAGGTGGACCTCTGCTGTTGCCTGGGGGGCTTGCAGGGTGGCCACCATCTGCGGCTCTGCCTCCTCTGCCGACCTGAAACTAGCCTCCAGGATGGCAGCCCGCCCACTTGCTCGCCTCAGCGCCACCTCAGCCCTGGCCACCAAAGCTTCACCTAGGGCTGAGTCGCAAGCAACATCCTCCTCCCTGAGGCGGACCTCTGCTGTTGCCTGGGGGGCTTGCAGGGTGGCCACCATCTGCGGCTCTGCCTCCTCTGCCGACCTGAAACTAGCCTCCAGGATGGCAGCCCACCCACTTGCTCACCTCAGCGCCACCTCAGCCCTGGCCACCATCGCTGCTGCCTCTGGTGCCTTCAAAACACTGGGGTGGAAGCTCCTGTAACGTTCTGCCTCCTCATGTTTGCCACATGCTAACACTGTGCAGAGTGCAAGCTATGGATGTACGCCCTCCAACCTGATGACTGGTGACCATCCAGCACCGTTGCCTGTGTTGGTGCCTTGGTAGGCACAGTGACCACCGCATCTGACTTTGTAGCGACTCCCACCTCGGGCAGCGATGGGAGCCCAACTAGATGGGGCATGGGTGGTGGGAATGGTGCACAGGGGGCTGTGCTGGAATGTGACCCAGAAGGCAACCTGGAGGATGACTGGTACACAGAGGAGGAATTGGAGGAGGGGGGTCACTACAGGGAACAGACCATGGAGCCCACCCGAGAGCAGTTCTGTTGCCAGCTGTTAGGAAAGTTTTCAATATATGGGTAATGTTCCCCTCCAGTTGTGAACCCCCAACTTTTTGCTTTTGCCAGACTATCCTAGCCTGACTTTTGCCAGTGGAGCCCAGCCTTCTGTTGTACTCCGCTGGGCGTTTGCTCATTTTTTTATAGGGAAACTGACATGCCCTTCAGACTGTCAGTACTGGGAGCCTTTGTTTCCCATAGTCTTCCACTTTGTTGCTATTTATTAGTAACATTTTATCAGTCCACAATGTACCTTCCAGTACAGTGCGCTGGTGTCCCTTTTTCATTCTTTAAGGCACTAGACACTCTCGAAGGATTTTTGGTGAATGTACAAGTGTGTCCAGGACAGAGCTGGTGGCAGCAGTTGCTTAAAAAGCATTGTTGACTCTTTTCTATGGTCCAAACCATGTTTGCAAGTGCCTAAAATGGCCATTCCACAAGGTCTTTTGTTCTGTCCTTTGGCCATCTTGTCCCTTTGCCTTCCCCAGGTTGAGCGGACCCAGGAAATTCCTTATTTGGTCATGCAGACCCCTGCGCAAACTGAAGCTTTCACAGGCTTCTGCAAGCCTTGTGTGTGTTCCTCCAGGATGTGGGCTGGAGCTGTCTACTTCCAGTACATATCCTGGGTGCCAAAATGTCTGGTGTGCTGAGATGACTGGGACCACCATGGTCCGTGATTGGTCCACGTGTGGGATGGCTGAATGTGGGCAGATCTCTTATTGGTTTCTCTTCATTTTGGCACGAAGGAGATTCTGGATAAGAGAAGGCACCCTAAACCAATTCCAGGTCGATCTTCTGAGTTCACACCAAACTTAGTAAAGGAGCCACGTGTCCTGAACTGAAGATGCAGATCCATGGAACCGCTGGTGACCCGCTGGAAGCTTTTGCACCCTGACCCTGCTGTTGTCCTGTCGGAGCCCCTGTTTCTGATCGATCATAGAAGGCCTGCAAGGGCGCTTTGACCTGTTGGAGTAGTGGGACTAACTACTCTCGGCACCTCCTGCTTAACCTGCAAACAAGCCTTTTCGGAAGTGTTCCTGGACCGCCCAGTGAACTGACCAGCTCGTACAGGACCTTTGCCCTGGAACCGCTGCCACAGTTTGAAGCGATGGCACACTGTTGCTGAAATGCTACTCCATGCATGGAAAGGCATCAGGTCAAAACGTTGGTGCCTGTTGCTGAAACGCTACTCCATGCATGGAAAGGCCTCAGTTTTCAAAGCCTTGGCGCCTGTTGCTGAAATGTTACTCCAGGCACGGAAAGGCCTCCGTTCGAAGCGTTGGCTCCCTGCTGTTGAAACGCTACTCCATGAATAGAAAGGCCTCAGTTCGAGGCATTGGTGCATGTTTCTGAAACGCTACTCCATGCATGGAAAGGCCTCAGTTTGAAGTGTTGGCACCCTGTTGCTGGAACGCTACTCCATGCATGGAAAGGCCTCCGCTTGGAGCGTTGGCGCCCTGTTGCTGAGATGTTACTCCATGCATGGAAAGGCCTCCGTTCGAAGCGTTGGCACCCTGTTGCTGAGACGCTACTCCATGAATAGAAAGGCCTCAGTTCGAGGCATTGGCACCCTGTTGCTGGAACGCTACTCCATGCATGGAAAGGCCTCCGCTTGGAGCGTTGGCGCCCTGTTGCTGAGATGTTACTCCATGCATGGAAAGGCCTCCGTTCGAAGCGTTGGCACCCTGTTGCTGAGACGTTACTCCAGGCATGGAAAGGCCTCAGTACGAAGCGTTGGCGCTTGTTGCTGAAATGCTACTCCATGCATGGAAGGCCTCACTTCAAAGCGTTGGCGCCTGTCGCTGAAACGCTACTCCATGCATGGAAAGGCTGCAGTTCGAAGCGTTGGTGCCCTGTTGCTGAAACTCTACTCCATGCTTGGAAAGGCCTCAGTTCGAAGCGTTGGCGCCTGTTGCTGAAACATTACTCCATGCATGGAAAGGCCTCAGTTCGAAGCGTTGGCGCCCTGTTGCTGAAACGCTACTCCATGGATGGAAAGGCCTCAGTTTGAAGCGTTGGCGCCTGTTGCTGAAACGCTACTCCATGCATGGAACGGCATCAGGTCGAAACATTGGCGCCCTGTTGCTGAAACGCTACTCCATGCATGTAAAAGCCTCAGTTCAAAGCATTGGCGCCCTGTTGCTGAAACGCTACTCCATGCATGGAAAGGACTCAGTTTTTAATTGTTGGCACCCTGATGCTGAACCGCTACTCCATGGATGGAAAGGCCTCAGTTCGAAGCGTTGGCGCTTGTTGCTGAAACGCTACTCCATGCATGGAAAGGCCTCAGTTTTGAATTGTTGGCACCCTGTTACTAAACCGCTACTCCATGCATGGAAGGCTGCAGTTCGAAGCGTTGACACCTAGTTGCTGAAACAATACTCCATGCATGGAAAGACCACAGTTCGAAGCATTGGCACTGTGATGCAAAGATGATAAATCCTAGGCAGTTGTGCAATGGCGCAGCATTATACTGGCTGAACCACCGAGCCCCCAATTATTTGGAAGAGCAAAAGGCACTGAATAGCGAGGTGGGGTAGCGACTCCTGCTACAATGTATTTTTTTAATTAAAGTTTTCGCATAGACATTTTAACTTGAATAACACTGTGCCCCCATTGCTCAAATCAGGTACATGGCCCACAAGGCTTTCAGTTGTGTTCTTGAAAGTCAAGGCCACTTGGTCTTCCCAGGAAGGTCCTCCAAATGAGAGCCTCAACTGGTCTGGCTCATTTCGATGCACCCGATGAAAAGCTGTTTTAGAATGCAGGCCTAAGTTTTACACTGTTTGACAAGTGGGGTCTTGGAATATCAACTTAGAGTGCCCTGCGCCCAACATTAAAGGTGTGTCACATGCCCCTGAAGGTATAGAGAATTATTTCCCCTGCTCCGTTATAATCAAAATATCCAAAAGACTCTCACACATGGGCTGCACCACTATAGTAAAGAACCTTCATCAGCAATTGATTGAAATTAATATTTGGTTTAATATATCATAGTAGCCCTTGTTTGAGACACGTGTTTCGGCATATACTGTATCTTTTTCAATCAGGGCAGTAGAAGCTTTTTGTTCTGGGTGGCTAAGACCATGTAGGTCTAAAGTCATTGATCGGATGGATGTCCAGGGTTAAATCCCTCCTGCAAAGTGTCTCGTCAATCTTCGCTCGTCAGCTCCATTCTATACGGATGCGGCGTACGTTTTACAATGCCTGAAGATTCCAGCCAGTCAGCTCCCAGATGCCGTGCCTCCATTTTGATTTGGGAAAATACAATTTTCTTACATTACTCTGTTAAGGAAAATGTGATGAAACCCAACACCAAGAAAAGCCCATACACCTGACCGCCATTATTTTATCTTTATTATATTTTTATCTTTGTTCGGCACTGGTCCTAACCAGAGGGTCTCGGATATCCTTAGACGGTTCAAATGCTGGGAGGTGGAACAGAAGTAACAGAATGTTTTCAAGATAAGATAGGAAGTCTAGGGTAGACAAGCAGCAGTGTTAGGGGAGGGCGGGATTATGTGTGAGGAAACAGACATGCGTGAAGGCCCTTTGGGCAAGTGATGAGGGAGGGTGCAATGCGGGTGTGAAGAGGCCAGTGCTGTTGCATGCTCTGGGTCCCCACTGGGTAAATGCTTGCTTGTGTGCTTGTGTGCGCATGTTAGGTTGCAGAGTAAAATGTGTAGAAGGCGTTGGCTCGCTTGTTTGGTGTTTGGGTGGGTAATCGGTTCCAGTTAGTTGTGATGGTATGATGGAGTTGGAGGGCTTTGAGTACAATGTCAGCTCTTTGAGGGCAATTCTGCGGGGTACGGGGAGCCACGGGAGCTGAGTGAGAACTGGAGTCATGTGTTAATGTTTTAGTAGGTGGAGGATGAGTCTGGCTGCTGTGTTTTGTATGGCCTGCAGGGTGGCGAGGATTCTGTTGGGAAGTCCAGCAAGGAGAGAATTGCCATAGTCCAGTTTGGGCAGCACCAGTGCTTCGAGTGTAGTGCCGAAGTCATCAGGAGGAAGTAGTTGCAGATTGCTTGTTTTGGTGACAGCAGCTCTGTGGTGTGTGAAAGCAAGGTGGAGGTCTATGGTGATCGCCGGGGATTTGACTTGTGCGGAGAGGGATATGTTTTGGTTGTCTGTGTGCAGTCTTTGATTCAAGAGGTGAGGTTGGGTTTGTGCTTAGGTGGGCAGATGAGGCAATTCTGTTTTGGTAGGGACGTGTTTGAGGAAGCGGGTGGCAATCCAGGTGGTGATGCTGGAGAGACAGTATTTGAGTGTGTGGAGTTGTGAAGTGGATGACAATTGGAAGAATTATTTGTGTGTCTTCTGCGTATCGCTGGAAATGGATTTAGTGTTTGGTAAGGGTCTGTCTGAAGGATTCTGCATATGAGGAGTGGAGACAGTTAGGAATCTTGCAGGACTCTGAAATTGACTGGGGTGGGGTCAGGTCGATAAAGGGGCATGGAGGCAAAGTGTGTTCTGTCGGCAAGGAAGGCGGGTAATCAGTCAAAGATGTTTCCTGAGAGTTTCATCCTGTGGGATAGAATGTTGAGGAGAATGGTGTGGCTCACGGTGTCAAAGGCTACAGAGAGGTCGAGGAGCACGAGGAGGTGTGTGTGTCCCATAATCAGAGCTGTTGTGGAAGTCATTGTGGATGTGAAGTGTAGCGGTCTCAGTGCTGTGTCCAGGTCAAATGTCAGATTGGAAGGGACTGAGAAGGTTGTTTGTGGTAATGTGTTGTTGCGGGTGGGTTGTGATGAAGTATTCCATGATTGCGGTGAGACAAGGAAGAATAGTGATGGAGCTATTATTTTCAGGGAGCATGGGGTCGAGAGATGTTTTTTGAGGAGGGGTGAGTTTTGTCCCTTTTGGAGTGCAGTGGGGATAGAACCATATGAGAGACAGGAGTTGATGATGTTGAGCCAGTGGGGAGCTAGGGTGGTGATGCAAGTGGGTGCAGCATGATGTGTGCCATCCTGGAAGTGGGCAGGTCTTGTTTTGGCAGTGAGGGTGACGGGGATGTGTTTGTTGATAGGGTGGAAGGTGTCTTATGTATTGGAGTGTTTGGGAGCGGTGGTGGGAGTGGGACAGCAGAGGGGAGGGCTTGTCTAATCTTCTGTATTTAAGAGTTAAAATAGTCCATGAGGGAGTTGGAAACTGACGTGAATGGGGTGGAGAAGGTATGCATAGTGGTTTGGGGAGGGACTTGATGATGTTGAAAAGTGTCTGTGTACAATTGGGGACGGATTGGAGTTCTTGGAAAAAGTGGGGGACTTTGGAATTGCGTATGGTTGTTTTGTATTTGTTGCTGCAGCGTTTAAGAGGGTGTCTAGTCAAATGGTCAACAGACAAAGGGTCGACAGTCAAAAGGTCGACACAATTTGGTCGACAGGTCAAATGATCGAATTTTTTTTTAGTTATATATATTTTTTTAGGTTTTCGTTTAGGGAAAAAAGTGGTTTTAAGCAAAAAAAAGGGGGTTAGGGGGGACCCCCCCAAAAAATAAAAATATGTGAAAAAACAAAAAACAAACAAATTCGATCATTTGACCTGTCGACCTTTTGGTGTCGACCATTTGTCCTGTCGACCATTTAGATTCGATCATTTGTCCTACAACTGTTTAAGAGGTGTTCTGGTGGTCGGTCATAGGTTCTTTAGCAAGCTCTTTCCAGGAGTCTGGCTTCCTGCTTGATAGAGAGGAGGGAACTTTTGAACCATGGCCTATGGCGGTGGTTGCAGGGTTTTTGTGATTTGTGGGGGGCTATTTTGCTGGCTGCTTATGTGATGACGGTGCTGTGGTTGTTGACGAGAATTAAGGATGTGTGTGGGGAGGAGGGCGTGATATGAATGCTGCTTAGGCTGTGTCTGCAATGTGTTTGGTTTGTCTGGCTGGGAGGTGAGGGGGAGGTGTGGGAGGTGGGGGTATATTGTGTGGTAAAGAATGTGTGAAGGGGATCGCAAAGTGGTCAGACCACGACACCCTGATGCTATTTTCCATAGACATGAGTTTAGCGTGAAAGCAACAGGTATTTTCCCAATGTCCCAATCCAAGCCTCTACCCAAAACCTTATTTAAATGCTGAGCCTTTCTAAGTGCAAAGCACCCCCTCGCACTGGACACTACCACAGGTTGCCAACCTTCACATTGACGCTGCCCCCTTTTCACCACACAAACTCTCAACATTCTTGTGCCGTCAGGAAATTTCGAACAACATGAAAGACAGAAGGACACAGAGGCTGTTGAAAACGCTCCTTCCAGGAAAGCTCAACATTCAACTTCCTCTAGCGTGTGACCTGCCACTGGCGTTGCTACTAGGGGGGGCTGAGGGGGCTATAGCCCCTGTTCTTTTGGTCGTAGCCCCGGATAGAAACTCAGGGGCAACAAACAAAAGGCCATAGCTAGCCTGAGTCCCGCCAGTCCCGACATTAGCGCAGCCCCAGATCTTTTTCCAGACCTAGCAACACCGCTGGCTGCCAAGTTCTATCCATGCACAAACCACAGCCACCTGCGATATGACCCACAGACCACTCCAGACCAACAAGGTCCCCTGGGACCTCAATCTGCTGGGAACACACACAGCCAAGGAAACCAAAAGCAAAACCTCTTTGGCATCTGTGACACGTCGAATAGCAAGCAGCGGGCCACAGATCTATCACCTAAAGCAATGCACGTGTTCACTGCACTCTTAGCCATCAAGTGCCCCCTCCTGTGTCACTCAAATGAACATTTCATGCCACTACACCAATCATATTGCAGCACATACTTCCTTACTAAACAAACAAACACAAATTCACCCCATTGCTCCTTCAAAAACTTTGCAGTGACTGAGATGTGTGGTAACTTCACCCCCCTAGCAGTCATCACCACATAATTTATAACATCAACAATCTACTCAAGAAACTCAACCTCATCCTGACAGATGATGTTAACACACACACACACACACACACATGCACACGCACACTCTCTCTGTTGCTATAAACCAACGAAGCAAATTCTGCCACTCTGTCATGTGCAAGAATGCATTGACAGTAAATGCACCAACCAATTAAAACTCTGGAGACAATCCTAATATTTTGTGACACCTATCAGATAAAATCAGAAGGTACATTCCTACCCGACAACTGCGCTCGGCAGACCAAAATCCGCTCCACATACCAGGCACCAAATGTGTGAAGAAAGGGGATCGCAAATTCTTGTCTACGGGCCCAGAGCGTGGAACAAACTACCTAGAGAAATCTGTGACATTAAAAGCCTCTCGGTTTTCCGGAGGGCTGTAAAGACTTATTTGTTCTGTTAGGCCTCTGATAGAGTAATTTTGCTAAGTGACTCTCATAAGATCCAGTGGACCATTCATAGACAAATGTCATTTGAAACATCTGCGCCCAGTTATGATTCAGTTTGTCAGGTGCGCGTTACAAATACCACAATACAATACACCTGGTCCCCCTGGAAGGTCTCTGCATCCTCGCAGGACTATCCTAGCCACAGCTGAGACAAAGCACTACTCACCAAGCCCCGCAGAAGCCTTGAACAAGAGCAGCTCCTTGTTCATAGCCATCACACCTTTCATCAACCTGCTACCAGAACCTGAAACACCTGAAACCAATGACCGCTTCAGATAAAATAGGACAAAATTAGGCAATACTCTGACAGCACCAATCTCGGCACAGGCATCCCATCCACCCCTTGGTCTCAGGAGGATAGCTCAGGGGCAACGTGCTTGCCTTGGAAGCAAGACGGTGCTCAGAAACCTCTGGGTATTAAGCGTGTTATAAATAACCAATTATAATTATACATGGGCTGGCTTAAAGACCACCATCTTCGCTTGCAGAAATGACCAGCATAGTCACAGTCCGTCAAGGTCCCCACTTAGGACACTCTTACCAGCTTCCATCGCCAAGGCTACTGCTGGAAAGAAACGCGCCCGCTTCTCTGTATCATCAATGCCCCCCTCGCTCGAGGCATCCTCCATTACCCATTGAAGGCCCGACAGATCCTGTGCCTACTTAATAAGTGTCACTCTGGCGACTTGGAGAGCAACCCAACCAGCGTGCACCTTCCCTTCAGTTGCAGGGAAAGATTGCGGAACACGACCTCGTACAGAAATGTAAACCTGGATTCTGGGCGCGAGGCCTCACCAACTCCGCCAACATCCTTTCATTGCAGGGGTCGAAGTGAACGGGAACGGTCGGGAGCACTGTTCCACTACTTTTATTTTTTATGGTTAACAGCTCCTCTACTTTTTGCGTCTATTTTCAGCTTTCCAGAACTGTTCTTTGTGAAGTTAAAGCACACTTCTGAACTTTACCACTGGGTATCAGTTAAGGCTAAACTGAAATCTGTTTCAACTCAATCGGCTGTGAACCCGCATGACTGTACCCCTTGAAAATGGTGTTGCACGTTGCCCCTTCCTTTCTACTCTGTCCCCCGCAGAGTCACAGTGCCACTCATTGTTTTGGTACACTTCTATCACTGCACGGGGACCCCTACCGCTGTCTAGAGGTTCTGCTCGACATACAAGCCCCATCTACAACTGCCAGGCAAAGCAGGATGGCACCAAATGGTGCTACATGCAAGCAACTAACAAATAATGGGTGAGAAAGATGCATGCTATCTTTGAACTCGTTAAGCAGTGGGTTATAATCAAACCTTCCTAGTTTCCATTGTTGATGATTTTTACATATAAACACAGATAGAAATCATTCAGTTTCCCATAAATATCTACTTATAAAAAATGAAAAGTGGGGCTTTTGTTTTCTCCTGTTTGACTTCCAATGCTGCATCCCCGGCCAATTGCTTTGTGGATAGGCAGCTCTTGGAAAGGGGGGGGGGGGAGCGAGGGAT
Organism: Ambystoma mexicanum; assembly: GCF_040938575.1. Lineage (NCBI taxonomy): Eukaryota > Metazoa > Chordata > Amphibia > Caudata > Ambystomatidae > Ambystoma > Ambystoma mexicanum. Next base: position 1,450,931,193 of record NC_090934.1, on the reverse strand, counting down.
GAGAGAAATTAGGAGATTTACCTGTAAATGGCTGCAGAGATGTGCCTTGGGGTACCATAAATCACAGGCCCGTCCATTTGAGTTTAAAGAGCATCTATTTGTAAGGGGAAAGTGAGGCTTGGCTTCATGTGCACGTTCTTTGTGCCACTATCTGTTTGTGTGTTTTTTAGCATGTGTCTGGGTGTCATAACTCTCATGCTTTTGGTTGCTGTCACCTGAAATGTAATCACTTCACAATCACGCTAAGCCCTTTTCACAGCCAAACACTTGAGAGAGAGAGAGAGCGAGAGAGTGCGTTTGTGTGTGTGTGCGCGCACGTGCGTGTGCGTGTGCGTGGTGTTCGCTCTTAAGGAGAACATGTGGAAATGAATTTGATCTTTTGCAGTTCAGCTTCATGAGTGCCCCAGTTCGTAGGAAAAATGATAAATGCTACCAACAATGGGGCAGTGTCGGGGCCTTTCAACTTTTTCAGTTGAAGTGGGCCCCAATTGTGGGGGGAGCCCCGAGCAGCTGCATGCCTTGGCCCTCTTATGACACAGCTACTTCACCCATTCGTTGAGGACACTAAATGCACATTGCATGCAGCGTTTTCCGGCCATCACGTCCCTGGGCTTTTCAGTATCCTGTAGGGTTTTTCTCGCCTCGTTGCATTTGTACTCCAGCTTCATCTATATTGACTTCTTGCTGACAAGGAGTTATTCAGCCGGCATTTAGTGTTTCAGCTCCTCACTAGCTGCCCGCTCTGTGATAATCTGCACCCCAGCTGAATTCTTTTGAGTCTATTGTTGTAATTTAAGCAGAAGGAAATGCAGAAACCGAATGACCCAACATGGCAGCTCTATAGACAGAGAGAGACATCAGGATGGGAACGAATCACACTCGGGACTATTCATTTTAGGAAATTCCAGTTTAAGCGGCTCACTCTTGCAAGTAATTGATACATTAGAGCAGCACTGCAGTTTATAAAAGGAATCCGCTTGTCTCTGAAGGTGTGTGGGGGAGGGCAAGGGGCAATATTTAAATTACTGGCAGAAAGCAATGGAAACATTAGGCTGCTGTCCGAAATAGTCCTCTCTGTTTGAGCAGTCAATGGCGCCTGCTCCGCTTACATTCCTAAATGCAAGACTAGGGCCTTGTTTTGCAGTCACTGGCGCCACCACGTGGTCATAAAGATCATTTTGGCTAGAAATTACAGATTTTTTTCGAAATTCAGACACCTCAAAGTCCAAGGTAATTGTCATTTCAATGTTACGCACTTAAGTGCCCTGTTACAGTGGAAGCCTCACAGAAAGAGGTAAACATGAACGCACGCCTTTAGCTGATGAACGGACGTAACACTTCTTTATTAAGGGCTATAACATGAACTTAGTAAATATGCACTCTGGGTGCTGGGCGTCAGTGGGAGTTCTGCTGGTACAGCCACTATAGGGGTGATGACAAGGCACTGTGGGTGGTGGTAGACGTTCAGGGTACATACACATTAGGGATGCCGATGGGGAGGCAGCGTGGTCACTGGAAGAGCGATACGCGTTGGGGTTACTGGTAGATGCACTGTGGGGAAGCTAACAGGCAAGCAGGGGATATGCTGTTAGATACTCTGCTGCAATGCTGGCAGATATGCAGTTAGGTGCTTTGTTTATAAACGCATTGGGGCCATGAGAGATGCACAAGAGCAATGTTGGTAGATATACAGCAGAGACCCTGAAAGGTATTCAGTGGAGACACAGGTAGATACACAGTGGAGATGCTGGTAGATGCACAGTAAGCATGTTCGGAATATATGCAATGATGAAACCTATCGAGTGGCAATGTTGGCAGATTTACAATATGGTTCTAGGTGTATACACACATTGGGAAGATGGAAGATTCACAGAGGCAATGTTGGCATATATAAAGCAGAGAACCTGAAAGATACACAGTGGAGACATAATTAGATACACAGTGGAAATTCTGGTAGATGCACAGTAAACATGTTCGGAATATATGCAATGATGAAACCCATCGAGTGGCAAGGTTGGCAGATTTACAATATGGTTCTAGCTGTATACACGCATTGGGATGATGGTAGATGCACAGAGGCAATGTTGGCATATATAAAGCAGAGAACCTGAAAGATACACAGTGGAGACATAAGTAGATAAACAGTGGAGATGCTGGTAGATGCACAGTAAGCATGTTCGGAATATATGCAATGATGAAACCTATCGAGTGGCAAGGTTGGCAGATATACAGTACATACATGCCAACCCTCCCGATTTAGGCGGGAGACTCCTGATTTTCGAGTGAAAAATACTGCTATTTTTCACGTTCTCCCACCTAAAATAATTATTTCCCAATGCATTCCAATTGCAAAATTGTTGTCTCCCGATTTCGCTCTAGAAATCTCCCTCTCAGCCACTTCGGAATGTTGGCATGTATGACAGTATGGATTTTGGTGTATAAACACATTGGGAGTATGGTAGATGCACACAGGCAATGTTGGTATACATAAAGCAGAGAACCTGAAAGATATGTACTGGACATGCTAGTAAATGCACAGTGGAGGTGCTGGTAGATGCACAGTAGATATGTTTGAAATATATGCAATCATCAAACCTATCGAGTAGCAATGCTGGCAGATATGTAATATGGTTCTTGGTGTATACACATAGTGGGGAGATGGTAGATGCACAGAGACAATTTTGGTATATATACAGCAGAGAACCTGAAAGCTATACAGTGGATACATAGGTAGATACACAGTGGAGATGCTGGTAGATGCACAGTAAGCATGTTCAGAATATATGCAATGATGAAACCTATCGAGTGGCAATGTTGGCAGATATGCAGTATGGTTCTTGGTGTATACACACATTGAGAGTATGGTAGATGCAATGTTGGTATACATAAAGCAGAGAACCTGAAAGATATGTAGTGGACATGCTAGCAAAGGCACAGAAGAGATGCTGGTAGATGACAATGGGCATGTTTGTATATATGCAATAATCATACATATGCAGTGAGAATGAGGTCATACATCGTCAATGCTGGAGCATATCTGGGATGTCAGTTGCTATTTTGCGCAGATGCCATTAAATACACAGTAGCAATGCAGGAAGACACACTATGGGGAAGTTGGTAAATGCACAGTGGGGATGTAGCAGACATGCATGCATGGAAAGTGCACAATGTCGGTGCTGAAAGGTTCTCAATGTGTTTGCTTAGAATGTGTAGTTTGGGTGCTGCTGGAAATGCTGCGTGGACGGCGGTAGATATACTGAAGAGATGGTGAATATATTCTGGAAATGCTACTGGGTGCATGCACTGATAGAATGGGGGTGGACATTGATAGACAATTAGAAAGCACAAGAAGGGGATTGGTTAATATGCAATGATGAGTCTGCTAAGTGCACTGTGGGGTGCTAGCGGAGATGCAGCACCTAGGGTGCAGCAGGATGCATTTGGTAAACTGATGCATGTGAAGGTTTTATGCTGGGAGCATGTACACTAGCGGGCTGGCCGGTAGATTGGCTGCGGGGAAGCTGCTGGACCATTCTCACACTGACCCTTTCAAAGCCCCCACTGTGTATACTTCAGCAGACATGCCGTGTGCTGTCTACAGTGATTACATCGGCATCAGTTAGTTTGTGGTCCTGTAGTTCCACTCGTAGTTCACTCCAATACCGCTTCCCTGCCCCTACCCCCAACCCCACCTCCTCCATGTGTTACCCCTAGAGTGTATTTCTATGTTTATAAAAGATGGCTTGAAAAGTACACAAACCATTGTAAGGTACGCATACAAATAAATAAACGCTTACATTTATTTGTATATTTAATAATAATCACTTGGCATGTATATAGCGCTATGAACCCACAGGTAGCTGAGCGCTGCTTATTATTACCCATGGTGATGTGGTGCTCATTTATCGACCTCGGAAGGATGAAAGGCTGAGATTGGCCCTGCTGGGATTCAAACCTACGTTTGCAAGCTCTGCACAGATGTGAAAGCGAGCGCTCTACTCGCTGTGTCACTTGACCGGCTATTTGTTCGCGTGCCTTACTATGGTTTGTGCACTTTTCAGGCCACGTCCACCATGGAAGCCACAACCCCAAATAAGGGCCTCCCCCTCAATTTCTTACCTCGCTTAAAGCACTGCCACACACACACACCCCCACACACACACACACACACACGACACATGACACACGACACACAGCATATCTTGATGGCGGATACAAATTGGGGGCTTTGAAAGATACAGAATGATAATTCCAACAGAGCTAGAGAAGAGATACTCGTTGTCACTGGGGTGAGGTGGATACTCTGGTAGCCATGACGTTCTGAAACTGGCAGTAAAAGTGCAGCTGCCGACTGATATAGGGGAGGGCACTGGAAATCGGTGCTTACAGATGTACAGGGGAGACACTGGATGTCCGGCACTGGAACATCTGGGAAATGTAATGCAGCTTGCGTCCTGCTTGTAATATAATGTGATTAGTGGAAGGTATGCAGTGGGCTGGTCTCGCAGAGGCTGGCGGATATGCGGGGGAATTATGCAATATGGAAGCTGGGTCATAGACAGCGAGGACACTGGTAGATACGCTGTGGACAGGCTAGAAAGCATACGGTGCACAATGGGTGAGCTGGTAAATGATATGATATGGCATTTATCACGGGCCTATACACAAGTGTTTCAAATGCACACTTGATACTCTTGAATGCACAGTGTACAAGCTGGTAAATGCACAACTTGGATGCTAATTGCAGTCATTAAAATCAATAACAATATTACAGTCCTCATCATCTCAGAGACCCTTAAGGTCCCGGCGCACCCTGTCGTAGGCCTTTGATCCGATGTGGCCGCTTTCATTTCGTGGATCCCGGCTCATACATCTTCCTCTGCCATTCTGTATAAGGAGCTAACGCCGCCATCTTTCCACTGCACTATAATATCTCCTGGCGCCTGTCCTTTATCCGAATCTTGACCTTGTTGACAATGCCCGACGTCCTCCGGCATCGTGACGAAGGCCTGCTTCGTGCCCGCTCCGGGCGATTCCAGGTCCATGGACGCCGGGGTATACTGGACAGCCAGCTTCCGCTTCCTAGGACAGCAATGAAAAGAAGTCACGGATAAATACACGCAAGGACAGGTTTCAACATAGTATAAAACATATTGGAAATGAGTATTTGAAGACCAAGGCTTATTATTGTCAGCGCCCTGAGGCCTTCGGGTGTGAGGCGCTACACAAAAAATATATAGAATAATCTTACTATCTGAATGTTAAGATTATAAATGATTTCAGTAGTAGGAGTGGCGGCGTTAGCAGTGACGTATTTTCTCTTTATGTCGTATTTATATAGTGCTACAATCCACAACCGGCAGACAAGCGCTAAAGATTGGAACAGAGGTAGAGCTCAGCCGCAAGTTGACTCGGTCGACCTGGAATGAACTCCCCATCACTCTGGAAAGACAGACTGGACAGCCACCAAAAGTCCTTGGTTATGGGACTAGAGTGACTAGAAGTGCGCCCCCCCTATTATAACCATGCAGACCAGGGAGGGGTCGTTATGGCAAGATAATGACCCGTCCCCAAGTTACGGATCTTGGGGAAGGGTCATTATCCCAAGCGAGGTCTACAAGGCATTTAGCACATACTGGTAGAAGCAATATTGGTTTTGGGGTTGGGGTTGTAAAGTAGAAAACTTTTATTCTCGGGAGGATAGCTCAGGGGCAATGTGCTCACCTTGAAAGCAAGACGACACGGAGCAACACAGGTTCGATCCGCGCTTAGAAACCCCTGGGTATTAAGCGTGTAATAATTAACCTATCATACCATATCATTATTAGTGAGTAACTATAATCCTGTCAGGAAATCAAATGTGTTTCATTTTGTAATATTTGATAGAAACAAGGGTGTCTTTATGAGTAAAGCATTTTAATTGCAAACTTGGTTGAACTGCAAAGGATTTAACATGAGCGTGCATTAGGTGTAATGAAAAAAGAAACAGTTTCTTCCCAAGAAAGTGAAAGCTTTTCACATGTTTTAGCGTTCTCTTTGGTGTGGTAAATTAGCTAGTGCAGTGGGAGAAAAGAGCCGCTCAAAGAGGGATTGTTTTGTGAAACCAGAATCATACCTGGAATTTGCATCGCTGTTTCCCTGCCTGCTTTTGAAGTCAGAATATTCATAATGCAGTCAATACCAGTAGTTAATGACTGTGCTCAAAACATTCTGATTGGCTGAGAGGAGGTCAATAACGAATTCCATGTGCTAATTCTCTTTATTCTTCTGGGGCAGTGGTGTCAGTCCCTAAAGGGCTTCATTGCAAGGGTGAGCAGTTGCAAACCTAACTCTTACCATGAGGGGAGTCTGTGAAGTGTGGGAGATATGCAATGATGTGATACGCAGAGGTTTCTAAGCCCGGACCTCTGTGTCGTCTTGCTTCCAAGGCGAGCACGTTTCCCCTGAGCTATCCTCCCGAGACCGATCTTGTCTTTGGGTGTTTGCCACAAGTCGGACGATGCAGTTTTGAAAGAGGTGAAATCGATTCAAGGCGTGGGTCGGCTGCATTAAGTGGGACATTCTGACAGTCCAGCTTTGCCGCGAGATCAGTGGTGTTCAGTGGAAAAAGGTCGCCATTTCCTTGATCACAGCGAGCAATCGTGCTTGGAAATAGTGATCGTGCAAACATAAGTGCTCATGGATAGAGAGGAAATGGAAAAGACTCCTGGGGCCTCATTAAAGGTGTGGCAGTGCAGAAAGAAAGTGGCGTTAATTCCAACGCTGCACTTTTTCCCTGTGGTAACAGATTTACAGCTGTTTTTCCCGCACTGCCAAAGGAGAATTTTTGGCAGATTTACCGCCGGCGGAGAAACCGCCCAGTAACTTCGCGGGCAGTAAATACACCAAAAGTCTCCATGGGGTCCTACGGACTCTAAAAGTGGAGAGTTACCACCCCTTGTAATACCGTGGTAACCCAGCGGGAATGGTAATCGAGTTTGGCCAGTTGTGGCACAGTCAGAATTCTGTTCTATTAAACACAAAATTAAAAGTGCTCCCGGCATATAATGGAGCGGGGGGCGCAAGTAAGATTTACGGAGAGTAAAAACACTGCCATGTGTACCTCCCACCGGGTTCTGATATCCAGAGACAGGCACTGCTAGATTACAGCTGCCCGGTAACAGGTATTGCCAGGCTGCCACAGGCTCGGTGAAGACACTGGCAGTTTCCCCAAGACCAGTGATAGCTGTGATGAGTTTACAGAAGCGGAGAGTGATCATGTCCCCTTGCACAACGAGGCCCAGCATTGAAGCAATTCCCACTTTCACTCATCTCTTAAGTGGACTGGGGCTAGCCATGGCTGAGCCCAGGCAGTCTCCAACTATTGCCCTGGAGCCGGGGCTCTCCCACGCTTTCAGCTATGTAAACAAAAAGACGAGTCGCAATATTGCGCTTTGCCAGCAGATGTCACTAACAGCCCGGTTTAGAATCACAAGATCCGTTAAAGACATTTGGAGTTAGGTTGTTTTCAAACACATATGGGAAATTACAAGAGTAGACATAGTTTGATTTTTTTCAACACTGTATTAAAGTATTGCCATTAAAATGATTTTAATTAGATTAGTACATAAGCATCATAGCTTTCTTTCAAAAGAACTCTGGGTCTGCATGGTGCACTGACCTATTTTAATTTGATGTTCCATTTTATATTTGAATATATTCTTTTTGGTGAAAGGGGAAGGGGACTAAAGAGGCGCGAGAAGGAGATATCGAAAAGGAGACAGGAAATGATTCCAGTGGCAGAAAGACGAAGGGAAAAGGGAAACAAGAAGCGGATATAATAAAAAAAATAGGACGGGAGTGACAGAAAGCAAGAAAGAGAGAGAAGGAGAGGAAAAATGGGTAGTGAAGGTAAGGAAGGGCGAATGGGGAAGAAAGGAAGTGAAGAGAATGGGGATTGAAATGAGATGTGGTAGAAAATGATGAAGAAACAGGAATGTTCCAGGAAATCGGAGGAATAAAAACAAAACACTAGGACATGAAAACACAAACCTAAAGCAGAGAGTCAAAGAGGGAGCACCAGAAAGTGAGGGGACGCGGCGAGCAAGTGAACGGATCACATGCAGCCAAGTCACAAGAGAAGCGCCGGTGAAAGTGCACGGAGCACTAAACTGCACCGGGTGTGCAGTTCTCTGCTGAGCAGCACCTACCAAACTCGCAGGGCCCTGAAACAGCTTGGAAGTACTCAGTGAGCAAAACACTTCTACGCCACGCTTCAGATTCCTAATGTGCTCTTTCAATCCCCCAAAATAATTCCAAGTGCGGACAAAATGTGCAGTTAATTCAGGTCCACAATTACCTATAAAAGAACCACATGGGCTTATGGGGTCCAGGTTTCCCCTTCTCCCCCACCCCCAAAACAAGAACACATATCTGAGGTATTCTAAAGGGCAGAGTGTGCCAGGGCTGTGGGCCTCCCCCAGGAATGCTTTGCAGCCACCAAGGCTGCACTGGAGCGCATGCGCCTGCTGCATCCAATGCAGCTTTAGCAGGTCAAAAGCCTCCCTGGACATCTCTTTCTTAAGGAGTGGCACTATGTTCCCTGCTGGCCTGTCCCCGCTCCCTCCCACCTGCTCCCCAAACCCCCAAACAAACACGCCTGCTGTTCGAGGGAGTGCTCAGTGCAGTGCATTCAGGTGCACATTTCAACTTCTTCCTACACTTTTATTTTAAAACGAAATCATTCCGGAGCTCTCTTTCTCAAATAAAAGGAGCATCAACACTTAACAAAAAGTAGGGCAGCACCGCTCCCAAACGCTTCCAACCGCTCCGACCACTGTTCCAAATGGCCCCACATTACCGCGTTTGAGCAAACATTGCGAGCGAGGCAACCCTCCACATCAGTGGTATTCATACTCTTTCGGTCCGAGCTCCCCTTGAGTAAAAATATTGCTGCTTGCCCCCCCCCCTAGAAATCATTTCTGTGTATATTTTCTATTAAAATCAGTCACCGTACTCCCTTTCGGAAGAGTCTCGTGCCACCACCGAACACCCTTCGGGCCACCCCCCATCGCCCCGGGGGATTGCAAAGTACCTCTCTCCTTATGTTAGGAATGAAAAAGTAGTTTCACGTGACAAAAACCTAACATAACATCTACGTGTCACGAACGAGGAACAACACACTCAAAGTCTCCTCACAAATTCTTCACTCTCAAGGACTGAGGGCGATGAGGAAACAGGGGAGCAGAGTGACTTGGAGAGAGAGCAGGAAGTGCAGAAAAGCAGGCACCGTCCATCGTCGCTTCCTGATGTAGCGCTTAAGACTGCTTGGAGGCTGCTTCAAAGTGCTAAAGGGGAATACCGTTCAGAGGCGAGCTCAAGTGGGAGCGTAAGTGCATTTATGATTACCAGTTTAAGGAGGAGGAGCTTTCAGACACGTTGTTTGTTAATGGAAGCAGGAGGCAGATTCCAAGTGACTGCTAGTCCTGGTCCCAACCTTAAAAGGGACTCCAGGGAAACCCTAGCGATGGTCTCCTCTGCTGTAGCTGCCAACCCAGAATGATGATGGGTTTGAGTAATGATGACATAACCGTGAAATAGTCAATTGCAGAGAGAAAGTGAAGAAAGACTGGCAGTCAATGCGAGTTATTACCAAGCAGTATATGTCCGACATGCTGGGCTAGTGGACGTGCCGTCAGAGGGGCACTTCTCTTCATGTTGCGGAACTCAACCACTGCAGGAGGGAAGGGGCACATCGCAGGTCCGGCATCCAGGACCCCACATTTGGTTGCAGTATCTTAGTGGTATGTGCTGGCATATTGGCGCCGTGTCCATGTTGGCCCATCAGGGCACGTAGAAAGGTTCTCTCTCTATCCAGCATAGGGCTCCTTAGTAAGGGTGAGGGTGCCCATCACCATGAAGCTGCCATTTTTAGGACAGCCTTGGTTGTTCCCTGGTCAGTGCTAGATCAATGTAACGTTTGTTCTCTCAGTGACAAAGGGAACTCTCTAGAGAGGTCTCACTGGTCTTTGGTGTATCACTGTATCTTTATTTGTATTTGAAACAGCACTGTTGGCAGCTGACCTGCACAGCACTGTTGGTAGAGGACCTGCACAGCACTGTTGGCAGCTGACCTGCACAGCACTGCTGGCAGCTGACCTGCATAGCACAGCTGACCTGTACAGCAATGTTGGCAGTTGACCTGCACAGCACTGTTGGCAGCTGACCTGCACAGCACTGATAGGAGCTGACCTGCACAGCACTGATGGCGGCTGACCTACACAGCTCTGTTGGCAGCTGACCTGCACAGCACTGCTGGCAGCTGACCTGCATAGCACAGCTGGCCTGTACAGCAATGTTGGCAGTTGACCTGCACAGCACTGTTGGCAGCTGACCTGCACAGCACTGATAGGAGCTGACCTGCACAGCACTGATGGCGGCTGACCTACACATCTCTGTTTCGGCAATCAATAAACTGACAGTCTGCCTCGCCCAGGAAAGTGACACTGTCTGCATTGTACACCCTCTAGAATCTCCAAAGTCGAGTGTGGAGGTGTGATTGTTCATATATGTTTGACTTAAAAAAAACACTACACTTTCCCGTATTCTTCCTGGTCGATAACTTTTATTGTGTCTACAGGTCACCTTATTCTCCCGATGAAGACCATCAAATAGCAAGGTTGAGTCCCTTAAACAACGCATTCATGTTTCCCTTCGGGACTGGACCTGCAACCTGAGGCTCTCCAGATGTTCTGGGCTGCGAACCCCACGGTCCGTCCCCTTGGGCTATGCCGGCTAGAGCTGATGGGAGATTTAGTCCAAAACATCTGGAGAGCCAAAAGTTGCAGGCCTATTCCCAAAGGAAAAGAAGTCTATGTTTTTTAGAGTGCACGTAAGACATCCTACATTAAGCGCTTTATTTATTTATTTATCTATTTATTTATTTATTTCAATTCTTAAAAACACGCCACATCGCCCGAGGCGCACAGTAATGATTGTAATATTACATTAAGAGGTTTATGATCGTAATATTATATTAAGCGCTTTATGACCGTAATATTAGCTTTCTTTTTTTATTATAAAAAGAGGCAGAGAGTGTGCACGTTTAGATATATTCTGGATATTAACTCATAGTAAATTTCTTCTCAAAAAGTGCAGGTTTAGGGACATGCCCCTTTTTCTGGCTCGATAAGTCACACCAGGGAGTAGAGAACATTCTGCACATGTCCATGCCTACTGCCCGTCTCCTTTTCCGATGTCATCGGTTGAACCAACCCCTCCTTAACCTTTTCAAAGCATGTGAAACGTAACAGGTAGTGGCTGGGATTCCCAATGCCATTTCAAAAGCATGCATTTAGAAAACGTTTTCCATCAAGTTTGCAAACGCATGCACTGCAATCTATACGGGGAGTTCCAGCGTCTGCGGCTTCATCTCACATGCACAGGTATGGAGATAGCTAGCAACGGGCCGACTCTGCCAAAAACACCAGAACATGTGACATGTGAAAGGGGGTGATGGAGGCCAGAGCAGATCTTCATCTAGGATGTGTAGGAATGGAGGGGCTTCTAGGTGAGCGAAGGCTGGAGTCAGAGCCTCTTTCAGATCTATGTGATCACTGCGACCATCATAATTACGACGGCCGAGCGGGGGGATACCCCCCGCAGTCGCCCCACATTAATATTATATCAAACACCCCCCACATATATATGTGGTGTAAGAGGGGGGGGGGTCTACAAAAATAAGCCGTCATTTTCGGCCGTTGTTATTGTGAGGGCGACATTTTGGGCCATTACTCCTCTTTCTCTCAGATACACGTACTATTAGCAAGGAGGCCGAAGGCCTTTCCTTGACTTGCAAGATGCACTCACCTGTTGGCCATAATGTTTCGTCCGAGAAGGAGGAGGCCGAGCGTCAGTCCTACAATGGATAGTCCGAGGATGAAGTAGTTCCATGCAATGGCTGTGGGAAGATTGAAAGTAGCGTTTGATTAAAAGGGCACCAGTTCTAAAGTCCAAAAACATCACAACTCTTAAAAGGATTCTTCTTTCAATCAACTTTTATATAGTGAAATTATTTTCTTCAGTACCTGAACAATTATTTCTTAATTGATGGCTGCAACATGGTTGCATTAAGCTCTATGATTTGCAGCCATGATATAATGTTTGTATTGTGATCACCAGTTGCGTCTTTGGATGTTGCACTTAGTTTTGTGTCTGATGTCTCTCAGTTGAATATGGCTTGTTTCTTGTTTTTTAAAATGCTTTTTCTTCTTCACTTTGATGCTCATGTAATTATCATTTTCACAGTGCTGTATTTTAAAACAATTTGTATACATCATTTTCATGAGGGGCTTCCGTTGATATTAAGGTGCTATAATTGCACCAGAATAAAAATGATCTCTCTTTGCCTGGGGAAGAAGCAGACTGTCAGCGGCGGGGAATCGGGAACGAGGCCGGACCAGCCTTTGGCAAGAAGTCAGAGAGGGCCTAAGGACCCAGGCCTAGAGAGTTGGTAACAACTTGGCACTAGAAATCATGGGGAGGGAGACCCCAGGAATCACAGGGGACCTTTTTGGTTGTTTTTCTTTAGTTTTGACCCAACGGAATTGTGAGCATCTCTGTTACTGAACTCGAGAGATTCCATCTTGCCATACAATCGGAGCAATTTTGTTTTGTGGCGTCTTTGCCTGTGTGCGTTTGGGGAATTCTTAACCCAGGCTGGAGACCCTATTAGGCTTTAGCCATGTGGCCAGTGCCAGTGCCCCGAGCTTATCCTTTTTTCCCACCCTCTCTGAGGAAAAGGAGATGGATTCTATCTTGGTTCTCATATTTTGGTCCTACAGGGTTTTCGTGTATAAACGCTTGCCACTTGGGCCCTGTGTTGAACCCCTCAGATGAAGGCTTTCATAGCTGAGGTTCACCCATACATTGACTATTGTCCATGTTCTCATCATTGCTCAACTAGGAGATTTACCTTGGCCTCCCGCCCCTCTTCCCACAGACATTGAATTGACACTATCAAAACACCACAGCACTTCCTTCCTGCACTACTTTTCAGCTGCCAAACATATTAAACTTAAATGCCTGCTTCCTGTGTTGTGTTTTCAACAGGTGCCCCTCTCATTCCTTCCCAAAGTCAATACTACATACCCACCAGAGGTCTTCTCTCCTCTTCCGGACCCTCTTCTCTCATGCTCTCACTTTCGCAAAGCACTCTCAAGTGGATGGACTTGTTCTCAGAGGGTCTAGCAGTTCCTCCCATGGCCATCATGGATCTTGAGCACCCTTGAACCTTTGGTCTAGCACCTCCTCCCATGGCCATCATGGATCTTGAGCACCCTCGAACCTTTGGTCTAGCACTTCCTCCAATGGCCATCATGGATCTTGAGCACCGTCACACTTTTGGTCCAGCACCTCCTCCCATGGCCGTCATGGATCTTGAGCACCCTCATACCTGTGGTCTAGCACCTGCTCCCATGGCCATCGTGGATCTTGAGCACCCTCACACCTTTGGCCCAGTACCTCCACCCATGGCCATCATTGATCTTGAGCACCCTCAAAACTTTGATCTAGTGCTTGCTCCTACGGCCATCATGGAACTTGAGCACCCTCAAACCTTTGGTCTAGCACCTCCTCCCATGGCCATTATAGATCGTGAGCACCCTTACACCTTTGGTCTAGCACCTCCTCCCATGGTCATCATGGATCAAAACATTTGGTCTAGCACCTCCTCCCATGCCCATCATGGATCTTGAGCTCCCTCAAACCTTTGGTCTAGCACTTGCTCCCATGGCCATCATGGATCTCGAGCACCCTCAAACCTTTGGTCTGCACCTCCTCCCATGGCCATCATGGATCTTGAACACCCTCAAACCTTCGGTCTGGCACCTCTTCCCAAGGCCAACGTGGATCTTGAGCACCTGCAAACCTTTGATCTAGCACTTGCTCCCATGGCCATCATGGAACTTGAGCACCCTCACACCTTTGGGCAAGCACCTCCTCCCATGGCCATCATGGATCTTGAGCACCTTCAAACATTTGGTCTAGCACCTCCTCCCATGGCCATCATGGATCTTGAGCTCCCTCCTTTGGTCTGGCACCTCCTTCCATGGCCGTCATGGATCTTGAGCACCTGCAAACCTTTGATCTAGCACTTGCTCCCATGGCCATCATGGAACTTGATCACCCTCAAAACTTTGCTCTAGCACCTCCTCCCATGGCCATCATGGATCTTGATCACTCTCAAACCTTTGGTCTGACACCTCCTCCTACTATGGCCATCATAGATCTTGAGCACCCTCAAACATTTGGTCTAGCACCTCCTCCCATGGCCATCATGGAACTTGAGCACCCTCACACCTTTGGGCAAGCACCTCCTCCCATGGCCATCATGGATCTTGAGCACCTTCAAACATTTGGTCTAGCACCTCCTCCCATGGCCATCATGGATCTTGAGCTCCCTCAAACCTTTGGTCTGGCACCTCCTTCCATGGCCATCATGGATCTTGAGCACCTGCAAACCTTTGATCTAGCACTTGCTCCCATGGCCATCATGGAACTTGATCACCCTCAAAACTTTGCTCTAGCACCTCATCCCATGGCCATCATGGATCTTGATCACCCTCAAACCTTTGGTCTGACACCTCCTCCTACTATGGCCATCATAGATCTTGAGCACCCTCAAACATTTGGTCTAGCACCTCCTCCCATGGCCATCATGGATCTTGAGCACCCTCAAACCTATGGTCTAGCAACTCCTCCCATGGCCATCATGGATCTTGAGCACCCTTCAAACCTTTGGTCTAGCATCTCCTCCCATGGCCTAGCATTGCTCCCATGGCCATCATGGATCTTTAGCACCCTCACACCTTGGGTCTAGCACCTCCTCCCATGGCCATCATGGATCTTGAGCACCCTCAAACCTTTGGTCTGGCACCTCCTCCCATGGCCATCATGGATCTTGAGCACCCTCAACCTTTGGCCTGGTAAGGTCATGCAAACCTATCTCTCTTGCAGCACCATCCGCCCATCCTGTCACCTCTACGGTTTCCTGCCTTCTCGGACTCCGTACCAAGACACCACTGAGGTCGTGAAATTTGCGCTTTACCTGTGACCACTGCTGCTACTAGCACTGATAATCCAAGCAGTATTCATAATAAAAAACAGACCAGTCTAATTGGGCATCATTGCTATTTGCCATGCAATGTAAATGGAGGTTCTTCTATGTATTGGGGATAAGCCGCAAGGAATACAAGAAAGCCCCCCACAATGACCAACTACTTTCACATACGGTCTTCTGTGCGGAAGAACCAGAGGGCATTCTCCATCTGCTCCTGCGACATCCCGGGGGTGCTGCTGGGCTCCATGTTGCGGGAAAGACTGATTCTTAATATGCGGCACGAAGCAGGCGTCCTGTATCCAGGAGCTGTAATATAAGGCAAACACATGGATCTTTGACATATGTGCTGCTGGCAAACAAACAATTAGTCTATGAGAAAACAAATGTGGTTGCTTGTGTGCTTTACAACAAGTCTGGGAATTATACTGATATGATATGGCATTTATAACGCAGCTATACACAAGTATCTCAAGGCTCGACGAGGCAAGGGAGGGGAAACAGTGATCTTACTAGGCCTAGTGACATTCAGATCACGCAAGTGCAGGAGGGCGGGGAGGGGAGAAGTGCCGGGGGGAGGGCGGTGATGAGGGCGAGGATGGAGAAGTGCAGGACAAGGAATCAGGAAACAACAAGTAGTACAGCCAACGGGTGGCACGTGCTAGTGTTAGAAGTGCAGACAAGTGACAATAAGTGCAGGAGAGGGGACTGTAGGGTTACAGATACAGACCACAAGTGCAGGGGGTGCCAAGAGGCAGTGCGAGTTAGCAGAGGGACAGGCAGGGACCTGGGCCCAAAATCAGACGGTTTCCAGGTGACCAGTGCGTGTGTCAGACAGGAGATCAGCAGGGGAGAGGAAGAGAGAAGGCAGAAGCAAAGAGGAAGGTCTTGAGGCCCCAGAAAGCTTTGTGGACGAATCAGAGGGTCTTACATTTAAATCTTGCAGCCACTTGGAGCCATTTCAGTGCAGGAGAGATACGATCCCTGGACTTGAGGCCAAGGATAAGTTTTGCAGTCCTGTTCTGGATGAGTTGCAGAGTATAGGAAGGCAGATTTAGAAAGAGGCTGTTGCAATAGTCCAGCCTAGAGAGAAACAGGGCTCTGGAGACAGTGAGATTCTGGGGGGAAGGAGGGGAAAGGAATGATACTGAATGATACTGATACTAATAAGAGTGCATGAACATGCTGACAAAAACAAGAAAACAAGACTTTATTTTAATGAAGAAAAAGAAATATTTGTGTTGATCTTCACACTCCAAAATGAATTATTTTAATTTTAAAATACATTTCCCTTATATCATCTATCTTAAAATAAAAAGAATTCATTTTGGATTTATTTTTCATTAAGACTATACCTTTTTTCCTGATATTTGTCAGTATTTTCTTGCGCACTCATTATTATCAGTATAATTTTTGCTAGTTGCTGCAAAGCGCACAAGCGACCACACATTTTTCTCACTCAGTATTCAAGGAAACTTGGCAGGAATTTCAGGTGAATACAAAGCAGCAATTACACCAAGAGTATTTGAAATAGCTGCGCCCCATTAAGAATTATTTACCTACATTTCCTTAAATTATAAATACGCTGTGGAGCAAGGTGGCAACCATTTGTACTTCCCCTGCAAACCCCACCCCCTTTGGGGTTTGCCCCACAGATGAATGAGACATTGGATTTAGCGTTGGCAATAAAAAGGCCGTGGATTTTATTGCATCTATATAAATCATAAAACATAATTGTAATGTATTTGTAAATTACACTCATAATAAAAAGTCTCATCTCTCGTTGCACTTTTGGGCACTTGGGCCAGAGGGTGTCCCCCGGTGGCCCCTGCCGCCAACTTCTTCCAACGACTTTGTGAACGACGTTCGTTGTCCTTGTTTCTCTCTGCTTTTCCTTCTTCTCCTTCTTTTCGGGGTGGGTGGGTTCTGGGAATTGTAGTCTTCTGAGTCCGCCAGATGGCTTATGGTGCTCCTTGCAGAGCCCCACAGAGGACTGGAGCTTCCCTCTAGCTGCCGCTTCTTGTATGCACACCCGGCCGGCTGGCGCCGACAACCCTACACTCCCTGGTGTGAAAACCTTTCTTCCTTGGTTGCTGGTCACCTTTCCTTCCTGCTCTTGGGTTTTGTAACCTATGTGGTGGTTGGTCCCCTCCCTGCCTGCTGCTGGTGGCCTGGGGGGTTCTGCAGGGAGTGCTGTGCCTTGCTGGTGCTTATTATTTATTTCATAAGGGTATTCCCCTTTGTCCCCCCCCCACCCGCTTATTCGCCCGCGCATTTGAGCTCCATGAGTTCCTCATTGTGGGGCGCGGGCCACACTTGCTCTACTTTGCAGTGGTGGTGTCAGCCTGCAAGTACACGGGGGGCAGAGGGGGTTAGTATTTGAGTGGGTGAGGTGCAGCTTTCATGTAGTGTTTGAACTTCAAGGCGCTTGAACGACGGTGCACATCTTCGCCCTGTCTCGCAAATTGGCACAACAAGCTCAAGCTCCACACAGAGACTGTCGATGTGACCTAAGACCCCCACACGCTACTCGCATTGTCTGCCCATGACCTCCAAGCCCCTTACACTGCCTGTCATTATGCCACGAGCTCGTCACACTTTCTTATTACAGACCCGAAGCTCCATGATCTCCAAGCCCCGTACACTGCCTGTCATTATGCCACGAGCACCCAAAGCTCCATGACCTCCAAGCCCTTTACACTGCCTGTCATTATGCCACGAGCACCCAAAGCTCCATGACCTCCAAGCCCGTTAGACTGGCCGTCATTATGCCACGACACCCCAAAGCTCCGTGACCTCCAAGCCCCTTACACTGCCTGTCATTATGCCATGAGCACCCAAAGCTCCATGACCTCCAAGCCCCATACACTGCCTGTCATTATGCCACGGGCTCCTCACACTTTCTTACTACAGACCCGAAGCTCCATGATCTCCAAGCCCCGTACACTGCCTGTCATTATGCCAGGAGCACCCGAAGCTCCATGACCTCCAAGCCCTGTACACTGCCTGTCATTATGCCAGGAGCACCCGAAGCTCCATGACCTCCAAGCCCCGTACACTGCCTGTCATTATGCCAGGAGCACCCGAAGCTCCATGACCTCCAAGCCCTGTACACTGCCTGTCATTATGCCAGGAGCACCCGAAGCTCCGTGACCTCCAAGCCCCCTACACTGCCTGTCATTCTGCAGGAGCACCCGAAGCTCCGTGACCTCCAAGCCCCGTACACTGCCTGTCATTATGCCACGAGCACCCGAAGCTCCGTGACCTCCAAGCCCCGTACACTGCCTGTCATTATGCCACGAGCACCCAAAGCTCCGTGACCTCCAAGCCCCGTACACTGCCTGTCATTATGCCACGAGCACCCAAAGCTCCGTGACCTCCAAGCCCCTTACACTGCCTGTCATTATGCCATGACCATCCATGAGCCCCCAGCGCCTGGCGCTGCCTGACTACCCGTGTGCCCCCATTGCGCTGCCTGACTACCCGTGTGCCCCCAGCGCCTCGCGCTGCCTGACTACCCGTGTGCCCCCAAAGCCTCACGCTGCCTGACCATCCATGAGCCCCCAGCGCCTCGCGCTGCCCGACCACCCGTGTGCCCCCAGAGCCTCGTGCTGCCTGACCACCCGTGTTCCGCCAGAGCCTCGTGCTGCCTGACCACCCATGAGCCCCCAGCGCCTCGTGCTGCCTGACCACCCGTGTGCCCCCAGAGCCTCGCGCTGCCTGACCACCCTTGTGCCCCCAGAGCCTCGTGCTGCCTGACCACTCGTGTTATGCCAGAGCCTCACGCTGCCTGACCATCCATGAGCCCCCAGCGCCTCGTGCTGCCTGACCACCCGTGTGCCCCCAGCGCCTCGCGCTGCCTGACCACCCGTGTGCCCCCAGTGCCTCGTGCTGCCTGACCACCCGTGTGCCCCCAGAGCCTCGCGCTGCCTGACCATCCATGTGCCCACAGCGCCTCGCGCTGCCTGACTACCTGTGTTCCGCCAGAGCCTCACGCTGCCTGACTATCCATGAGCCCCCAGCGCCTCGTGCTGCCTGACCACCCGTATGCCCCCAGCGCCTCGCGCTGCCCGACCACCTGTGTGCCCCCAAAGCCTCACGCTGTCTGACCATCCATGAGCCCCCAGCGCCTCGTGCTGCCTGACCACCCGTGTGCCCCCAGCGCCTCGCGCTGCCTGACCACCCGTGTGCCCCCAGAGCCTCGTGCTGCCTGAAAACCCGTGTGCCCCCAGCGCCTCGCGCTGCCTGACCATCCATGTGCCCGCAGCGCCTCGCGCTGCCTGACTACCTGTGTTCCGCCAGAGCCTCACGCTGCCTGACCATCCATGAGCCCCCAGCGCCTCGTGCTGCCTGACCACCCGTATGCCCCCAGCGCCTCGCGCTGCCCGACCACCTGTGTGCCCCCAAAGCCTCACGCTGTCTGACCATCCATGAGCTCCCAGCGCCTCGTGCTGCCTGACCACCCGTGTGCCCCCAGCGCCTCGCGCTGCCTGACCACCTGTGTGCCCCCAGAGCCTCACACTGCCTGACCATCCATGAGCCCCCAGCGCCTCGCGCTGCCTGACCACCCGTGTGCCCCCAGCGCCTCGTGCTGCCTGCCCACCCGTGTGCCCCCAGAGCCTCGCGCTGCCTGACCACCCGTGTGCCCCCAGAGCCTCGCGCTGCTTGACCATCCATGAGCCCCCAGCACCTCGTGCTGCCTGACCATCCATGAGCCCCCAGCGCCTCGCTCTGCCTGACCACTCTTGTGCCCCTAGCGCCTCGTGCTGCCTGACCACCCGTGTGCCCCCAGAGCATTGCGCTGCCTGACCATCCATGAGCCCCCAGCGCCTCGTGCTTTCTGACCATCCATGAGCCCCAGCGCCTCGCGCTGCCTGACCACCCGTGTGCACCCAGCGCCTCACGTTGTCTGACCACACATGAGCCCCCAGCGCCTCGTGCTTTCTGACCATCTGTTTGCCCCCAGCGCCTCGTGCTGCCTGACCACCCGTGTGCCCCCAGAGCCTCGCGCTGCCTGACCACCCGTGTGCCCCCAGAGCCTCGTGCTGCCTGACCATCCATGAGCCCCCAGCGCCTCGCGCTGCCTGACCACCCGTGTGCCCCCAGCGCCTCACGCTGTCTGACCATCCATGAGCCCCCAGCGCCTCGTGCTTTCTGACCATCTGTTTGCCCCCAGCGCCTCGTGCTGCCTGACCACCCGTGTGCCCCCAGAGCCTCGCGCTGCCTGACCACCCGTGTGCCCCCAGAGCCTCGTGCTGCCTGACCATCCAAGAGCCCCCAGCACCTCGTGCTGCCTGACCATCCATGAGCCCCCAGCGCCTCGCGCTTTCTGCTCATCTGTGTGCCCCTAGCGCCTCGTGCTGCCTGACCATCCATGAGCCCCAGCGCCTCGTGCTGCCTGACCACCCGTGTGCCCCCAGCGCCTCGCGCTGCCCGACCACCTGTGTGCCCCCAAAGCCTCACGCCTCTGCACCAGGGCCAGGGGTGGACTGGCCTATAGGGAACCCTGGAGATTTGCTGGAAGGCCTCTGCACCCGGGCCAGGGGTGGACTGGCCTATAGGGAACTCTGGAGATTTCCCAATAGGCCTCTGCACCAGGGCTAGGGGTGGGCTGGCCTATAGGGAACCCTGGAGATTTGCTGGAAGGCCTCTGCACCCGGGCCAGGGGTGAACTGGCCTATATGGAACTCTGGAGATTTCCCAATAGGCCTCTGCACCAGGGCCAGGGGTGGACTGGCCTATAGGGAACCCTGGAGATTTCCCGATAGACCTCTGCACCTGGGCCTGGGGTGGACTGGCCTATAGGAAACCCTGGAGATTTCCCGATAGACCTCTGCACCTGGGCCAGGGGTGGACTGGCCTATAGGGAACCCTGGAGATTTCCCGGTGGGCCTCTGCACCCTGGGCCTCTTGTCTGTTGTATTTCCAAATGTTCCCATAGGAAAACGGTTGGGCTTGCTGAAAATATGTAATATGGGACCACTATGAACACAATTTCCAGGGCGTCTTTTGGTTCCCAGTCCACCCCTGCTTGAAGCAATGCAATGTTCCATAGGCACCTCAGCCATAGGTGAGGCTCAGTCAAGGCACCTCAGGATGTTACACAGAGTGCCACCAGGAAATGCGGTCCCAGAACGCCCCATGAGAAGAGTGTGTTTCTCCTTCTCCAGGGGGGTTGGAGGAGAGAGGTAGTGCAGGCAACAGGGGGAGGTGAGGCTCGCGGGGAAGCAAAATATTGATTCCTGTAGGAAATCATTCTTATAATTGCCCTGACCCCAGCCAGGAAAGGCAGTGGGGATTTTAGAAGGTCAGGCCTACATCAGTTTATTAGGTTTACATAAATCATAGAAAATATTACTCAGCCGACAAACCCATCTTCCACTAAAAAGAACCACTTCTTGTATTCAGGTTAAGGGCAAACTCTGTGCCCCTGGTAGAACCCCAAGACGCCTAAAGTTGCCTCATTTTATTTCCCCCCCAAAAACGATTGCATTGTAGGCCGATCATCCCGTCACCTGGTGGAGCTGGACCCCATTGGTCCTCCGTGAAATCAGCAAACCTACCAGTTTACTAACATGGGGTCTTTCCATTAAGGTTGGTTCTCAAAATATTCGATATATGTTCATTCCTTATAAAATATTCAATATAAAAACTGCATACCAACATGGGAATGCCAGATCCTTGTGACTGTTCCTCATAGTCATATAGAAGCACAGTCCTCATTAATCGGACCTTAAACTCAAACACCAAATCATTACCAATAATGTAGGCAAGCAGTGGACATTTGACATGTATCAAACAAGTCATTGCAAACAAAAGAACAGACCTGAAATTCCAGTTGTAAATTGGAATCAATAAAGTAAAAAATATTTACTGTGCCAGGCCATGAGAATGCTGGGACTGGTCCCGCGGAGCCCTAATCGCCGGGATCAGATCCCGGTTCTCCATATTTCCTGATCGTTTTCCTCAAGACTGGACCAGCCCATGAGTGTCTCTAGCACACCACACACACTGCGCTACGCTCACCCCGGCAAGACTCCTCTTTCCACTGCATGTACCTATCTATCTATCTATCTATCTATCTATCTATCTATCTATCTATCTATCTATCTACCTATCTACCTATCTATCTACCTATCTACCTACCTATCTATGTATCTACCTATCTACCTACCTACCTATCTACCTACCTACCTATCAATCTACCTACCTACCTCTCTACCTACCTATCTACCTACCTATCTATGTATCTACCTATCTACCTACCTACCTATCTACCTACCTACCTATCAATCTACCTACCTACCTCTCTACCTATCTATCTACCTACCTACCTATGTATCTATCTACCTATCTGCATATCTATCTACCTACCTGCCTACCTATCTATCTATATATCTACCTACCTATCAATCTATCTACCTACCTATCAATCTACCTACCTCTCTACCTACCTCTCTATCTATCTACCTATCTACCTATCTATCTACCTACCTACCCATCTATCTATATATCTACCTATCTATCTGCCTACCTATCTATCTACCTACCTACCTATCTATCTACATATCTATCTATCTCTCTATCTACCTACCTACCTGTCTATCTATCTATCTACCTACCTATCTGTATTTTTCTATAGTGCCACTAACCCGCAGGTCTCAGGACGACACCACAAATCTAACCACCTCCGAACATTGCCCATTGGTGGTGGCACCCTTTTCTCTCATCCATTGCGCCAACTGTCCTCATTCCTGTCCAAGCAAATAGAGTTCAGGGGTACATCGAAGGCCACCCCTACAAAGGTGATGTGTTTTGAAGTTGAAATCCTACTCACATAGGTATGAAATGTGCTTTTCTTCAACATGGATTGAATGCCGGCACCTTTCACTTGCCGTACAGGCCAATGCCCCCAACACAAACCCGTAAACGTGCACATCATATAGGGTTACAGAGATCAAATAGATAGCCCGGTGGGCAATGCCCCCACTCAAACCTTTAAATGCACTCACCACAGAGGCTTAAGGAGTTCCTCTCTCTGTAACGGTTCCCTACCCCTCTCCGACTGGAGACGGATCTCCTAAAGTTCTGGAAGCTTCTCAAGACCTTCCTTTTCTCCTCCTCCTTCCCTGCTAATATCCCCTGCCGCTGTGTCCCTTATGAGTCTTACTGTGGCCGGGCCCTCCTTCAACCAGTGTTCCGCTTGCTCCGTCACCAGCACTAGCCCTCGGGCACCCCTCGCTGACTAGCCTACTGAGTCTGGTCCACCCTCATCCTCGCACCATAGACCCTTACCCCTTCTCCCTGGTCACATGCACTCCTGGGCTCCCCTTAGCACCTACCGTGCCCCTGGGGCTCCCTCCCTGGCACTTTTCCATCTCTCTCTATCTCCCCCCCCCCCCCCCCCGATCTTACCCCTCCCTCTGCACTTCTTGTTACTGCACTTGAACCATCTGAGTAGGACCATTATTGTTTTCTCCTCTGTTCCCCCCTCTTTTTATCTTATGGCGCCTGGAAACACTTTTTGCTGTATAGGCACCATATAAATGTTCAATCAAATCAATCAGATGGCACGGTGGGCAATGCCGCCAATCCACAGCTGTAAATGTACACATGGCAGCGGGTGACAGAGATCCATTCCATAGCACGGTGGGCAAAAATCCCAACTCAAAGCCGTAAATGAAACACTTGTGTATAGGCGCGTTACAAATGCCATACGATATCATATCATGTGGGCTTACAAAGATGAATTAGATGGCAGGAGGGACAATGCCCCAACTCAAAGGCTTAAATGCCCACATCAACGAGGGTTAGTACAGAGATCAATTACGTAGCATGATGGGCAGTGCCCCAGCTCAAGGCCTTAAATGTACACACAGTGCACAATGCCCCCGATTAAGGTTATCTAACTCTGCCAGCTGCTGATCATCGTGGGCACTGATGCCATTCTTCTTGCGCCACTGATTCATAACCCTACTTATTCCTGCTTCTCTAATTTCTGAACTCCGCTGACTCCAGCACCAGTGATTCACGACTCCCCTCTCTCCACTCAACTGGTTCAATCCCCACTGAGGGCTGAGCCCAGATTCCAGACCCCAGCGACTCCTGACTCTGCTCACTCCCGATTCTACCTGCACGATGGCACTAGCTCATCACCAGAGTATGGTGAGGCGACGGCCATGTGTAGACTCCTACTACTCCCGACTCCACTCTCTCCTGACTTCTCAATACTCTTGACTCCTCTCTCCAGACATCACATCCCAGCTCTCCCCGCTATTTTGTCATTTTGACTTCTCTTTCTCTCTGCCTCTTCTCCCCCGACTCCCCTTATTTCTGAGCCTCCCTTATGACCGCTCTGTCTCCTACCTCCCAAGGTCCCGACTCTGGTTTGGTTCTACCTGGTCTAAAATATTTTACCTTTTCACATTTTACAGAATTTTTTTTGCTCTTTTTTTGGTCGAAAATGCGGAGGGAGACCCCCACCGCAACCCTACCCCCATTCCCCTACCTCACCCCATATATATATTTAATTAAATTTGGCCGAATTTTGATTAAAAAAAAGATAAAAAAAACTCAGTCAAAAGTAAAAGGTCAATTGTTTTTCGACCAAGTATGCTAATACCCCCGACTCCACTCCCAGGACCAACTCACAGCCACATGAACAATGCATTGTGGGTATGTAAATGAGCTCAAATGCAGGCCTTTGGCTCCGTGATGGCTGCTGGGAGCTGCTGTGGCAGGTGTAACTTAGTTGACATGACACGTTCTACTTTCACATTTCCGGTGGAAGATTTTGTTTTCAAGGCTTTTTTATTTACACACCATAACTTTGCTGGTATTTGTTATACCTGACATAATGGTGTCAACATTCTGTCTTCTCCCACCCCAGATCCTGCCTCCCCTTCTCTCCTTTCTTTCCTAATAATATCGAGCTGCAGTGCAGAATGTCAAGAGCGCGGGTGACAGGTAGGACAATAATCGTTCCTTGGTCAACCACACCTTTAACCCCTTAAGTGCCAAGGACGAGTGTGCTTGTCCTTTTTGCATAGACTTGCATAATAGCCTGACACTTATAAACCATTTCTTTTTCAGCTACATGGCTAAAAATATGGTTAGTCCCACTGGTACAAGAATACAAAAACGGCCTTACACGCCTGCTATCAGAACAGAACGCCAATGGTCTCTCAGACACGCCCCAGAGTACTTACTAAACAAAATTACCTACTTTACAAATATAAATAAATAAAATCAAGAAATAGAGCCAGACTATTAAGATCTCATTAAGACAGCCAAGAACATACTTGCCAACATGACCCATTCCAATCTGTAGGCGCTTATCCAGTCCTGTTTTTTTCTTTGCATTCTGGGACTTGTAGTCTGAGTTTTATGCTGGGAAAAGTGGAACTGCAAGTCCCAGAATGCAAAGAAAAAAAACAGGTCTGGATAAGCACCTACAGATTGGAATGGGTCATGTTGGCAAGTATGCAAAAAGGACTGGCAAACATTCCTTTTTCAGAAGTAATCAGAAATTATTGTGGAATAATAATAATTTGTGCTTTTTTTATAGCACGTGTGGCAAGTTTTCTCCCAGTATAAGCAATGTAAAAGTTACTCACTCTTACTCCAGTTCTGCTAATGAAGTTCCAGGGCCATTGCAACACGAAGGAGGGCATTCCGGTACAGAGGAGCAACTTTGCTGAAAATGTTGGGGGAGGCGAAGGGGGCATGACAGCTAAATGAAAGGGGCCCCTGCCAAATGAGTGGGACAAAATGATGTGCCACAAAAGTGGGGGTTCGGGAGACAAACACACTTGACCCCCAACATTATGCCCATCGGCACAGGCCTTTTGGTGCCGGCTGTTTCGGCGCTGCGCTTTTCGAGTGCAGCCAGCAGGGAGCTAGCGTTGCACCTGGATGGCACTGCAAACGGTGATGTCCCAGCGCAGAGACCGAGCCGCGGCGGGGCTTTACTGTTCACTTCAATAAATGCATCGCTTTGGGTGACACGGTGCCATGTACTGAGCATATCGTGTTTGGCTGAAATGGACCGTCAACCAAAGGGCTGCATTTATTAGTGACACAGTGCCTATGGGTTTTGCGCACTATACATATGCAAAAATAAATAAATAAAATAAATAGTGCTTCGCCCGACAATGGGCCCGATTCATGGAATTTTTTGCACGGTTCAAAGTGACTTTGCACTGCTGAAAAATGATTTTACTGCAAAAATGACTTTGCACCGACTTTCCTCTGCAAAAAGAAAACTTTGCCCAGTTCCATGAATCAGGGTTTGTGTCGGCAGCGCAAAGTCACTTTTCAGGAATGCAAAGTCACTTTGAACCGTGCAAAATATTCCATGAATCGTGCCCAAAGTGTTTAAGCAAGCAGTAGCATATGCGCCCTGCCTCATTTGGCGCCATGCAATATTCCAGAAGATTCCAAGCGAGGATACCCAGGCCAGCCCTGGAACTCACCAGAAGCCTGTGCAGCTCTGAGGCGACGATGAGGCGGGAACTTAGGCGCGCAGCTGTCTGGCTCCGGGGTTTCCTAGCAGCAGGGCCCAGGCCCTTGCACTCGAGCAGAGCTCACAGCCAGGCAGCTCCCCCAAGTCCCTCCCTCTCTGCTCCTGGAAAGGGCCGAGCTGCGGCCTGCAGCCAGTGCTCGTGCTCCGGGCGAGGTCACTGGCCGGGAGTGGCGGTCGATACCCTTCCATGGGCCCGAGCTGAGGTGACTGAACCCTCGCCTCCGCTGCTGAGCCAGAGACTTTGACCTCTTACCCGAGGCGAGTGCTAAGGTTCCCGTATTGAGGGCAGTAAAACACGAGGGGAGCGCCCGGGCGAGGCCCGCTGCCAGAGTCCAGCTGCAGCAGCACAAACCCTGGGCAGGCCCAGCCTTACCACACTCGGCTGAGGAGGCGCTGTTTATTGCCCCTGGTTGAGTGCCATACAATTGGTTTCAGCGAGTTTCTCTTGCCATGAGATGTTCTCAGGAAAGCAGACACCAGTTGTTCATAAAATGCTTACTCAATACTTGTTTACACCCCGATTTTTATCAGAGGGGGATACTGAGCAACAGGCAGGCAAAGTGATTTGCCCAGGATCACACAATATGGTCAAGTGGCGAAGCAGGGGCGGGGTCTAACTTATTGCCGCATAGCGGCAGCCTGGGTGTAGAGACATCGCGAGAGCCCGCGCTCTCGCGAGATCTCGCCACTGCATCAAGCTCCGCCCCCGCACGCCCCGCGTGCATTATGGGACGAGCGGGCGACGCGATAAGGTGCGTCCCACATAGCCCTCCTGCTACGGGGGCCCGCTCCTTACTCGGCTTCCACTTGGACCAACAGGAACTTTCTCTCTGCTACTTTGGGCCCGTTGGCCTTTATCATTAATGCACTCACGTTGGGTGCATATTGCATAAATCTGGTTGAGTAAATAAATACATCTACACCAGATCAGAGGCTCCTGTCTTCATTGAGATAATTATACTACATAAATTGGCGACGAGGACCACAACCAGACCCCACGGAAGAACATGCAAGGAGCAACGCCACCGCCGCCATTTCTCCAGACTCCAGGTAGGCCTGCCATTCCATGGCCACAATGGCAGCCCCTATTCACGACATATGTGGAGGCCCTAGGAGGGGCGGGGTTTTCAGCGGCGAGGCGCAGGGCCATGCTATTAAATGCCCTGGGGGTGGAAGGACAGAGAATATTCGAGAGTCTCACCCCGATACCAGTGGCTGGCGACAATGACGATGTTTTCAAGGAGGCGGTCAGGAGAATCGTAAAAAGGTTTGCCAGTAAAGAGAACACAGTGCTCCACCGAATACGGTTTTACACACGAAAGCAAGAAATATCTGAACCAGTCGACGATTACGTCACCAAGCTGAGGGAATTAGCGGCGCTGTGTAACTTTGGCAACAACGCGGAGAGTCTCATTTGCGACATGTTGGTCGTCCACACTAACAGCCGGAAGGTCCAAGATAAGTTTATAATTGAAAAAGAACTGCAGTTGGAGAAAGCGATTGAGATCGCCAGGGCAGTCGAAGAAACGGCAGGAAGACGTAAGGAGCTTACTGGGGGCCCAGAGTTCGGCAGAAATACAAGCAGTGGGTTACCATGCAGGAAGAGAGAGGCTGGCTGCTGACACGAAAGAAGGGAGAGGGAACAGAAAAGAACCCCTAAAGTGTCAAAGATGCACCAGCACGAAACACTTGGCGTTTGACAGGGAGTGCCCAGCCAGAGACAAGGAGTGCTCCATTTGCAAACGCATTGGCCATTTCTCCATCGTGTGTCGGTGGAGGAACAAGAAAGTCTCCAGCCTCAATGCAGATCGCAATCCGGAGAAAGAGTCATCCTCCGACGATGAAGGGAGACCCACTGTCATCATGGTTAACAGCATAAGAGCGAGGAGAGAGAAGCCCCACTGTGTGATCAAAATAGATGGAATAGAAACTAGGGTCATGGCGGATTCAGGGTCCGATCTAACGATCCTCCCCCTTCGCACGTATAAGGACATGGTGGGAAAGGAAAAGGTGCAAGTGCTCACAACAAAGCACAAACCCACAGTGTTTGGAGGGGCGTCAGTCGATCTATTAGGATACATCAACGCCAAAGTCGAATTTAAAGGAAGGGAAACCACGACCAGGGTCTATTTCAGTCATGAAGGCCCAGCAGTGCTAGGGTGGGACAACCAGGACAAGCTGAAAATCAGACTGGATCCCAGCACTGAAGAACAAGTCCTGTCAGTCAGGGCGACAAGAGGACCCGTGGTCAAAAGCGACTACCCAACTCTGTTCTCAGAGGAGCCGGGGCACATCAAGGGATTTCTCCACAAGATAATACTCAAAAAGAATGCTGTCCCTGTAAAGCACCGAGTGAGGCCAGTACCAGCCACGGCAAGGGATACCCTTAGAAGTCAGCTGGAAAAGATGAAAATGGAGGGCGTCATAGAAGAAATCGAAGCATCTGAATGGCTGAGCCCTGTCGTGCTCATAAAGAAACCCCAATCACAAGAACTCAGGGTATGCATAGACTTACGCAGCTTAAACCTGGAAGTCGTCACTGATAACTACCCCCTTCCAAGCATAAATGAACTCATTCTGCTAATGAAAGAAGCCAAGATATTTTCGAAACTGGACATGAGGAATGCATATCATCAAATACAGCTACATGACGAATCGAAACCCCTCACGGCATTCATCACTCCATTTGGCACATACCAATTCACCAAAATGCCATTCGGGTTGTCAACGGCAGCGTCGGCGTTCCAACGCATGATGGACGTCTTGCTGAAGAAAGTCAAAAACGTAGTGTACTTCCAGGACGACATCCTCGTCTATGCAGAGGATGAACAGACGCACGATGCCACGTTGAGAATTGTCTTAAACAAACTACAAGAGGCAGGGGTGCGGTTGCGTTATGAGAAATGTCTGCTCAGAGTCAAAGAAGTTGAATACTTAGGATATAAGATTTCAGAAAAAGGGATCAGTCCCAAACAGAATCTCATGCAAGCAATCATTAAAGCACCGGAACCAGTCAGCAAAGAGGAAGTAAGGTCATTTCTGGGGCTGGCTGAGTACTAGGCGAAGTTCATACCAATGTTTTCCGAAACCACAGCACCCCTTAGAGAAGTTCTCAAAAAGGGTTCGGAATTTGTGTGGCAAGAACCCCAAAAGACAGCAATGGTGAAGATAAAGCAGCACATCGTAGAAGCACCATGCCTCCAACCGTTTAATCCCGCGTGGGAAACAGTTGTCACCACCGACGCCAGTGCCTATGGACTGGGAGCAGTGCTAACACAAAAGAAAGGTGACACCGAACATGTGGTGGCCTTTGCATCGAAAGCATTATCAGAGGCGGAACAGAACTATTCCACCATCGAAAAAGAAATGTTGGCCTGCGCATGGGCGGTGGAACATTTCAGGACATATGTATGGGGCACCAAATTCAAGTTGGTGACGGATCATAAGCCCTTGATCCATATGCTTAGCCCAGGAGGCACAAAAGTATCCACGCCCAGATTGGCACGCATTGCAGCCAAGCTGCAAGAGTACACGTTTGAGATCCAGCATATTTCAGGCTGGAAAAATTCACAAGCCGACTGCATGTCGAGACTGCCGGAGGGTAAGGATAAAGCCACCACTTTCCACCATGGAGAATGCATAGTAGCATCGATTATGGACGTGAGAGCGCCAGAGTACCTGGAACTCAGTGAGAGACACTGGGAAGAGGAAGATGGAAAAGACCCCACCATGGCCATGATCCGCAAATGGACAAAGGAAGGTTGGCCAAGTGAAAAAGCGTTACCCGAGGGCATGAGACCCTACTGGAAGGTGTCGAATGAACTATCGGAAACGGAGGGAATAATCATGAAGTCAGACCAGATTATTCCTCCCACAGGAATGAGAAGAATCATCCTAGGTAGAGCCCACGCGGGCCACCTGGGAAACACCATGACCCGTCGCAGAGTGAGAGAGGCCTACTGGTGGCCATCCATGGACCAGGAAATTCGATCCATGATAGAACGTTGCCATGAATGCCTCAACAGCGACAAGAGACTCAAGGTTTGCCAAGCACCCCTTATACCCACAGAAATTCCAGAAGCGGTGTGGTCAAAGGTCGGCATTGACTTCATAGGACCTTTGGAAGCAATGGCACCTGAACACCGGTACGGTGTAGTACTGGTTGACTACCTATCCAAGTGGGTGGAGGCCGCGTTCGTCCCGAACATAACCACGGCAACGGTTATAGAAGTACTTACAGAAATTTTTCAGAGGGAAGGTCTTCCAAAGGAAGTAGTCACCGACAATGGGGTGCAACTAGTCTCGAAAGACATGGAGGAGTTCTTAAAAAGAAACCACATAAAACAAAAGAAAGCAGCCCTGTATCACCCACAAGCAAATGGGCTTGTCGAAAGGGCCAACAGGTTCATAAAGGGCGCCATCCAATTGGCGACAGCTTCGGGCATGGACCCGCTCAAGATTACCAAGGAGGCCATAGCAGCCCACAGACTCACACCCAATGGGATCACCCAAATATCCCCGTTCAAAATGTTGAGAGGGAGGAGTGCAGCATCCACGCTGATCCCACCATGGTTGTCAAAAATACGAGAGGATGAAGCGGTGGACATGGCAGAAGTAGTCTGGAGAATCGAAAGCGATAAGGCACGCATGAAATCATGGAGCGATCGAAGAAGAAGGACCAAGCAGACGGCAGACATTGGAGAGGGAGACTTGGTTAAAATCCAGTTACCGAAGAAAGATCAAAGCACAGGGTCTCGGTTTAGCCGACCCATCAGAGTGACTCACAAAGGGGCAAACCACATTCGCACGGAAGACGGGCGAGCATGGAATTTAGAAAGGGTAGCATTATACCAAAAGAATCGAGGAAGAGCGAAGACACCAGAGAGACCACCGGCGGAAACCGAAAGGGACTTTGGAGCAGGCGAGGAAGGAGAACCAGAAGGAGACGACAGAGAGAGGGGTGAAATAGAAGTTGAACTGGAACCATTGAGTGAAGATCCCGATCAGGAGCAACAAGAGAATTTCACCCGGACTGTTGATCGTCCCAGAAGGGAATACAGAAGACCGGTGAGATATAATGACTATGTTTTACAATGAGTTTGACGTGCGTTTGAAAAGGGGAGATGTGTAGAGACATCGCGAGAGCCCGCGCTCCCGCGAGATCTCGCCACTGCATCAAGCTCCGCCCCCGCGCGCCCCGCGCGCATTATGGGACGAGCGGGCGACGCGATAAGGTGCGTCCCACATAGCCCTCCTGCTACGGGGGCCCGCTCCTTACTCGGCTTCCACTTGGACCAACAGAAACTTTCTCTCTGCTACTTTAGGCCCGTTGGCCTTTATCATTAATGCACTCACGTTGGGTGCATATTGCATAAATCTGGTTGAGTAAATAAATACATCTACACCAGATCAGAGGCTACACTGGGGCCCTCCAGTTCAGTGCCAGCCTTAGCAGTGACAGGCCCCGGGTAGTGAAAGAAAAAGTTGGCGCCAATAGTTTTTTTTTTACCTCCCCACTCCCGCAACAGAGCAGGGTGTTAATCACTGGGTTAGAGTGCGGATGTGAAAGCACCCTATTCTAATGAAAACCACCCGCTCCCGCACCGGAGCGGGCACGTAATCACATCAATAGGGTGCCAATGCAAAAGCATCAACGCCCTATTTTCATTAAATGCGCCCCACTCCTGTGCTGGAAAGCCCTGCGCCATCACAAGAGGGGGGCGCATTTCATTTCAATAGGGTGCCTGCCGCGCCTTCTCCCACCACGCCAGCTCGGGGGAGCCCTTGGAAGACTCCCCCAAGCTGACGTGGTGGGGGGCTAATGGCACCACAGGCGGTCAGCCGGGCGGCCCGGCCCTAAATCCAGCCCTCCAGAAATGGGTCTAATGTTCTTAGAATGAATGGAAACACTAAAAACGAGAGACATGCCTTTCCACTTGCTATGAGTTACCTATCACAACTTGCAGTGGCACTGCAGTCCATGCCCTAATTGGCTATGCTAATACTCATGACATTGCATACTCGTCCAAGTCACCAAAACCGTGGCTTGATGGACAAACTGAGCTAAAGGAGCCCTCAGAATAATGAGGACTACCATTAGTCAGGGGTCTGCAACCTGTGGCTCTCTAGATGTTTGGAACTACAACTCCCATGATACCTCACAATTGAGTACGCTGAGTAGGGCTGATGCGAGTTGCATTACCTCCATGTCCCTCTTCCTCATCCCATTACTTCCCTTTGAGGCCCTGCCCCAACTCCAGGAACCTTTATTTTTTTTAGAGATATAATCCCTCCCATTTACCCATAATCCAGCAGTTAAATTATTCCCTGTCCTCCGTTGCAGGCCCCCTGGACGGCTCCTCCGGCAGCAGATTTGTTCCTGGAGGGGTTCGCTCCTCGACTCCCTGCAGGGCTTGGACCCCAGGTAAGCGGTGGAATCTTGGCCCGGAGGCCGGGCACCTCAACAACTAAATAACATAGGGGGATGGAAGTCGGATTGCTACAAAAGATACATCAGACCACAGCTAATATAGCCATGCCCCCTTTTCCCTCCCCCTGCAGAAACAACAGGCGAAGGGAGGACCGCACTCCACTCAGCATGGATAGTCGGGCACTCATTCGTCTTCAGGACAGGCCGACGGGCAGAAGAAACCAACGAAGGTCCACCATTCACGAACACCTCTGCAGCTGCGGACCCTACCCATATCATGTGTGGGGTCCCTCAGGGTTCTTGTGTGTCCCCCAATCTCTACAATATATTCACCAAGCCACTGTTCGATGATCTGGACCTTCTGGGTGTCACCTACACTAACTACGCAGATGACACTCAGATTCTCCTCCCGCTTTTCAGGGATCATGGCAAGGACCTGGCGTTGGTGAATAGAATCTATCTCATCATTCAGGCATGGATGGCCACTCACGGCCTATGCCTGAATGATGACAAGACAGAGCTGATAATCCTTGGCTCCCCTTCCAACATCTCCAAACTAGGGCATGAATATGCCTCTTTCATCATTGACGGTAATAATACTATCGTCTCCAAGGAGGTAAAAACTCTTGGTTTCTACCTGGATGCAACAATGTCCTTTACCAAACAACTAAATTCTCTGGCCTCTACCACAGCCTATACTTGTAAGCTGATCAGAGCAGGCAGGCCCTTTCTTTCCAATGACAGCTGCCTTATACTGGCCAGAGCATTAATTCTATCAAGACTAGATTACTGCAACGCCTTCTACAGCAGCGCTAATAAAACCATTATCCAAAAACTCCAAATATTACAAAACAATGCCATTAGAGCTGCACTAGGCATCAACAAAAGAGTGCATATCTCTGCTATCAGACGTCACCATAAATGGTTATCGACCCACAATAAAATACAACTAAAAATCGCCCCTTTGACACATAAAGCGCCTCACAACGTGGCACCGAGCTACCTCATTGACAGAGTATCCAGAAGAACTTCTAGTAGACCATCCAGAACCATTACTACTAATTGTTTAGTAGTACCCAGATTCAAATTGTCTAAGATTGGCGGCAGCAGTTTCCCAGTGAAGGCTGCTAAACTTTGGAACTCCCTGCCATACCAGCTGAGAGCCGACCTCCCCTACTCTTTCTTCAGAAAGAACCTCATTACTCACCTCAACCTGACTGAGAATTAGTTCGCCCTAAAACTCTGGTACGTCAGCACGACCTGCTGCTAGATTGTAAATCATGTATAGTTCCAATTACCTAGATGTAAATTATTCTGCCTCTACGTGCAACTTAAGTTTTGTATATTGTATTATATTGTATTATTTCAGATGTAATGTCAACATTTCGTATTTTGCCTGTATATTTCTGACATATGTAAGCCTTGTATATCCGTCTGCGCCCTGCTACTCCTGTGTCCTATAAATGCAATAAACAAACACACCATTGCTTCCTGGTGGGGATACAGAGGACTACGCTGGGCCAGCATCCATGAAACACTAGCAGAGCTAGTTGCATACAGAGACCCGCCTGAAGTTTTGATAATACACCTAGGGGGCAATGACCTGGTGACCACAGGAAGGAGGAGCTTATTCAAAGAAATCTGCTCCTCCCTAGCGGGCATTGCACACAACTGGAGGGAAACAGAAATATACTTCTCGGCCATCCTACCCAGAAAGAAATGGCAGAGGGCCACCTGTTACAAATCAATAGACATTTCTAGAAGAAAACTCAACAGGGAGCTAGAGAAATTCTGTACAGTAAGAGGCCTAGGCTTCATAAAGCACCCGGCCATTACCCTGGGTGACCCAGACCTTTTTCTCAAAGACGGCACCCACCTATCAAACCAGGGTATGGAACATTTCTTTCGAGAAATTTCAGCAACCCTAGCCTCCAGGGGCTGTCACTAAGAGATACTTTCGGGGGAACACGGTCAGCCGGCAACCTGCCTGTGTGTGGCGGCACGGGCCAGAGGGGGTAACCTCAGGACCTGGTGCCCAAAAGTATGATACTATTATGATATGTGATTATTGTTATGTCCATAACCATATCTGCACAATAAAATCCTAAAGCCTTTTATTGCCAACACTTGACAAACTTTGTAAGCCAATTTATTTACTAGTGAGGGTAAGGGATTGGCTAACACAATTCGCATGCATATGGGTTCAGAAGTTATGGGCAATACCGCAGGGCCGCCCAAGGTGAGGCAGGGTAACTGATGTTACCATCCAGCAGGCCTGAAGAGGGGCAGCCCCCACCCCCACTGCCTGTCCCTCTCCCTCTCAGCTACAGAGACACGCAGTCTCTGTCACACAAAGCCAGGGAAGGGTGAGGTGTGAACAATCACCTCACCCTTCCTCTAAGCAACAAGGTGCTAAGCACCCAAGAGAAACCAACAGTCAGGCAGGGCACAGGTTCAAAGACCTGCTCCCCCTCAGGGGGCCAGAGAGTCGGCTATCTGGCCTGGGGGCTGGAGCACAGCCCCCACCAATATGCTCATCAAAGACCCAGGGCTCCCCTGGGTCTTATAAATAAGAGCAACATGCTCTAAGAAAACACAATCTGTTTGTGGGCCCTGAATGGGGACCCAAACAAACAGGAGGTTCGCTGTTCACTCAGCGTCTTCCACTCTTTTTCTTCTCTATTACAAAGTTCACTGCACCCGCAGCGTCTTTTTCCCCAGAACATCACACTGTTCTAACAAAGCTTTTTTCAAGCGATCAATGAAATTGAATACAAAGAAGGCTCCAAAGACGCCAGCATTTACAGCAACAGGACGCCAGGTCGGTCCGATCGAGCTGGGAACAGCAAACAAGACAGCCCAGGGCGCGGCGCGGTCAATTTCACAAGTATAAGGTGAGCCGCTGGGGTCGGGTTTTTTGTGAGGCAAAAGAAAGTTGTTTTCTTTAACATAGACGCTAAAGGCAAACATCGCTGGCAGCCGGCCAAAGACTGCAGCCACCGAACGCACTTCGCGTAGTCAGTTACAAGGAAAGAAATAGCATTGTGTAGTGAATGCAGCGTGCAACAAAAATAACATTGTTTCACGCCACCCTGGGGACGTTGCTTATTTAAAAGTGACGAATCTTAAGCAAAAAACAATAGCTATGGCACAGTCAGTAATTGTTGTGACTTGTACCTGAGAGGTTGGGGGTGCGTACCAAAGCCCTAACTGCAAAATTCTAGAAGCGCAAAACAAATTAGCTTCTAAAAAACAAGAAGGACCGTGAGCTTCCACAACAGCTCAGTGGCAACACAAAGGTCCGGGAAGAAGGCGGAACGGGTTCAAACCCCACACCCGCCACACAGTGCAAATATAAAAATGCACTTAAGCTAAAAAAAATATCCTTTTTGATCATGGAGTAAAAGTTTCATAAACACATCATCAGCCAGTTACCCAATACAGGCAACAGCCTAGCACCTGTTTATAGTCCAATTTTAAGGGGCAACAATCAAACATGCATTAATGTTTTCCTTATAACAGCTGTTTAGTCACAACAAAATAAATTTTCTTATCAATCAAACAGGCAAGAGAGCATGGCTCCCAAACAAAAACCACAGGAACCTCCAGCCCCTCGAAGAAGCCAAAATCACCTCACTTACTAGCAGCCTTGGAAGCAGCTGAACATTATGGTTGGGCTTGGGTCAGAGAGAATATGTATGGCCAACCAAAAGAAGGGGTGCCCATACCACCCAGTCAGGAGGACGACACAACACCAGCAAAGAAAAGGATGTCAACAGAAGGCATGTGAAAAGGTAACAAGAAACTGTCTAAATTATGCGAGAACATGAGTGAAATGCAACAATTACTGCTGGAAATCGGGGGCAAACAA
Organism: Ambystoma mexicanum; assembly: GCF_040938575.1. NCBI lineage: Eukaryota > Metazoa > Chordata > Amphibia > Caudata > Ambystomatidae > Ambystoma > Ambystoma mexicanum. The sequence continues at coordinate 1,450,894,274 of NC_090934.1, read as the reverse complement.
ATCCCTCTCGCAGCCAAAACTAGGTCTGCAAACCCCACCACACCTTTAGAACCGGACATCACAGTTACCACCACCCCCCAGCAACAACCACAGCAGCACCAACCCCAGCAACACCAATAACAAAGATGCCAACAACACCAGCAGCAGCCACCACCACAGTTTTACCCACACCAGCAGCGGCAGCTCCAGACACAACAGGGGCATTAAAAGCATGGACAACCCCCAATACAAACACACCGGGACAGGCAGGGGCAAGCAGCAACAACTCCCCAGACATGTTAATGATTAGCAATACTCAATTAGACCTAAAACTCAAATAATTTCAGACAGAAATACTGAACAGATACAAAAGGTGCTTAGCATGGAACATTGACATTACAATCAAGGAAGCCAGATGGGCCAAAGAGTTTATCGAAATTGTTTTGCTTATAGAAGCCCAACGCAAAGGGAGAGATGCTTTTAGGGATCCCAAAAAGATAGAGGAGAAAGCCATAGCCAGAAATGCCAAGGTGGAACATAATTGGGACAACTGGCTGCAGGCTTTTGCCATCTTGGCAACCATTTATGAAGAAAAATTCCCCAATGATGGCATAAAAGTATGGGCATACATGGATAAAATCAGAGAAGTAAAAATCGCTCAAAAAGGGAAAACCTGGCTAGCATATGATATTAGATTTAGGAGAAGCATGTCAGAGAGGCCAGTCATAGAATGGGACGAGGTCCAGAATGACTTTTATACATGCTAAACGCCGAGCCTCCATCAGAGGAAGAGGCCGCAAAAGCAACCCCCAGAAATAGCAAAAATCCACAGGGCCCCAGATTTTCTGACAATGAAAAACACAAAAAGGGGGAACAGCCCTTTCGGAAGAATCAGCCATGGGCGGCTAAGTCTAATGCCCACGGGCAGAACAAGACCACACCCCAAAAGCCAACATCCCATGTAGGAATTTTGGAAAAAACCTATGCACTTGGAGGAAGGAATGCTGGCACAAACACACTTGCAAACTGCAACGGTGACCACGCAGCAAGCAACTGCACCAGACTCCCAGCCAAAAATTCAAAAGATTAGCACCAACCCCACCCCGCCAACCACACGGTTGGTACCGGGCAGAACCCCCATCAACCCAATCAATTTTAGAGAAGCACTCATGAATTACCCAGAGAAACCAGCGAGGCAATCCGGCAAGGTTTCACCAATGGTTTCAACATCCCCTTCAAGGGCTCAGGGTCACAGAACATCCCAAAGAACCTGAAGTCAGCCAGGGACAACCCACTAATGATGGAGAGCAAAATCAAGAAGGAACTACTACTAGGCAGGATTGAAGGACCCTGGGACTACATGCCGCTCAAAGATTATATAATATCCCCACTAGGACTGGTCCCTGAAAAAAAAGAACCCGGTGAAAATTAGGTTAATTCACCACCCATCCTATCCTAAGGGCCAATCACTGAACGACAGCATTCCACACACGGAATCTGCGGTATCCTACACACACTTCCAAGAAGTGGTAAGACTCATACAGGAATGTGGCAGGAACCCTCTGATGGCCAAACTGGACATCAAATCCGCTTTTAGATTACTGCCAGTCCACCCAGACTCGCAGCAATGGCTAGGTTTTACTTTAAAAAATAAATTCTATGTAGACAGGTGCCTCCCCATGGGATGCGCAGCATCCTGCGCCCTATTTGAGCAGTTCAGCTCCTTTTTTCAATGGGTATTACAAAGACAGAGATCAGGGACCAACATATTACACTACCTCGATGATTTCATGGTAATGGGACTAGCAAAATCTGAAGAATGTATCAAAGCCCTGGCGAAGCTAGAAGGAATGGCCTCATAGTGGGGCATCACCCTGGCAACAGAAAAAACAACCAAACCAGCCACCAACATAATTTTTCTGGGCATTGAGATAGACTCAGCAAAGGGTTTATGTAGAATCCCAAAAACAAAAATAGCAGAACTCCTGGAGAAAATACAAGGCCTGACAACAAAAGACAAGGGCACAGTAAAAGAAATCCAGTCATTAGCAGGAAGTCTCAACTTCACTGCCAGAATTATCCCCCAAGGGAGGGTATTTTCCAGAAGTCTGGAACTAAAAATCAAATCATACACCAAACCCCGCCTGCACATTCGGCTAGGCACAGAGTTGAAACAAGATCTGGAAATTTGGGGGAATGTCTTTAAAAAATTCAACAGGACCTCACATTGGCGCACGCCATTGAATACATCGACAAAAAGGGTCCTTTTCACTGATGCAGCCGGGAGCAGGGGGTTCGGAGCCATAGTAGACTCAGAATGGGTGGCAGGTCACTGGCCCAAATCATTGCAATCTGCAGGGTGGACAAAAACATCACCCTCCTAGAAATATTTTCCATTTGGCTAACCTTACACATCTGGGGCAGACACCTAGCCAACACGGAACTCTTGCTCTGGTGCAACAACATGGCCGTGGTAGGCTCCATAAACAGAAGATCTACCAAATGTCAATTAGTACTGAAAGTCCTACGAGTCATGACAGCACTCGCACTACAAGAAAACATTGTGGGCAAAGCAAATCACATCTCGGAGGGGGATAACAACATTGCAGATGCTTTATCCTGCTTTCAGTGGCCAAGATTCCGGGAGCTAGCACCACACGCCCAGGAACAGATGACGCCACTACCAGCGGAATGCTGGGCAATAATGGGAATACAAGAATAATGGCATCAACGCCAGCGCCAGAGAGCCTAGGCTGGGATGCCCAACAAGAACCAGGCACCTCAAAAATGGGTGCCAACATCATAACGGCATCAACGCCAGCGCCAGAGAGCCCAGGCCGGGATGCCCAACAAGAACCAGACACCTCAAAAACGAGTGCCAACAACATGCTGCCCACAGAAAACACAAACCCTGGCTCGGGTTTCCTAACAGAGATGGCAGAGAAAGCACTGGCAAGCACTACCGCAGCGCAGTTCAGGAAGTGCTTACAAACAGTATTTAGAGCCACAGGTTTAAAATATGTAGAGTTAATAACGATTATAGACATAGAAATATTCTTAAAATGGGCACACGAGCAGGGCTTTAAGAGAGATTGGGCAAAGAGACACCTAGTAGCTATCTCATATTTCACAAAAACTCAGGGCGATTCAGATCCCAACAGAACACCCTTATCTCCTACGCCATGAAAGGCTGGGCCAGAATGGAGGGACCCCAGGTAGACACCTGCCGCCCCCTTGATTTCAGCAAACTAGTAAAAATAGCAGACCAACTGGAAGCCATATGCTGGCACTCATAGGAGATCATACTATTCAAAACAGCATTTTCTCTGGCCTACTTCGGGGCTTTTCGCGTGGGAGAACTCATCGCCTCCAGCACCAAGGCCACTAACGATTTAGGCATCATGGAGGTCAGGGTCAGACAAGACAACGTCTCCATAGAAATCCAACAGTCCAAAACGGGGGCCAAAGGAACCATCAACATTTGTTGCATTGATGATGCAACAAACTGCCCAGTGTGCATCACCAACCTTTATTACGCACAAAGGCCCAGAGTGGGGGGGAGGTTTCTAATCAACAAGGATTCCTCAGCACTAGGGGTGTTGATGAAAGCAATCAGCAAGGCAAGATGTAACCCCAGGGGCTTTGGCACCCATTCCTTTAGAATAGGTACCGCCACCTCAGCATGGCAAGTAGGCCTGGCACCTCAACACTAAAAAACATAGGGGGATGGAAGTCGGATTGCTACAAAAGATACATCAGACCACAGCTAATATAGCCACCCCCCCTATTTTTCTCCCCCCCTCACAAACAACAGGTGAAGGGAGGACCGCACTCCGATCAGCATGGATAGTCGGGCACTCATAAGTCTTCAGGACAGGCCGATGGGCAGAAGAAACCAAAGAAGGTCCACCATTCAGGAACACCATTGCTTCCTGGTGGGGATACAGAGGACTGCGCTGGGCCAGCATCCATGAAACACTAGCAGAGCTAGTCGCACACAGAGACCCGCCTGAATTTTTGATAATACACCTAGGGGGCAATGACCTGCTGACCACAGGAAGGAGGAGCTTATTCGAGGAAATCTGCTCCTCCCTCGCAGGCGTTGCACACAACTGGAGGGAAACAGAAATATACTTCTCGGCCATGCTACCCAGAAAGAAATGGCAGGGGGCCACCTGTTACAAATCAATAGTTATTTCTAGAAGAAAACTCAACAGGGGGCTAGAGAAATTCTGTACAGCAAGAGGCCTAGGCTTCATAAATCACCCGCCCATTACCCTGGGTGACCCGGACCTTTTTCTCAAAGACGGCACCCACCTATCAAACCAGGGTATAGAACATTTCTTTCGAGAAATTTCAGCAAACCTAGCCTCCAGGGGCTGTAACTAAAAGATACTTTCGGGGGAACACGGTCAGCCGGCAACCTGCCCGTGTGTGGCAGCACGGGCCAGAGGGGGTAACCTCAGGACCCGGTGCCCAAAAGTATGATACTATCATGAAATGTGATTATTATGTCCATAACCATATCTGCACAATAAAATCCTACGGCCTTTTATTGCCAACACTTGACAAACTTTGTGAGCCAATTTATTTACTGGTGAGGGTAAGAGGTCGGCTAACATAATTCGCATGCATATGGGTTCAGCAGTTATGGGCGATGCCACAGGGCCGCCCAAGGCGAGGCAGGGTAACTGATGTTACCATCCAGCAGGCCTGGAGAGGGGCAGCCCCCACCCTCACTGCCTGCTCCTCTCCCTCTCAGCTACAGAGACACGCAGTCTCTGTCACACAAAGCCAGGGAAGGGTGAGGAGTGAACAATCACCTCATCCTTCCTCTAAGCAACAAGGTGCAAAGCAGCCAAGAGAAACCAACAGTCAGACAGGGCACAGGTTCAAAGACCTGCTCCCCCTCATGGGACCAGACAGTCGGCTATCCGGCCTGGGATATCTGACAGATATTGGTCAAGCAAACGGTCCTGAGCATGTTACCATGCCCAAGTCCTTTTTGCACCACAGGTGAGGTGACTTCATTCAGGATACTTTTGAGATTGGCGGCTTCCTGGCCAGTTGGTCAATGTCGGTGTGGAGACACGCGGTCTGGGCTCCTGTAGCCGTGAGGCTACCTCTGGCTTCAGTTTGGCCCATTCGGGGAGCGATTGTTCCTTGGAGCACCATGTTTGGTTCTTCCACGGCTGAAGCTCTGCTGGGATGGCCAGTGGGACGGTGCTGGTGGTCAGGGACTATTGTGCACCTGATTTAGCAGTTGGTTTACATGGTGATGTCGTGGCAATGGGGACCGGAAGTCGATTATGTTCACCTGAAAGACACTGGGGATCCCTCGGTTGGCTGCATACGCTGAGTTTTCCGAGTGGCAAAACATTCAGATAGGTTTCGCGGACAAGTGCTGCCAGGCATGTGGGACACTCTCTGATGTCCCCTCTTCCCAGCGGCCCTTGGGGTGGCAGACTCGTTCTCATCTTTCCATGTGAGTCAAGTAGTTCTTGTGTTCTCTATGAACTATCCGATTGTGGTATCGGCCGGCCCCCTCCTATACAGTCAGGCCTTGCTCTTGTCTCCTATACAGTCACTTGTGGTCAACCTGTAGCAATGGGCAATGCGTTTGGGGAGTTGCTGGTTGAGTTGGAGATCCTGTGGTTGCCTCGGATGGCAGAGGGTCTGGGGATCACCTTCCCGTGTTTTCTGGTCCCCACGCCCTCGGGATACTACGCTCTGCTCCTGGGCTTAGAAGCCTTGACCAACTTTGTAGTGGGGCATGTGTCCCCATGGGCATGCTTCAGCCTCTCATTCGCTTGGGAGACTGGTTGGTGTCCCTCGAGTTCCGCGACGCCTCTTGCCTTGTGGCCATGCACCTCTCTCAGCGACAGTGACTGTGACCATGTTGCTGGGGGCATGGTCATTTAACATTTCTGGTTCTTCCTTTCGGCTGATGGTGGTTCACCTTCGTTTGCTGGCCTTATGTGTATGTTCTTGCCTCGACGATTAGCGCATCACAGCGGATCTCTGGGGGAGGGGTCACAGTTGCTGTTTTCTGCTTGCCTGTCTCTTCTAGAGTGGGGGTTCCTGGTAACTTGAAGGCGATCCCCATTGCCTTCTTCTCTCGACCACTTTTCATGGGGCCCAGGTTCCGTGCTGGCCAGGGGAAGGTTTTCTTACTTGCACCTCTGTGGGTGGTTCCCCTCCCCTGGAGGGGGTCCTGCCCGCCTGGGCTTCCTCTGACATCTTTCGATGGCCTGGGTCCCATGTTTCGGATCTCTTTGCCTCATCCTCCTAAGTAATGTTTAGGAAGGTTTTCTCCAGTTTCTGAGTGGTGGATCCCTGGGCGATTGCTGCCCTGTATATGGGATTGCCCCGGAGTCTACTGCGGGCCTCCCTCCATTCCCCTCTTCCACTACATGGTGCGGAGGTTCGGAGTGGGGTGAGGTGACGGTCTTCATAGGGATCCCTTTTGTCCACAGACTGGTTGTTTTTCTTCTCATCCAGTTCTTCGGTGACCCGGAACGTGGAATATCCCTTGGTGGCCCTCTCCTGCCCGGTCACGCTTTGGGGGCCTGTTCTCTGGATTGTGCGGTTTGTACGTTGGCCATTGGCGGAGAACAGTTTTTCTGCTTGGCTGGCGGCTGCTATCCTCCTTGCCAGGCACCCGTTCACCTTGCGATCCTACGGGTGCCGCTGAGTGAGTCTCTTTGGTAGGGTTGTGGCTCACTGCGTCTCCTCTTCTTTGTGGTCTCCCTTCTGTGTTCCTGGAAGGGTTTGTAAAGGAGCTGACGGTGTCCTCTCTGTGCTCCCAGTGGGCAGCTTTTTGGCTATTGAGGGGACCATCCAGAGAGGTCTGATTGAAGGATCTCTGGTGGAGGACTTCATGAATGGTCTTGCTTCCTCTCGCCCCAGCTCCTGTAAGGGCCTTCCATCTGGGATCTGTCTCAGTTGTTGAATTTCTATATAGTCCTACCTTTGAACATTGTTGGGGTCTTGGCGTCATTCACCTTGCACTCCTCTGGCATTCTTGCTGGCTCTTGCCTGGGTTGATTGTTTTGTTTTTTGTGTTGTCCTACTTTATGCTAGCTCTCCTAGTGGTGGTTGTCTTACGTTGTGACCCTCTCCCCTTCTGAACATTTTGTCTTCAGTGTCATGCGGCCCGTCCCGGTGCCCGTTCTCAGTCATCCTCATCTGGGTTTGGCAGCCTCCTGGGTGCTCGGTCAGTGGGTGTCTCGGCAGTGACTATGCTGGTTGGCCGCTTGGACTGGCCGGTCACGTTAGTTGGGCATTCTGGGCTGACAGTGGATAACCCCAGTTTTGGGTACTTTGGGGTTGGTGTGCTGTCTGTTGGCACCGGTGGATTGCCTTTCTGGGGGAGTGCGTTGGTGTCGGGGTGTGGCAACAGTTTGGTCTCAATGTGCCTCATTGGGACCTCTCCACATTTCTATTCTTTGCCATGCCTCAGAGGTAGGTTCTGGGAGGAGGAAGAGGGACATGGAAGTAATCTCCTGATTACTTACTGTTAATCTTCATTACTCCTAGTCATACTCGTCCTCATCACAGTACTGACGTCCCTCCTCTCCTTCCCTGGGCGGGGAAGATCCCATGATCCGGCTTGGGAAATAAGTAACTGCTGGATTATGGGTAAATGGGAGGTATTACGCCGCCAAGAAAAAGAAAAAGAAATGGATAGCCACTGCTAAAACCAGTGAAGAAAGGGATGACAAGGGAACTCCTCTAATCCCCAGCCCTGATCACCTGATGCCGGGGCCGAGGGGACTACAGAGTGCTGAGCGACAGACGGCCAAGATTCCAATATATGTAACACAAGGTACAGAGAGAAAACCAAGTCCAAAGGACAATTAACCAACACACTTCCGTGTCTCCCTGTGACTTCTGAGACACAAGCGGAAGCATTGCAGTCACCCTAACAGTACACAAACACCTGCAGATTGTGTGGCAACTTGTGCTCCTTGTTTCTTGGAGGAGAAAGAATGCCCTGTCCTGAGCCTCGCCACGAAAACCATGACCGCATCCCCAATTTCAGAAACAGGTCAAGCTCCCAAAGAGTGTTGGCCACATCTTGACGTCACAATGTTTTTTGGTAGAAATAGCCGTGAACCAGTTAATTGTCCAGGTAAGGGTGACACAGGACGCCCCTTCAGTGAAGAGTACTTAATATTGGTGCACTGACCTTTGTGACGACGTGAAGGGCTCACTCCAGGCCCAAGGACGGCATACTCATCTAGGTGTAACTTCCAGGGACTACACGCTGAAGAAAGAGATTACATTGTGGTTTAGATGCTACGGTTGTTCTGTTGTTGGTATGATTTGCACTCTGGGTAAGGTTTGACATTTTTAGCATTAGACTGGATTAACAACAGAGCTAGGTCTTCTGAATAGCACCGGTTTTATTATTCATTGTATGACGTTAGACCCTTAGTTATTCAAAGTTTTTTAAGATTCAGGTTGAATTTGTTTTTAACTAATGTAGGGTGACCAGACGTCCTGGCTTTGCTGGGACCGTCTGGGGAAATCACCCTCCATCCCGGGGTCCCGGGAATTTTTTCATTTTAGGAACCCTGTCCTGGGTTTGCATGGTTGGGCGGCTACGGTCCCGGTTTTGCTGGGAACCGATTTCAAAATCCTGAAATCGGGTTCATGGCGCGACTCTGCCTCCGTGAATGGGGACGTGGAATGCTTTTCATGCCCTCATTTCCTCCCACATCCCCTCCCCAGCGCTCTCCTCCAATGAGAGGAGTTTGCCTGTGAGCACACACCATCCCCGCTTCCACAACAAGCCAGCGACATTGAAGTAGGAGTGCAGGTGTATTTGTATTTACTTTAGTCCTACTTCTATGTCTATGGCCTGTCCCGTTTTTTTTAAAAATCTGGTTCACCCTAACTAATGAAGTGTCCCGTGCAATATTGGGGGTTTCCGAGATGTTAGAGATTGTGTACAGTTTGCTATGTTGAGGTAGAAACTCAAAAACATTTGCTGGTGGCAAATGCTCGCTAGATTTATGAATTATCATGTTCTGTTGTCACAAGATTATCCATGGAATCGGGTTTCAAATTCTAATGAAATATCCTTAAGCATTACAGTTCTACATGTTATCTATTTTTCTATTTTGAAAATCGTTTAAATGTATGTTTGTATGTTTTTTTAGGCTTGTGTTGTATTTTAGTGAAGTGTATCTGTGTGTTTTTACAAAAGGTTATTTGTTAAACATAATGCATCGTAAAAGTCATGGCCAGGGACATATCTGTTTACTCTTTTTCAGGCCCAGATCAGACTACCAATCGGCTATGTGTTTTCACACCAGAAAAATAATTAAGTCAAAAAGTCTACCCCATTCTTTGGGACAATGGGACAATAATCGCTTCCTGTAACATCCATTGAATACCCCCAAATAGGGTGTTCCTCCTGCTCCGATCGCGAGGATGGATCGGTATCTCGTAGAACTCAAGAGGATATCACTCTATGATGATATTTCTGGTTCAATCCTCCAAAATTGCAGAATTCCACACATTTTCTAAAGGAAGAGAGGCGCCTGCTAACTGGGGCTCCCTGGAGGCCTCCACTGGAATAGTCAGAAGTGGGCACTGGCATAGGACGGCAAGGTAGCAAAATTCTGAGAATGTGCCGACATCTGCCAAGTTTGGGTTGGCCAACTTTACGAGAAGAATATATATTATATGATTGACAGGGAAACTGGAGACAGGATTGAAAAGATCTCTGATGCAACTTCATTGACAGAGATGATTAGCAGGGGTTGAAAGGTGAATGAGCGCTCATTATAAAAATAGGAAAGATGTATGTAAGAAGCTGTTACTTTGTCTAAAGAAGAAAATAAAAATAAAAAATGTAATGGGCGCTCGTGAGGACAGAATGAACGGAAAACAAAAAAAGGATGGGTTCTATCTCACATTTTTCTTTTTTTTCACTTTTAAAAAGTTTGTTTCCTTTTAAAAAGTTTGTTTCAAACTGTACTAAATTAATTTAAAAAAAAATAAAAAAAAGAATGTAGAGTAGCACCCATCATATGCCACGAGGAAGGCCTCCACGTTTCCAAGGGTCTTGCGGAGCAGGTGCTCAAACAGAGCACCCGGCCTTCCGCTAAAGCCCTCTGCTGGATTCGTGCATGGGAATCTACTCACATTTGCTGCCCTCCTCTCCTAAATCCTGCCCTAAGAAAGGAAATTGACAGGCCTCCAAGTCTCAGGCTTTGCTAGACAGGGTCCTTGCTACTAGCCGACAAACAAAAACAGGAAATCACGTAGTCACTAGAGCGCCATGAAGCGATGCAAACATGAAGGGCAGGGGTTTGTTTTTCAAGAAGAACGAGTAAGAATTGGGAAGAGGAACACCGAGGGAATGGCCCCTGTGCTGCAAGCCGGCAACTGTTTCCGAGCTATGACACATCTGAATGTGACGGTCTCAGTTTGATTGCCATTGGACGCGGAGTGCAATAACCAACTTTAAGAACATCTAGTACAGGCTTGTCCAACTCCAGTCATGGAGGGCCGGATCCATGTGGGATTTTCAGGATCCCCCGCATTAATATTCATGAGAAATTTCCATAGAATGATTCGAAATGTATGCAACATTTCTATTCATGAATATTCATGTGGGATATCCTGAAAACCTGTCAGGTTTCTGGCCCTCGAGTTGGACAACCCTGATCTAGTACAATCACAGTGCAGACAGATATGTGATCACCACAGCCTAGTGAGTGGCCGCACCTACAATGCACCTCATCTTGTCTGTCCACGAGAACAAGCAAACGTTCTCTGTGAAGGACACAGTGTCCAGCTGATGTGGTCTGATCTCTCAGGCTTAGGAAGCAGGCCCAGCGGTCAGTGGGCCACACTTCTATAAGCCCCCTTCTCCTCCGGCATAGGGGGTCTGGGATTATGCAGGTGCTGCCAGACACTACTCCATTCACTCCTGGCAAGCGTTGCAATTCCACTGTAGCACCCGGAGCTGGTGGCACAATGGCCGGTCCATCACCTTTTTCATTATTGGACCACTCAAAGTCTGCAGCTAGGGGAGGGGGGCATGACCAACTTCTTTTTCCTCACTCATCACCCCAAACCGTCATTTTTCAACTGTTCCCTCGGGGGAGGGGAGTCAATTTTCATCAGTTCTCACGGTGGCAGTAAGGACGGAGTCCAACATGCCTAACTTTCTAAGTGCCCCCCTGTCCAAGGACACACCATCCAGCCGAAAGATATTTAATACAGAGCTCAGAGCAGCAACACAGTGTGCCCACATAAATAAATTAGATCAAATGTGATTAGGTCAAATGTTTTACGTCAAATAGACCCAAACCCTGACAAACAACAGAGTCCACAATACACTGAACACTTTGACAAAATGTAGATAGATACTCAATTGTGTGTGTGTGTGTGCATACATGGCTGGTAGCCCCAATGATCCCTAATGCAAACAAGCTGAGGGTTCCACTGCCCCCCTCCCAAAATATCCCCACCCTCGAGGATCGAGACGTATGCCTAAGCAAGGGGAAGAATGAGGTGCCCGCAGCACAGCCACAGTGTTTTAACCACACACCAATGATTGGCTGCTAGACTCTGATGACATATCAAATAATACACCCCCAGAAATGGGGCGGCCTGTCGATCATGAAAGACGAGCCTGTGCAGGAAAGCGCCACTTCCCTGAACCTATGAAATTGTTAGTTTAGCACAGCTGATGGCATTAACATGTCAATGTAGACTGACAAAATCATTGTCTGATTAGATAGATGTCATATCCCCTTTGCAGTAGAAGATGGAGGAATGAGTCTACACTTGAGCACAACCATTGATCCCCAGAAAACTCATCTCATTCCCCTGCCTCAGGAGGGGGGTAGCGAGCCAACTCCCAAACCTCTGGTGAATCAAAGGCAGGTGAGCCAAGCCGGGATCTGTCCGTAGGAAGTTTCAATGGATCTGCGTTACTTCTGAAAGAGTGTGTAAAAATGTAGTTTCCCAGAATCACACCAATGCTCACATGATTATAAACTCGTCATTCTGCAGTCAAGGTGGGCTGAGGTTTGTTTGTTGGTTGTAGACCTAAATTGACTCCAATGTTATCCACTCCAGAATCCTAGATTAGTGGTCTAGGATCAAGCAAGTGAAACATCTTGGTGACGTACCAATGACTCCAAAGACAAGGAACCAGAGGCGACTTTGTCGTCCACTCGCCCGCACCAGGAACCGCCTTCCAAGTCTGGATGAAAATCGCAGTGTCCCAGATTCCAGGGACGACAATTACACGTCCTGTCTTGCAGGCTTCCTTGTGTGTTGCGTAGGATTCCTTCCGGGAAGAAGCCACCTGGAGTTTAGGGAAAGCTGGGAGAAGAGGGGGATTATGGGATCAAGAGAAGATCCAGTATGGCAAGCGGCAGAGTTGTCTGTTGGCGGATGTTCTGTGAGGCTTGCTGGATCAGCAAGGCATTGCTCTGCCCACGCGGTACCCTGCTTTGTCTGCTTCTAGTTGGACATTTCTTCATGAAGTTTGGAGGGAATCTGGGGACAGAGGTGCAGTACTAATAATGATCACAAGGAAAATAACAATTGCAATGTAATGGAGCACAACGATGGAAAACATCTATGTGTACCAAGCAGTGTGGAAAGAAATCAAACTCTTTAAAAAAAACATTGAATAACTCTTCCCAACTTAATCATTTCCACTCACTTCTACAAAATGTCTCCCGCTTGCTTCTACAAAATGGTTGCCCCTACAACATAGCTTTCCCCACAATGCACTCATCCTGCATCACGGAGCAGCTGATAGTCACGCTCTAATATGCATCTCCAGTAGCCTCTGGAAGAGATCTAAAGTTCTCCCGTGGCATCCCTAGCCAGACTTAAAAATAACTTGCTATCACTAGCATTACATGTGACATGATGTGAGCAATCAGGGCCTCTGATTACCATGTGCACAAGACCCGATAGGCCACAGGTTGCAGAGGGACCTGACCTAGAATGTTGAGCAGTTACTCACACAGAGGTTAAAGGTCAGTCCCTACCCGTGTATGGCACGGATGTGTGCATTGCTTGTTCCTTCCTCTCTCAGAGCAAGGTTTGACATTGCATTCATGTTTTCTATGAGATCAGACGGAAATTGACCCTGTTAAGATGCTGGAGGTGGGTAAAAGGGGTGTGCATAATGGCAGAGAAGTAGGAACGACATTGAGAACAGAAGAAGCAACATCATCAAAGGCTCCGCCATTGTTCCATGTCAGGTATGAGCTGCTTACCCCGCCCTGTTTTTCACTTAGTATTTTGGGACATGTAGTTCTGCATTCATCATTGTAAAAGTAAAACTGCAGGTAGCAACATTCGAAGAAGAAACAGGACTGGATGATGAGGCATAGTGGGAGGTGTAGCGCATCATACAGGGAGGTGTCACCTTGCAAATGGCAAAGTCCAGAGCTATAGGGATTATGGGAAGAGTGATTAAAATTGTGTGTGAGCTAGAATGAAAGGACGCCGTTTTCGTTTTCTCTCTCTCTCTCTCTCTCTCTCTCCCTCTCTCTCCCTCTCTCCCTCTCTCCCTCTCTCCCTCTCTCCCTCTCTCCCTCTCTCTCCCTCTCTCCCTCTCTCCCTCTCTCCATATTCTCCAAGGATTGCTCTCTTTCCCTCAAAGCTCCTCAGACTCAGAATGCCACCCTTCCTGACTTTTCTCGAATTATTTCCCTCAAAGCTCCTCAGAATGTCCTACGGCCTGACCATTCGCAAAGTCTCTCTCTTTCTCTGAAAGCTCTTCAGACCTGACTATTCTCTCCCTCTCCCTCCCTCTCTCTCTCTGTTCCTCAGAATGTGCTCCGTCCTGACTATTCTTGAATTCTTTCCCTCAAAGCTCCTCAGAATGTCCTCTGTCCTGACCATTCTCGAAGTCTCTCTCTTTCAAAGCTCCTCACAAGTCCTGACTATGCTCGAAGGCTCTTCCAAATTGCTGGGTCGAATATGAAAAACATCCTCTATTGACTGAGGCCTCCCTTGGTTTACTAGGAATAGAGGAAGAAGTTAAAGCACCAAAATGTCTATTTAGGGCCGGGGCAATTCTCTTCCATACAATTGTTGATCTTTTCTGGGCGCCCAGTACTCGTCCCAATGTGACCTGGAGCCATGCAGTGCACTAAAGGACTCAGCATGATATGTTCGTTGAACAGCACAGGAGAGACAGCGTAGACCTCTGAGAGACCCGCCACCCAGCTTTATAGATAAAGTAGATGCCACAGGATCCAATGGCTGGTCCATGATAAGCGATGGCTTGCTCTATTGGGTCAATCTGCATGCTGGCAAAATCCACGAACAATGGAGGGCGACGCGAAAGAGAGAGTTAAGCTGGCCTTTCATAGATACAAACTGACCAGGGCACAGACGATCTCATTAGCCCTGGCCACTGACCCCAGCTACTTAGGGCTTACAATCTCCCAGGGAATGGAGTCATACCTCTATACCACTGAGCCAGCCTACGGCCATGCTTTATAGATGAGGCTTCGCCTGGGCTGCCTACCTACCAGGGTGAACAGTTACTAGGCAAGATTAAAGAGGTAGGTCTTGATCATCTTTTTTAAATCCGTCAGAGTGTTTATCTTCCTCAGGTCAGGGGCTAGAGCAGTCCAGGCTAGGGGAGATTATACATTGAACATAGTAACTCCGAACCCCTCAAGTCTGAATTTGGGTTGGTAGAGTCTCACCCGGTCCGAAGACCTAAGACGGCAAATGGGTTGGTGGACCCTTGTGCGATCTGAGAGGTGTGCAGGGGCCTCATGATTCAGGCACTGGTGACTCAGTGTTAGAACTTTGAGTGACGCAATGTTTCACCGGGAGCCAATGAAACTCCCTTCGAGTGTCAGAGACATGACTACATCTCGTAAGACCACAAGTAGCACGGACGGCACCATTTTGGATTACCTGCAACACAGTGAGATTAGCCTGGGAGGTGCCAAGAAACAGACTGTTGCAATAGTCCAGGCGGGAGATGACAAGTGCTGCGGCAAGAAGAGAGATGTTCTTAGGTGAGACAAAAGGGAAAGTGTGGCCAAGTAATTTGTAAATAGAGCCACAGGAGGCACGAAGATTTGCAGCATGGGGCTTCATGGGAAGTTTGGCGTCAAACATGACCCTTAGAGAGTGTTAACACTCTTGGCCACTGGGATGGTGGTCTCAGTAATGATGATGCTTTGGTTGTCCACAGGTTACCATCCAAGCCTGAATGGAGTCATAGATCTTATCAAGTGACACTGCATCCTGTGCAGAAAGGCCAGAAAGCTCCAAGACCACTTAGGTGTCATCGGCATAGTTAGCATACTGGCCACCCAGGCTGTCCAAGAGCATCAGAAAAGGTAAAATGAAAATGTTAGAGAGGGTCGGGGGAAATGCAGGAACCCTGAGTAACCCCACAAGAGATGGCATCAGGGGCAGCTTCTGCATCCTTCACAGCAACCCTTGCATTACGAGGCCCCAAGAATGAAGTGACCCACTGAGCAGAAACACCCGAGCAACCCACTAGATACCGCAGCATAGAAACCAAAAGAGAGTGATCCACAAGGTCAAACGCTAGCAGCATCCAGAGAGCAGGGTGGCCTTTAGCCACAATGTTGGGGAGATTCGATTTTAAATCCAGCAAGGTGGTTTCACTGACATGTCTGGCTCTAAAACCTGATTGTCGTAGGCCAAGAATGTCCTGTAGCTGATGCTGTGTGACCCAATCGAAGATTTTAAGCAGAAACGGCACGTACGAGGTAGGGCAATAATTCTTTGCCTGGAAAGGATCAAGATTATTCTTTTTCATGAGTGGAGTGATCCAGGCTTCTTTCAAAAATAGGGGAACGTGACCGTCAGCAAATGAGAGATTAACCCACTTCGTGACCCAAGGCATTAAGATGTCCAAGCATTTCTTAAAGATGTCAGAGGGGCAGCTGTCCCCACGACAAACAGTGAGCTTCATAGTACCTATGATTATAACTATTTCTGCCTCAGTACAGGGGGTGAAGAAGAACTCATTCCTTGTAGTAGGAGGAAGGGGATTAGTATTGTCCCATGCAGAGGGAGAAAGGGCGGACGTGGAGGGAATAGCCCTCAATTGCTCACAGATGGAATCCTGATGTTTTGATATTTTGCGCTTGAATTCATCATGAATTCCTTGACACCAGACGGAGTGTTTGTTGGGCACTGAGCCTATGGCTGAACTGCCTTCAAACTCTCTTACGATCATGAAGAGTTCTTTAGAATTGGATTTAGCCTGTGTGATCCTTTTGTTGAAGGTGGTAGTCTTGGCTGCGATGATGGCTGATTTTAGATTCTGCACTGCTTTTTTATAGTGGGAGAGGGCTGTTGGGGGTCATCAATCTCTTTTCGCTGCACGTTTGACATGTCTTAAATCAAGGACATCCTCATTAAACCACGTATTCCTATTAGACTGTGGCTTAACCGATCTGGTCTGAAGAGAGGCGAGAAAATCAACAGCTTCATTCAGTGTATTGGTTAGAAAAAAGGCCAAATCTGTCGCATTATCAAACATTTCAAGACCAATCAATTTATGTTTAAGAATGGAGGATAGTTTCTCCGGGTGATGCTTTTTAGATTACTTGATTCTCGAGTCTTGGGGTAGCATTGACTTTATGGGGTGTGTCCAGAGGGTGGACCATGGAGGAAACAAGATGGTGATCAGACCATGGACATGCCGAGACTGGGGGGATCAGATAGGGATAGACGATGCAACAGAATTCAGTCAATAGTGTGACCACCAGTATGGGTAGGTCCAGACACCTATTGTACCTACCCCGAGGTGTCAAGGGCAGTCAGTAGGGAGTTTGCTGGCTTGTTAGAAGGGTTAACATCACCAAGCACGATAACAGGTGTATTGGCCTTGGTAAGCTTATGAAGAAGGCCAATGAATTTCTCTTCAAAAGAGGGCATGGCTTTGGGTGGTCTATAGATAGCAAGAATAGTCAGAGAGACTTTACGATTGAGCTTAAGTTTCCCCACAAGGCTTTCACATTCATCGGGAGACTCACTGGGAGTTAGATGAACCTTTAGATGTTTGTTACAAAGAACGGCAACCCCCCCTCACCCTTTTTACCCTGACGATCACTCTGCAACATGTGGTAATTAGTTGGGGTGGCTAGAGTGGCCTCCAATGGAATATAGTCGTTCAACCAAGACTCTCTGATGGCCAAAAATCTGGTTCAGAGTGGCATAGTGAGTCCTCAACCTCAGATCCATGTTGGAAAGAGATCTAGTGTTCAGCAAAGAGAACTGTAACTGAGGGCCCTGAGAAATAGGACCCAATTCCTCTATACCCATAGGAGAGGCTGAACCAGTAACAGACTGTGTCATAGGTACAATTACAGGAGGACAGGGTGAGGCAACGTGATGGGGACCTTGTGGTATGCCGTCGAGGGGCCAGATGACAAAGAAAAACCATTGGTCGTCGGCTCATTATTTCCGCCCATAGTTGAGCCTAGGGTAGAGGAAGACAACAGTGTCTAATCAGAGGAAATGGGTAATGGCTGAGAGATAAGGCCGAGAGTAGTATGCAGCTGCTATATTTGGCAAGGATTTTCACAAGTTTCCCCTGAAAATCTGTTGCATGCGATGCTGACAGTGAAATAGTGGAGGAGCGAAGCGCCACAATAACATCATGAATATTTTGCATTATAAACCAATTATAAACCAATAAACCACAGAGGCACAGGGGTTTTTGGATGGCAACTAAACCTGGTAACTCACCAAATAGAGCAGTAGACTGTGGCAGAGCACCCCAGATGCAAACCAGCCTCTTCAAATGCGCCAGCGCTAATGCGCCATCGACGGGTTTAAGAAGACCAGTTTAGCCGGGGCTTGTAGTTTCTAGAGGACTAGAGGACTACAATTCAACCTACCAAGGGACCACCCATCTTCAGCTCGTAGCGGGAAAGAGAGCTGCAGACAGGATCACATTAAATGATTTAAATGTGCTTTATTTTGTTTCAAAGTATATTCACAGGGCTTGGTTGAGGAGGAAAAATTCTTATATAGTGCTGCCCTGACTTGTACTGATTGGAATGGGACAAGTGTTAAGTGACTGTCTTGGCTTGGGATTTTAAAGAATGTGGATTGTAATATATGTTTTTTAAAAATGTTATATACCAATTCATACTGTATTTATACAATGTGCCTAAAAGGCTTTTTGGCGAATAAAGGCTGTTTATGATGGTAATAAAGTAGCGAAACTGATGGGACTTTCGTCCTGTCATCTCTTAGCTTCATAAGGGTAGAGTTTGCTCAAGATTGCTTACTGCTTGTTTACATTTTAAAAATAACATACAAAACAAACTGCACCTTTAAGTTAGGCCAACACATCACTCTCGCGCCCCTCCCCTGCCCCACCTGCCGTCCAACCACTCTAGCTTAACAAGATAGATGTAATGGCTCACTCCAAGGTTGCTTAAACACTAGGAATTCCTCTGAGTAGCATCATTCCATCCTTATTCAGCCAGCCTGAGGAATTACAGAAGGGTTCCAATCCCATGCATATTATGATGGCCGACCCCACCCTCACCAGGTCCCTTCTCCATGCCCTACATAGTCGTGCACCCAATATAGGAGAGCCAGAGCCTAGGGTCCAGTGACCAACCCAGGACCCTCAACCATTCCCCCATACACACTGGCCAAGTCCAAATTCTTTACTTGCTAGAAATACGCCCATTGAACCACCCCCTCTGCACGCGGAGGCAGGACGCGCAGTGCACCCTGCCCACCCGTCCATTCACCGCCCCTCTCCAGATAATGTTATTAAATCCAGGTGATATTTTGGGGAGATGTTTCCTTTTTTTTCCCGGAAAAGTCTGTTTTTCTCTGTGAGAGCAGTGATTGTTTTTAGAAGGACCCCATTCTAATCACTTATAAAAAGATACCTAGCTTCTGCCCTGCCCACTCCCACAATTCCAAACTCATACCTGGCAACCTGCCTCAGCACACCACACCCATATCAAGTGTCTTGTCTCCACCACTGCACAACACAGAAAGCATCCTGCCTCACCACATCCCACAACACAAGCCTCATACCTGGGGACCTGCCTCCCAACCCCCCACAACGAAAAATCCAGGCTCACCATCGGAGTTTTGGGAAGGGAGGCCACAATGAGATCAGAGTATTTTCCCACGATCACTAGTCCAGAGGTGAAGCCTGGATTTGAGCCTCATCAGCACACTTGACCACATCTCTTCTTATTTGTAGTTGACAGGCTAATATATGCCTGTAAAGAGAAACACTCTGTTTCATAACGATGATTTGAAAAAGTCCAAACATCCGCTTTTAAAGCAGCCTGCCAATTATTTAAATCCTTCTATTAAGAACAATTTGTATGGTTGTCCCTTTGTGTTCCCCATCCAGAATGGAAGACTACACGTGCCAGAATTCAAAGTAACAAGAGCTGAAGCATTCTTTTGGGGATTTGTAACTGCACAACAAAAAAAAAAAAACTGTGCGATAAGGTCACCTTCTTGTAGTCATTGTTTGGTCACCTACCCCTTTCCCCTCAGCCATGCAAGAATCATGCGTTTGTGCCTTGAAATTCAAGGCAAGCATAAAATGGCCAGAGCAGCAACTCTAAATGTCCGACTACTACTCAACAGTAGTTTTCATAGCTGTGGTGCTTATGTCATCTTGCCAGAGCAAACAGCACCTTGGCCTTTCCTATGCAAGGGTTCTCCCCGCCCGTGTTCCCATGTTTCTGGGAAAGGAATCTCTTGTGGCCTTGGAGTTCATCGGCTCATCCCGTATTTGCTTTTCTGCTTCCTCCCTGGGGCTTTGACCCCCACGGCGGGTTAACCTGTAACTAGGAAGGCCAGGCTCTGCCAACATCAAGGAGGAGAGCTGTTGCTGAGCGGTAATCGCAGGGTCACGGACGGAGAAGTGGCAGAAGCTTCATTTGGGAACTAAAGGGTTTACCTGGGCAAGGCCACCCCATTTAAAGGCATTTCTCAAGCATCACATAAACAAGCAGCCCTCATCCAAAATGTCTCATTTGGGCATTTACTAAGTCTTACACAGGGATGTGTAAAGCATGAAAAACGTAAATGAGCTAAACGGTGGCTATTTTCGAAGTGATTTAAGTTAGAGAATAAATGTGCGGCTTGTAGATGAGAAACGGTCATCACTTACTAAGAACGGCTTGATAAGTGTTAAACAAGCACTGAGCTACCACCAATATTCTTATCCCTCCTGAATGACTCCATCAACACCGGAAGTACCCCAGGTCCACTGAAATCTGCATACCTAAAACCTCCTCTCAAAAAGACAACAGCTGATCCAACACGTTGCAGCCCAATCTCAAACACCCCTTTTATTTATTTATTTAATTGGTTCTTTATAACATGCCTAATACAGTACCTGAGTTCGGTTTCTAAGCGCGGAACCGGGATTCGAACCTCTGTTGCTCTGCGCGCGTTACCCCTGTGATATCCTCAGTTCAACTTTCATCTGGAAGTTTCGGGAAAATTCATATACGGCCAACTCCGGGGCTTCGTCGAAGCAGACAACCTCCTGGGTGAGGCACCTTTGGTTTTAGGCCATCCAGGAATACAGAATTGGCTCGGTTTTCAGTCTAGGGCACACTTAAAACAATGCAGATGAACATTCTGAGCGTGAACACGTCCATCTGAACATCTCAGCTACTTTTGATGACATCATTCAAGCGGTTCTTCTGAAAGGTTGGAAGACATTGGTATCACAGGAACACATCTATGCTCGACCAACTGCTTCCTCGTGGATAGAAGCAAACACAGTGTCATGGCCCTTTCAAATACCAGCTTCAACCACTCTCCTGTGGAGTCCCCCAAGGTTCCACACTGTCACTTCTTCTATTCAGCATCTACACGGTGTCCCTGGAAGACCTCATCAACCAATCCGGCATCACCTGCTACAACTATGTGGATGACGCATTAATGATCTGCAACGTTGAGAACAATCTGTGAAGCAACCCTCTGGATGTTAAAACATTGCTTCCACATATGGAGGCCGGGTTGACAGCAAACAGACTAAAACACAACCCTACTAAACTGATGCCCTGCAACCCAACAATGTCTAGCAGCACCTCTATCCCTTGGCCCGGCGAGATGGGCCCAGGCCCAATGCCAGCCACCATAGTAAGGAATCTGGGAGCCACAATGGATAATACCCTCCCTCTTGAGCCACAAGTCAGAGCCATGCTCACTGACGCTCTATCATAACTTACTTAACATTGACCTAAAGAATGATGACGGTGAGATCAGTAGTTTTATGTAGACAAGACTTCGATAACAGCTTCTTTCACAGAACACCCGACTACTTGATGAGGGAAAAAAAAAGAACATTCCAAAATGCAGCATAAAGAGTACTCCTCAGGATGAAGAGTATCAAACATTTCATACCAGCATGACACATTCTCAAGAAAAGGATCCATTTCAAAACCCTGTGCATTGCCAATCGCTACTACCATGAAAGGGGGCCGCTATTATAAAGAAGGCATTTCCAACACTCCACAGCAGGCAATTCCAGCACTATACTCCCCCTAGAAGACTCAGGTCCAGCAATGTTGCACTAGCAGTGCCCATAAACTAAAAGGAAATTGACAAGGAGGATCCTCATTCTCGGTATTGGCCACAGATCTCTGGAACACCCTACCTAGGCATCTTCGTATGGCCCCTGCTTTTCTGGCCCGGGTCTGGGGTACCTCCCCCACCCTAGACCATGGACAGGCCTCCCAACAACTAACTACCCCACACCCCAAGACCAGCGCAGTAGTAAGAAATGCTGTGCAACCTGCAAATAAGGTTAATATTAAAACAGAAGATCCCTACTTTCCTTCTTCACAGGGGACACAGACACCATGGAGGTTTAACTATAAAATATACAACATGATAACTATATAAACCTTGCCCACCTTACAACCCTCCTTCTCGGTTGCCCTGGGGTGATTGCCCTCTAAGGTATTTGCCCCGTCTGCCACAGTCAGCCCACCCTCCCTTTTATCGGGGTAAAAGGTAGACCCCAAGGGTCTAACTGATGGAACAGACCACTTTTTCCTACCTGACACCACCCACAGTCAGGAATGGCCAAGAGACGGCCCCAGTGGGTGGTTTCTTCCACTAGGTGGCATTTGATAGGCTGCTACTTCTCATTTCCTTCTCACACCAGGGTGCGCCACCACAACACCTCTATCCCATCCTCTTACCCAAACCTATATAAATCCCCTACTGCACTGCCCCGTGAGTGCACAGACTGCTCCATGCATGCAACCCAGGCCCGTGGAAGATGCTGGGCCGCACCATGCAGGCCACTTTTTAAAGGTGAAAGGCCCTGGCAGCCACTCAAGGCTACAGCAACTCAGAGAGCTGCTGTTTGGTTCTCCCTCTTCTGTCTCTGCGACGGTACATTTATTAAATCTCCCTTCTCCTCTGCCCAGCTCCCTCCTGGGCAGGGAAGGTTCTCTCCTATGTTCTTTTCCTTCTTCATTCCATCCCGTACCCTGGTGGGCTAGATGGCACAGTCCAGACAGGCAATTCAATACATGTAAATAAAGCACATACACTCCCTAAAACAAAGCCATGAACTAATAATACACTCTGGGGGCCATATCTTTATTTCCCTCATGATATAGCTACAGCCCTCCAGATAAGGGGTGTATTAGTCCTTTTTACACACTTGATTCTTGCAATACAAGATTTGCAATTTTTCAATGTGTTTCATTTACGTGTGCTTTCACAGCAGTTATTTATAGATCTTCCTCTGGCCCCTAGTAGATGGCACTGCTGCCTGTATCATACTTCTGCACATGTGAGCTTTGAGAGCAGACTCTGCAGTGCCACAGAACGCCTGGAGACTGCCCTTGGGTGGTAGCGTTGTGCAGTATATATCAAAATAACATAACACGCTCAAATTTCTTTTCCACTTGGCGGGCTGCATAGAACTGAGAAGGGCCTTCACATGAGCAGCATTCTCTAAAGGTAGGTAGTACCGTCAGGGCCAGGGAAGCACTAGGGCAGCAGTCCACAGCCCACTTTCATATTGCTCACTGGTGCCCTTGTCAGGGTCGGCATTGCACATTTGTGGCCGAGCTTTGGTCACACGGCCACAGTTCATAGACATGTGCAGCTGCACTGCTGCAGGTATCAGTCATGGAATACGTGGTAACCTGTGCATAAGCATTCAACAGAAGTCATTGAGGCTCGTTATGAGTCCCCCGGTATCCCCCTGGTACTTCCAGCAGGATACCGGCAAACTGCCCCTTCCATTTCCACTGTCTGATATCCTAGTATTACCGGCATATTAAGAGCAGCGGAAAGGGCGGTAAGTTCCAATTCCATGGAGTCCTGTAGGACTCGATGGATGGGATTGCCAGAATCACAGGCACTGGTAGTACCACCATTTATTTCCCGCTAGGGGCCTGATTTACCGGCAGGTCAGGCCTGCAGTAGCCCACTGCTCCCCCCAGCAAACTTGTGTTTCCCTGGTGCAGAAGCCAGGTACTGATATACTGGTGTTTGCCATATGAAAAGGCAAAACTATACAGAATGTACTAGGACAGAGAACTCTATTTTTCTAACAATTAAACAAAAGCCCTCAATGCTATAAAGTTCCAATTGAAATCTGTGCTAGTCCAGTAGGTAGATGAACTTCTTTTGGCTGTACCTTCTTATGACCCTCGCAAGCAGGATACACTAGTAGTACTCAGTGAGAGGCAATCAGATGGTTACAAACTATCTGATTGGCCCTCGCTGGGTCCTTACCCAGCTGACAAAAACTCACTGGATGCAATTCCAGAGCTCCGCGTCCCGCGGAGTGCATTTGCTTTCCTCGTCAGGCCACCATGGAAAGGAAAAAGGGAGTATGTGCAGTCCCTTCGCCCCTTCCATGGCAGCCATGTCATTTACTTTTCTCCTATCTTTTTAACGGCTGACATGGAAAGGGAGAAGGGACTACATGTAGTCCCTTTTCTCTGATCCCTTGGTGCCATTTTATTTGCTATTTTTTCTCCAGTTGAAAAACAGTTTCAACACCGTTTCTCAACTCCAGAAAAAATGCTATTAGTACCCTGATACAACATGTTGGGGTACTACTAGCAATAGAAGCCTCGCAGGAGAGAGGCATTAATGGTCGGGTAATGCACCTGGTGCTACGTTAAAGCCCTCACTTCGCTCAGGCTTGTTAATATCGCCCCGCAAGCATTACCCAACCGGTAATGCCCCCCCCAAGGGTTATATTGCTTTAGTGTTACTAACAGCTCCAGCGCAAAAAGATCACAAAGCATCCAAACAGAATTTACAATTATGCAGAAATTGGGTGCGTTGCCTGTAACAAAGCATTAGGGCAGACTACCAACTAATACATACACTCTCTATGTACCCTCCCCAGGCCCACAAAAATAACATATATGGGGTCGAAATTGGGATTTGGGAAGCAGGGGCTGAAAGTAGCTCCTGGTTGTCAAGAATTGAGTTACTACCCCAGAGCTAAATGCCACGCTCCAGGAGCTACTTTGCAAATCTTCGAAGTGAAGTGCATTTAAGAAGATGCAAAAAGCAAAACATTATGCAAGGCAGTAATTCAGTCATAAGTTGGGTCCCACGCTCAACAGAAAAGAATGTTTTTCTTTTTTGCATTTATAGTAGCGCACAAAGCCCTTCGACATCTAGGCACTGTTACATACAGTTGAGCTGTTACATACACTCAAAGATGCAGCCAGGATTGTCTAACAGGTGGGACCTGAAGCTAATGTAGTTGGGCCCACCGCAGTGACATTAACATCTATAAATGCCTGCACAGCGCTGCTGAGTGGGCATTTACAGGTTTTGGCTGGGACCAGCCTGCTCAGGCCCTATCCTGTCTACGCCTCTGCATACAATGAGTTTCATTGTAGGCAGTTGCTCTCAACATTGGTTAAGCGAAAGGCTAGAGCAGTTCGTTGTACAAATCAGTTTTAAGCCTTTTTCGGAAAAAGTTGGAAAGGGGGCTCCTCCCGGAGCATGAGTGGGAGGTTGTTCCAAAGTGAGGCAGAATGGACAGGGGAGCCAGAGAAACCCACTCTCTTGCGTCTGAATCTCGGTGGGTTGAGGCAGTGTCTTTATGGCAACTTAGGGGTCTGCTAGGCACATGTTCTTGACCTTCGGGGGGAGCTATGAGGGTGCGTTGTTGGAGAGGCATTGGTGGGTAATGGTGAGAATTTTGAAGAAGATACGTTCGCGGACAGGAAGCCAGTGGGCGGCTCTTCTTGCGTCAGAGATGTGGTCGCGCGCGCTCAAGGTTACGGCGGCACAGAGAGCATTATTTTGCAGGACTTGTAATTTGGACAGGTTTTTTCCTGAGGTGTCACAAAGTGACGCGTTGCAATAGTCTAGCTTCGATAGGACGAGGGCCCGTGCGATTGTGAGGCAGTTTTCAGTGGAAAGGTAAGCGGCCATGACCTTTGTGGCCTGAGCTGAGGCGATATGATTGACATGGAGTGTCTTGGATGCATCCAGGTAGACACCCAGTGCTTTCAATGAGGCGGCGACTGGGATAGGGTGACGTTCAATGTTCAGGTGACATCAAGCTTGGCCAGACGGGCAGGGGAGAATATTGGGACATAAGGAATCATTTCCATTAAAGAAATCAATGGTCCAAAATAAGTACTCTCTCAAATGTAAGCAAACACTGAATTGCCAACAAAATGGAAATCACAAGATGTGTATTGGGTTTATTTATAATATTGTACAATGTAAGTGTGCGTGATAGATGATTCGGAAATATTTATTTATATAGAACTTGTTTGTAATTAAAGTTGTTTTAATTCGTTTGAATGAAGCTTCTCAACTAAGATGAAAATGAAACAGAAATTATAAATGAAAATGATGCCAAAAACGAATTGAATCCAAATTGAAATGCGCAAATGCAATTCTGCAAATGATATGAAACCCTTGGGCCGTTAAATGAAAACACCCCAGACCATCTAACTACCAGTTCTGGCGTTCCCGTTTTGAAATAGCCTTTTGAACGGAAAATGTCCCCGTTTTGAAACATCCTAAACGTGTAGCCAAGCATAAAGTGTCCCCAAATATAATTCAAATTGTTGACAAGTAACAGGTTTGCTGAAAAGTCTGGAAAATAAAAGGCTGCCCGTGCGAGTTAGGGCCACTAGACATTATAATGTAGGTGCTTGAACTTTCCCTGGTAAGAGTTTGTAATGCAAGCATATTTCAGAGAGATACGGCCGTAAGAAAATGAGAACAGCCTAAAATATCCACTACTCTAATAAAGGTCACAGCACAAGCCACAACCACTCCTCCCTGCACACTCCTGATCCCCCATGTACTGCCAGTAATACAAAGGCGCCTCATTTCCCATTTAGGGGGAAACCTTTCCGAATTTGGAGGGACATGATCATACTTTAACATGTATGCCTTTGCAGGGGTCACAGAGTCCCATTTATCATGTCACATGCCGGTTGTAGGAGCAATGTGTTCATGCTGTGGCGTTTCCCCATGTGGAAGGAGTTCCTTCAGAGCAGGGTAAGAAGCATCCGCTGTCCCTGCCAGGCCTCTGCCCTCGGAGCTGCTGCTGGCTTCTCTTGTCTGGGGCTCTGCTGCCATCTGGTGGAGTTAACAGGTAATTCTAAACAGGGATACGGCTGACGCTCGTTCTTGCTGGAGGAAAATCCCCTCCTTTACCCACAAATGTTAAATGTTAAAGGTATTTGTACCGCGCACCGTCACCAACGGAATTGGACCCCCAGGCGCTCTGGCGGATCTGTAAACGATAAGGTGGGATGGGTTAGTAAGGTGAGTAGGATAGTGAGAGGAGTGGTGTGCTGTTGCAGCTTCAGCTCAGTATACACCGGATGCTGAGCTTTGGTGCGGGTATTGGATCGGTGTCAGTCCGCGTGTGCTGTTGCTCCGGCTTATGTGTTGTTGCAGTATTGTGAAGTGCATGCGGCTTGTGGTGCGAGAGATGGTTGTTTGAGTTTCTGAGTGAGATAAGTATGCAGAGTTTGAGGTTATATTAGTTAGTGGGTTGCCTGACCTTTAGCATGCTAACATTCACAGTTTTCTCTAAGTGATCACAGTCCTATCTAGAAGCGGCGCAGGCCAATGTTCACAGTTCTATCTAGGCGTGGGCATGCTAACTTTCATAATCTTATCTAGATGCGGCGCAGGCTGGTGTTCACAGTTCTAAGTGTGGCACATGCTAACATTCGAGTTTCATCTAGGCGCGGGCATGCTTTCCTTCAATCAAAACTTATCTAGATACGACGCAGGCTAATGTCCCCATTCTATCCAGGCATGGACATAACAACATTTACAATTCCATCCAGACGCGATGCAGTCCAATGTTCGCAATTCCCTCTAGATGCGACGCAGGCTAATGTCCACAATTCTAAGTGTGGACATGCTAATATTTACAATTCTATCTAAGTGTGGACATGCTAATATTCACGTTTCCCTCTAGATGCGATGCAGGCTAATGTTCGCAATTCTATCTAAGTGTGGACATGCTAATATTCACGTTTCCCTCTAGATGCGACGCAGGCGAATGTTCGCAATTCTATCTGAGTGTGGACATGCTAATATTCACGTTTCCATCTAGATGCGATGCAGGCTAATGTTCGCAATTCTATCTAAGTGTGGACATGCTAATATTCACGTTTCCCGCTAGATGCAACGCAGGCTAATGTTCGCAATTCTATCTAAGTGTGGACATGCTAATATTATGGCACTCTATGTTAATGGGAGAGAAGATAAAGTGGCAGTGGTTTTCTGGAGTAGAGTGATTGCTCTACTCCCCACCCATGCCACACTCACAGTTTTTGTTGGTGTCTGTTAGCTGCTGGCTTCCTTGGCGTCCCCTGCGACACCTGCAGACACATCTTGGAGCCGCCTTTGTAGGAGCCGCCCTTTGCCTCGTGGTCCTTCGCCGCGAGGGCTGCCGGGCAGAGGGCTGCCCTGGAATGTTCTTGATATGGGGTGTGTGGACCAATCTGGGTGCAGTGGGCAGGTAGGGAGGTGGGCATAACGGGAAGCAGGAAGCGGCCAGCCCCGGAGAGACAAAACCACGCGCCGAGTGCGCAATGGATGGTGCTTTTAAGGGCCATTTCTTTATTTTACAATTAAAGTGGATTTTTTTTGGGATGTGGGGGTCAGGAGACTCCTTACCTCGTCAGGGGTCCGCTGCTAATGGCGGAATGCTGCTCGTGCTGAGCCTCGCTGCGGCCTCTGTTTGTTTTCTTTTTTTTTTTTCTTTTCTTAGATGAGCCAATTGGGACGGGGAGGCGGGCATAAGGGGAAGCAGGAAGCGGCCAGCCCCGGGGAGACAAAACCACACGCTGAGCGCGCAATGAATGGTGCTTTTAAGCGCCATTTCTTTATTTTACAATTAAAGTGGCTTTCTTGGGAGGTGGGGGTCAGGAGACTCCTTACCTCATCAGGCTCATTGGTGCGGGGACAATGGCGGTAATTCCGTAACGGACAATTACCACTACTTTTTCCTATACCACTGAAATTGTAATGAGGCCCTTGGTTTCTTACTTTCCAACTAACTCGTGTTCTCCAGAGAATGTCTGAAATTCTGAATGCTGTATCACTTGCTTTGCAGGAAATTGAGTCCAGGTAAAGAGTGCAGGCATTACTCATGAGTTGGTTATGGGGCACCCCTATGCTCAGGGTCCCTTTCCCAGAAACCACGGGCATGGGGCCGGTGCCGGTTATTGAAACATAGAGAGGCACACAGATAACCTGGGCAGGCTTGTTGGCTTCTTAGTTACACACCTCACATGGAGGAAGGAAACCCCAACTGAAAGCGTGTGTTCGGATAGACTAAGAATACATTGTACATGAAGACCGAGTTCTATTGTGCAATATTCACTTTCCCATGTTATGAATACAGTAAAGTTTGGAAAGGCCAACACTAAAAACAGGCCAACAGCTGTGGGATGCAACAGCACCACAGTCAGATAAGGCAGTGTATACGTTCGCCTTTGGGAATGTTATCAGCATCCAGCTTCTCATTACCTTTGTATGCCTTTCAGGTGGTGTTTCACTTCCCAAATTGCTTCACCAGTGCAGCCATACGTCTGGTACACATTATTCACCACAAGAAGCAAACAGTATATGGAGAAGGCGTGTAGAATGATGCAAATTGTGTTCTTGCAGCTTAGAGTGCATATAAAGGGCTGATCCGCTGGATGGTGGTCAGCCGACACGTGTTTCGACCCAGAGGGGTCCTTCTCAAGGCAGGATTAATTTTAGAGAGGTGGTGTGACACACAGGAAAAGACGATGCCTGTGGAGTAGTCTAAAACTCCATAACCAAAAGAAATAAACACAGAAAACAAACAGAATTAAAAAAACGTACGGCGTCCCAAAGTTCAGCAAAAGAGCTGGGGGTCTCTAAGGTAGAGAGGAATTAGCACATTTATGAGAATTCTCCCTAATAGAGCTTTTCTGTCATTTTCTGAAGGAGATTTGGTCTTCTGTCGTTCTGATCTCCTGACATTTATCCTCCACCAAAGCAGAATTTGACAAACAATGAGAACGTATAGTCCCAGAAACAGGCCAGGAATCAAGTTTTATGGAGGAAATACAAGGAAATAATTCTTACCTTCACAAATGATAACTCTGTAAAACATACAATACATAAGTTGCACCATCCCAGTTAGATGAAGTAAAGCAAAACTAAAAACCTTGCAAAGGGCTCTGAGATCCTGCCCCATGGCTAGGAACTTAAGAAGGGCAGTGAACAGCCTGGAAGCCAATGGACGCAATCTTCCATGTGGTCCTTCACACCAGAGGCGCACTTTGTGGGGGAGCCGACAGGGACATTTTACACCCACGGTGTCTTCACGTCATTCAGCCCAAGGCCTACCGGTGCCACATAAGGCCCATTAAGAACTGAAGAGTTCAGGTGACTTTCCAAAACCGTATGCTGAGCACATGGAAAAAAAACAAGTGAGGTCATGGGGCAGGTGGAATTCCAATCATACCCTGCATGAGGCCACGCCTGGAGTCAACAATGCTGCGCTGCACCAGCTGGGGACTTCAAAACGTTTTGAATTGATGCTGAAGGACATGTCTAAGTGAATATTTGGGAAGAAGGAATCCTTTAGACGCATGCTTCTGGTAGATAGTTTGCTTTTTATTGCTGAAAAAGTAAAACAATACAGGCAGATAGGTTGTACAAAAAAATCTGTTTATTGTCTAATCCTATAAAAGTGTTCAGGGATCCCACAGACATGTCAGGATTTTGAATGTTTATACTGATGCCATGACTCACAAGAGCCCACCCTCTCCTGCCTGAGGGAGTTCAGTCTGCCACCTAACAGCCATAAAATGTGAAGAGGAGAACCAAAAAAGGTATACCAACAAAAGGAGGCAGGTAAAGGTACTGGAAGACCCTAAACTTCTGCTCTGCTTCCCAGGAGTATAACCTTAGATGCGGAACACAGGGCGAGTTCCAGCATAAAGCCAGATGTTGCGCTTGTGGAAAAACTAGATATTTGTCTTGAACAAGTCCAACTTCTGGTGGAGGGGGCTCTCGGTTGGACATGGCCTTCCCATGATTCACGGGTCCAAAGTTCACAAACAATTGAGAAGTCTTTCGAAACCTCTTTTTCTATAGTTTGCCATGTAGAACCTCAAGGCACGAGTAACGTCCAGAGAAAGCAAGGCCCTCTCTGCCGTCTACAAAGGTTTCAGAAAGAAAAAAGGCAACACCAAATGCTCGTTGAGGTGAAATTCCGACAGGACCTTTGGTATGAAAGTGGGGTGCATACGCAGCACCACCCTTGATTCCTGGAAAGTCATATACAACTGCTTGCAGGAAAGGGCCTGAAACTCACCCACTCATCTGGTAGTAGTGATGGCCAGAAGGAACGCCATCTTCCACGAGAGAAACTTCAGTGGGGCCTGATGCATAGGTTCGAAGGGTGCCCCCATGAGTCGCGTTAGGACTACATAGAGTTCACATGCCGGGGAAGGCACCTTCACCAGTGGGAAAGATCGTCAAAGCCCCCTGAGAAACTCCTCGACGAGTCTTTGGACCACAACTAGGATCTTCCCGGGGATCTGGTGTGGAGTGAGATGGCCGCCAGGTTTACCTTGATGGATGTGTGAGCCAGACCAGCTTTTGCCATGGAAAGCAAGTATGAAAGAATCGGTGGGGCCGTGACCCTCAGTGAGGTAATCTTCTGCGACCAGCACCACATAGAGAAACACTTCCACTTGTAGCCGTAGCACTTTAGTGTCAACAATGCCCTGGCTTTGGTGAGGACTTCAATGCACTCCGCTGGCAGCTCATAACCGCCAAACTCTAAAGCTGCAGGAGCCAGGACGTCAGGTTCAGAGATCCTGGGTCGTGATGAAGGATTGCACCTCTCTCGGGTGAGCAGATCTGGCGGGACCGGCAACTTGAATGGAGTCAACACTGACAGGCTGAGTAGGTCCGGACACCAAATCTGCCTCGGCCACGCCAGGGCGATGAGTATCATCTTGCACTGACACTGTCCGAGTGTGTTGATCACACATAGCAGGAGAGGAAATGAGGAAAAGCGTACAGGAAGTAGAACACATCCCCTGTGCTCCTCGGTTGGTGGAATATGCTGGCAAACCTCTGGAACTTTGAGTTTGCCGCCGTGGCAAACAGATTGATCAGAGGTCTGCCCCATTTGGCGCACAGACGGTCTACCTGACGAAGTCCACACTCGTGGCAGGAGCGCAGTTCCCTGCTGAGGGAGTCAGCGATGGTGTTCTTGACGCCTGCCAGGTGGAATGGGAAGAGGAACATCCCCTGACCAATGGCCCAATGCCACAAACCCTGAGCTTCCTTGGAGAGCGCTGGGGATCGAGTGCCCCTGTGCTTCCTGATGTAGACCAACATGCTGTTGTGCATGAAGATCCTAACCACCTTGCCTCTCACAGCCGGTAGGAAAGACTCGAGGGCCCAGAACACTGCCCGTAGCTCCAGGATGTTGATGTGCAGATCGTGTAGACGTCCAATGTGACCTCCCAAACCTTCCAGAGAGGCGTAAGTGGTGACTGTCTCCTGGTATAGCGGGTTTGAAATCACATCCCCTGGGCAATGTGGGAATGTACCCCCCACCACTCTATAGCCCAACAGAACTCCTCGTTGAGGGGGATCTTGTCCGCAAAACTCCCGGACACTTGTATGCAACATGCATCCAAGAATTCCTGTAGGGGTCGCATTTGCAACCTACAGAGATGGATGAGGTAGATACAGGACATCATGCCCAGCAACAACTTGATGGACCGAACCATGGCCGTTTTCACAGACACTCGCTGCACCTTCCCTTGAATGGCTGCTAGTCTCTCCCCGAGGGGGTGCCAGTGTTGAGTCTGGCACAGAGGAACATTGCGTTCTGCAATGGCGTTAAACAGGACTCTGTGTAGTTTACGGAGAACCCCAGCTTCGTCAGTGGCCAGACAGTCTCCTTCATGTGCTCGTCGGCCCGGTCCCAGGAGCGGGCGCATAATAGCCAATCGTCCAGGTACGGGTATACATGCATGCCTTGCAGACGCAGGTGGCCTGGCATTTTTTTTAACACCCTTGGGGCCAACTTTAAGTCAAACGGTAGGGCCTTGAACTGGTGGTGTTGGCCTTGTACCATGAACCGTAGGAACTTCCGACTTTTCCTGTGGATGGGGATATGGAAGTACACATCCTCTAGGTCCAACAAAGTCAAGAAATCCCCTTCCTCCAGTTGGTTGTGCACATGCTGCAATGTGTCGTTCCTGAATTTTGGGACTTCAGGTACTTGTTCAGATTGCATAGGTCTAGGATGGGTCTCCAATCCCCCTTCTTTCTGACCAGAAAGTATTGGTAATAGACTCCAAAGCCCCGGAGCCGTTAGGGAACAAGTTCTATCGCCCCTTTCCGTAACATGGCTTCCACTTCTTCTAGGAGCAGAGGGATGTGCTGCTACTGACGGGGAACCATTGGAATATGAGGACACCTGATTTGGAACTCCAAGGTGTGCTCCTGCAGGACAGCATGCAGCAGCCATTTGTCGATTGTGATCATCTTCCACTCGCTGTCAAGCCTACTCAGCCAGCCTCCCACTGGGGTGCACGAGGAGGTGCCCGACATCTTGGCCGGTTCAAGCTTGCTTGGGCACCAGCATCCTGCTCTATGGGCAATATTGACCTCCGCTTCCGTAGGCCTGGGAACAACCCCTGTAGACTGCCTGCATGGAGGATCAGGGAGGTTGCCTGTAGGATGTGTAGTAGCCCTTGGATGATTATTGTCAATTCCCCCCCTCCAGCCCCCCAAGGAGCAAAAAGACAAGCAATGCTGCTGCAGCGTGCCAAGGGAACGTGCCATCTCTGTGTCCATCTTTATGGGTACAGCTCAGCTTGTACCGAAGCTCCCGGTTGTATCGGGACATGATAGCCAGAGCATTAGCTGCTTTGATCATGGATGCCGCTGTGTAGATGACTCTCTTCCCCATGGTGTCCATCTTCCCCTCGTTGTGCAGGGGGACTGATGATGCAGAGGCCATGGTGGCTGAAAGTTTTCTTGCAGCAGCCGACACTACTGAGTTTGGCAACGGTTGTGACCTCAAGCACATGGGTGCGTAGTCCGGCACCCTGTACTTCTTCTCTAACCTGTCTCGTTTGGGTGGAGCCATGCATCAGGTTTTCATGAGAGCCAGGCCTTCCTCCCAAATGTCGTCCAAAAAGGGTACTGACATGCAAGTCTTCCTCTTGGCCTCCCGTCACTGGTATCGGAAGCCCTCCTTTTTGGTTTCCTCAGGCACCATATGGAATAGCTCAGGAGGCCCTGGAGATCATCGAGTGGAATGATTCCACCTTGTCTGGTAGAGAGTCTTTATGAAGGCATCCAGGTGCAGCGAATCTTTGTCCACCGGGACAAAGTCCTCATCTTAGTCGGTTCCTGTGTCCGCTGTGGCCATGTCCTTACCAGTGTGTGTATCCCGGTTCGCTGGTGGAGTCGCGTCCCGACATAGTGGAGGAGGCTGATGCGGCCGTGTTGGATGACGCTACCTCTTTTTACGTGGGGGCTGGACAGGGGCCTGCAGTACAACAGGTCCCAGTGTTGGAGGCAACCTTTTCTGGGTCTCTGTAAAAGGGTGTGGGGAGTTGATAGGATCTCCATGAATATGTCCCTCAGCTGTGGAGGGAATGATGGAGTGAAAGGCCCTGCGCCGTCGTCCCCCTCATGGACTGTATGGACTGAGGCTTGGTCATCGTCATCGGTGGAGGAGATATCCATTTGCAAATCGTAAACCTTGGGAGGGATGCTTTGAGTCCTTTTCACCACCCGTTTTTCCCTCCTGAGGGCCGTTTAACGGGATGTGAACCAGTGCCTTTCCCCCAGGGGTGCCCGGTGCCTTTGCCTCTGCAGCCATGTCACACCTGGGAGGTGGGGATACTCTCTGCACTGTATGGACCCCCCTTGTTGGGTTTGTACCACCCACCATAGTGGTCACTCTAGAAGATGTTGAAAAAGCAGTCCACAGCATCTTCGACTGTGCCTGGTGAGCCTGCTGTGAGGCTTTCTCTTCCTCTGGCCTTTGTTTCTCCTATTTATCCTGTAACTTGGCCAGGGTGGAGGACTTCCTCTTTGATGAGGAACCTGATGGCAGGCTGGTTGTGGAGGCAGAAGGCAATGGTGGTCTATCTGATCTGGGATCAACGGCAAACCCGGCGGAGTCAGTCCTGCGGTTCTTGAATTTATCTTGGACCCCCACCGATGGGGCATCCTCAAATGACATATACATCCACCTGGTGGAAGACCGCTCCTCGGACCGAACAGTCCTCGATGAGGCATAACCCTACTTGGTAGATGGTCACGGGCCTGGCTTGAGTTGGGCCATGCCGCCAGCCTGCTATACCAGTCTTTCTTCTTTTTCGTTGCGAAGCCCAGGCCTATCTCGCACCCATCCTCATTGAGGTCCGGGTACAGGCAGTACAGACACTTCTGATATTTGTCCTCCATGAAGACGTTCCTTAGCACGCATTGGTAGCAGGGCCTGAAAAGGGTCCTTCCCTCTTTTTCCTCCGCCGTCATGGTCGAGGGCACGAAGTAGGCCCAAGATGGCCTTCCAGAAAATCTGATGAACAATCACCCTTGAGGGGCGCGCAACTTCACCAACAACGGATCCCCATTACCGGCCGATGAAGATAGGAGCACAAGGGCTCAGATGGAACAAAAATAGACAAAAATTGAACTTTTACACTGAAAATGTGGGGGTAAAACAGTACAAAATAGTTCAGAGAGCAACTCGAGGACTCCCAATACTGAAGCGTTCAGTAACCATCTGAAGACGGCTGCCAGAGGCAGGGCTTAGGGAGAGGATGGTCACTGGATGAGGGCAGTATGACCCGGAGGACAGTGATTGGTTTAGAGGAGAAATACAATTTGAAAGTAAAACTGTTTTTTTCTTTTATAGTGTATTCCCAGCCAGATGACGGGGAATATTCATGAGCATGTGAATCCATGCTAGACCCCATGCTGGAGAAAGCAGCTTTGCACCCTCTGCTCCGGGGAATGGAGGGACGCTTAAAACATTTTGCTTCTGTGGATAAGCGCTTGTTGGCCTCTTCCAGGAGGTGGGTGAAACCTCTCTGAATGAGAGGAAGGGTGCAGAGGAACCAAGAGACAGTGGCCCTCATTACAACTCAGGCATTAAGGGTTTAACAGCGCCGTTAACCCTTAACGCCTGATTACAAGTGTCCCTTTGCGGGTTGGTGTTTAACGCCTGCTTTTAGCAGGCGTTAAAAATCCAACCCGCAAAGGGACTTTGGAGCTAATTACAGCACCGTAATTTACGGTGCCGTAATTAGCGCCTTCCCCATTCCCATTATGCCCTATGGGGGCAAAAATGGGAATGGGGAAGGCCAAATGGTGAATGGGGAATTACCGCCCCACTCACCTTGGAATGGGGTGGTAATTCCATCCACCATGGCGGAATCGTAACCTTAGCACCATGGTCCTCCGCCAAGGTTGTAATGAGGGCCAGTATCTTGCGGAGACTATGGACAGTGTGAAGGGGTCCTGAGAAATGGTCTTCCAGTGTGAAAAGTGACAGGGAGCCCGCAGTCAACGGGTGTTGTGTGGGCCCAGCTCATAACATCATTGCTTCTTTGGATCTGCTGCAACTGTGGGTCTGGAGAAACATGCTGCGGATAGCATTCTTAAATGACCATTGATCACCAGTTGCTTTGGCCCATTATGGAAAGGCCATGCAGGAGGAGGTGCTAGCATGATGCGACAACAATGGCATTGTAGGACTAAGCAGGAAAGTTTGGGAAAGCTAGCCAATCAGCCTGCCCTGGCAGATAGACATGGCATTACTTGTTGTGGTGGCAACCTCCAAGTGTACCTAAGGGCACATGTTGGTAGGGTTCCATGTCATTTCAACAAGAATTACTTTGTAGTAGTTTACAACAAAGTAATTACTTTTAAATTGTACTTCACATTTTTTATTTGGAGTGTCTTGCACCCCCATTCCCCCTCTTCCCCTTATTACAGCCCCTCTCCAAAATCCTTCCTAATCCCCTTTTGCCCATTAACCCTTCAATACCCACATTTGTCGAAGTAATTTAAAAGTAACTGCTTCATAGTAAATTACCACAAAGTAATTACTGTCAATGATGAACTGGATACCATTTGGAGGGTCTGACAGACGAACAAGTTACTTTCTTACCTGGTAACGTTCTTTCGATGGGATGGTCCGACGACGTATTCCATATCTATGACATGTAATCACCACAGCTGTGCTGCTTCGGAAACTTTTTTCTGCGTCTGCGGCGAGGACCTTGTCCGACGTCATCCGATGTGATAAGTAGGACACACAACGCCCGTAGCCTCAGTTGTAGTTTTTTCCCCCAGAACGTGTGACATTAGTCAACTGCCAGTCAGACACAAAGCC
Organism: Ambystoma mexicanum; assembly: GCF_040938575.1. Taxonomy (NCBI): domain Eukaryota; kingdom Metazoa; phylum Chordata; class Amphibia; order Caudata; family Ambystomatidae; genus Ambystoma; species Ambystoma mexicanum. The sequence goes on along the minus strand of NC_090934.1, from coordinate 1,450,857,376 downwards.
TTGCGGAACGTAAGCTGCAATCGCAAAAGAAATTCTGCAGCGGGGAAGGCAGGGCGGGAGCGATATGGAATACGTCGTCGGACCATCCCATCGAAAGAACGTTACCAGGTAAGAAAGTAACTTTTTCTTCGAGGGGATTGGGTCCTCCGACGTATTCCATATCTATGACAGACTCCCAAAGCTGTACCAGAGCAAGGAGGAGGGAAAGAATTTAGAATCAAAATTTAGAATTGCCAATCAAATAGCAGAGCAAAGGACTGCCTTGCCAAAGGCCAGATCCTGTCCTCGGATGGAATCGAGGGAATAGTGACGTACAAATGTATGTACTGAAGCCCAGGTGGCTGCATCACAGATGTTGCGAATAGGAACACGCCTCTGCAGGGAAGTAGATGCAGCCATACCCCTAGTAGAATGGGCCCGCAAGCCAGCCGGTGGGTCCTTACCCGCTAAGCGGTAACACTTCGAGATGGCCAAAATAATCCAGCGAGACAAAGTCTGTTTCGTCACAGCTTGCCCCAAACGCTTTCCAGCGTAACCAATAAAGAGTTGATCGTCCACTCTGACCCGGGACATGCGTGAAACATAAAAGCTTAAAGCTCTCCTAGGATCAAGCCTATGGAGCCTCTCCTCTTCCTTACAAGGATGCGGAGGAGGATAGCATGCCGGAAGAACAACCTTCTGGGCCAAATGAAATTCCGTCACTACCTTCGGAAGAAAAGAAGGACGAACTCTAAGGACAACCCTGTCCTTGTGAAATACAGTGAAGGGTGGCTTAACTGAAAGTGCCTGTAACTCACTCACTCTGCGAGCGGACGTAACCGCAACTAAAAACAGTTTTCAGAGTTAACAGCCTCAAAGGGCAAGAATGTAAAGGCTCAAACGGAGCACCCATAAGAAACTTAAGAACAAGGTTTAAATCCCAACCGGGCACCAGGAAGGTGACGGAGGGAACACATTATTAAAGGGATTTTAAAGTAAGAGCACTCTTCATACGAGCGCTTAAAGATGGACAGCGCCGCCAGGTAACCTTTAATGGTACCCACTTGCAAGCCCCTGTGGGCCAAAGAAAGTAAAAAGGACAGAACCATGGGGATGCCACATGCAAAAGGATCCACATTCTGAACTCTGCACCAGTCGCAGAACTTACGCCAACGGCAACGGTACAGAGACTTTGTTGCTGGTTTTCGGGCCGAAAGCAACACCTCCATCACGTCTTCAGGGAGGACCCAATCCTTATACCTCAACCTTTCAGAAGCCAAGCGTGAAGGTTGAGGGATCTGACCTCTGGATGGAGAACCTGACCCCCCACTCCCGTGAGAGCAGATCGTCTCGATAGGGAAGACAACGTGGAGGGCAGATGGACAAGTCGAGAAGGTCCGGGTACCACGTCCTCCGAGCCCACGCCGGAGCAATGAGGATCATCCAGGAACCGAACTTCCGTAACCTCCGCAGCACTTGCGGGATAACGGGGACTGGAGGAAACGCATACAGCAGCGGGAATGACCACTCCACCACGAACGCGTCTCCTAAGGCTCTTTTTGGAGGAAATTCCCACGAGCAAAACCTTTCGCACCTCCGGTTGACACTGGAGGCGAAGAGATCCACTTGAGGGGTCCCCCAAAGGGCGAAGATCTCCAGGAGAATCTCCTGAGCCAACTCCCACTCGTGAGAGATCGCGCTCTGCCTGCTCAACGAGTCCGCCGTAACGTTTTCGTCTCCGGCCAGATGAACTGCCGAGATCGAAACTTCCTGCTGGATGGCCCAGAACTCGAGCAGCATCGCCTCCCTGCACAGAGGGAGTGACCCTGCCCCCCCTTTTTGTTGAGGTAGTGCATGGCCACTGGGTTGTCCGTCAGGATCACGACACTCTATCCTCGCACAGTCGGCAGAAAAGCCTTCAGGGTTAGCCTGACGGCCCTCCGCTCCAACAGATTGATATGGAGTCTGGACTCCGACGGAGACCAGCGACCGCTGACTGTCAGCCTGTTGGCATGAGCTCCCCATCCCGTGAGGGATGCATCCGTCACGATCGTCACCTCCGGCCAGGGAAGCCAAAATGGAGCCCCACTTCATCAAGTTGCCTTCGACGGCCCACCACAGAAGGTCCCGGGCGACCGAGGGCGGCACCTGAACCGGGTCCGACATCCTGCCGGAGGACTGCGACCATTGCGTCTTGAGTGCCCACTGCAAAGATCTCATCCCCAGACGAGGCTCTGGCACCAGAAGAATGCAGGATGCCACGAGGCCGAGCAACCTCAAGAACTCAAATGCTGGGAGCGTCTGGGCATGCTGAAACTTGTGCACCATCTGCTGAATGTGAAGAGCCCTCACCTGGGGAGGAAAACACTGCCCCAGGGAAGTGTCGAGCACTGCTCCAAAGTACTGGAGCCGCTGTGTTGGCGTCAAATGGGACTTCTTTAAATTGAGGGAGAAGCCCAGCCTGTGAAGGGAGTGGCAGGTGACAGACAGATGATCCAGGACTTGCTCGGGAGAGCTCCCCCTGAACAACCAATCGTCCAGGTAGGGGTAGACGTGAATCCCCCCCTTGCCTGAGATGCGCTACCACCACCATGAGCTTGGTGAAAACCCTCGGGGCGGAGGTCAATCCGAACGGCAGGACCCGAAACTGAAAGTGCGAGTCGCCAGCCGCGAACCTCAGGTACTTCTTGTGCTTGGGATGGATCGGCACATGGAAGTAAGCATCCTTGAGGTCGAGTGACACCAACCAGTCCTGAAGCTGAAGGGCCTGGAGGACTTGAGAGAGAGTAACCATCTTGAACTTGTCCTTCCTGAGGAGTTTGTTCAAACCGCGCAAGTCCATGATGGGTCTCAATCCCCCGTCTTTCTTCGAAATCAAAAAATAAGGGGAATACCATCCCTTGCTCCTCTCCGCTACAGGCACCAGTTCTATGGCGCCTTTCACCAGCAGGGCTTGAATTTGCTGCGCAAGGAGCGGATCCGGACTCTGCAAAGAGAGGTTCCCCGGTGGATTGTCGCAAGGCCTGTGCCGAAAGGGAAGACAGTAGCCGTGGGTTATGATCTCCAGAACCCACACATCTGAAGTAATGGCTTGCCACTCTACAAGATGCTGCACCACCCTTCCCCCAACAGGCGAACCATCGGACATGGCCTCATGACTGAGTGGGAGCGGCTGCGGCGTTACCCAAGGGCAAAGAGGCAACTGCACGAGCGGCCTTGGCACCTCGAGTACCTTGTTTTCCACCTCTGGCACTCCTACAGCGGCCCCTTTGACTGGTAGCTCATCTCGCTTTACCAAAGGACGAGTAATAACGAAAGGAACCTCCCCTCCATTGCTGTCCCCTAGGATGAAAAGACAGAGGTTGGCTAACTGCAGCGCCGGAGGTCTGCAACCTCTCAAGGCTCTCGTCAGCCTTGCTGCCAAAAAGGTGTTCACCGTCAAAGGGCATGTTGAGGAGCCGGGGCTGCACATCAGGAGCAAACCCCGACTTCCGCAACCAAGCAAACCTGCGTATCACGGTGCTCGCCGCCATGGACCTACTGACGCATTCAGCTAAGTCCAAACCCGACTGAACGGACTCACACATGGCATCCTTACCATCCTGGACCATAGCAAGGAAACCATCCCGTTCGTCCCATTCGGGAATATGTTCAGCCGCTAACGCAACACAGTTCCACAGAGTGTGTGTGAAACGAGACAAGGCACAAATGGAGTTGGCCGCCTGAAGCGCCATACCACCAGAAGAAAACACTTTCTTCGCCCAGCCATCAAAACATTTGTCGTCCCTATCAGTAGGGATGGTAGGGTACGCCGCCTGCTTTGCCGGGCCGTGGCCGCCTGCACCACCAAACTCTCCGGAGTGGGGTGCCTGGTTAAGTAGCAGGGGTCGCTAATGGCTGGATGGTATTTTCGCGACAAGGATCTGCCCACCGCCGGGAGACTCTCCGGAGCAGTCCAAGCCGCCGCCGCCGCCCTTCTCTGTAAAGCCATATGGAAAGGCAGTACCGGGTCAGTTGGGGGACCAACATCAAGGATGTCCATTAGATCATCCTGCACAAACTCCCCTGGGGGAGCAGACCATCCCAAGTACTCAGAAACCCTAGCCATAAGGCACCGGTACGAGGAATTGGCATGAGAGCCAGGCTCAGGCCTACAAAACTCCACCTCCGGAGAGGTGTCCAGTCCACTGGCATCATGCAGTGACTGCTTCAAATCGTCAAACTGACTATGGCCCGAGACAATTTCATCTGGAACCTGACTAGGAACCAGGCCATCAGAATCTTCATCCGCCTCTGAAATATATTCCAGGTGGCGAAAAGAAGGCACCCGAGAGTGCTTGCTCTTAACCAGAGCCTTCCTAGGGGGTTCCCCCGTGCCACGGGGTACCTCCGACACGAAAGGCTTCGATGGCGTCGAGCGAATCGGCGCCGACGTCGAGAGAACAGGCATCAGCGCCGAGAGGATCGGCGTCGACATCGAGGAAATCGGCGTCGACGTCAGATGCAGCGCCGCCAGCATCAGCGGCGTCGACACAGCCCTCGAATTCGTATCCCCGAGTGTGTCCTTCGACGACCTGAGCGTCGACGGCTTCGACGACTTCCTCGGAGCGGAACCTCGAGAAAGCCTGTCGACGCCCTCGACGCCTCAGGCGTCGATGTCTTCCTCGAAGACCTCACAGGTGCACACGGTCTCGAACGCGTCGAGGACTGGGACCTGGAACAGGTACGTCAAGAACGAGTCTCCTTGTCCGAACGGGACCTCTCCCGTGACTCGTGGCGACCACTCTTGCGAGCGGTGTCTCTCGACCTCTCACGACCGACCCCACTCGGGGGCGCGGACGGCTTAGTACCCTGCAACTCGAGAATCGCCAGCATTTTCTCCCCGAAGGAAGCCCATTCCTCCGGCGTCGCACAGCTGGTGGGGTAAGCGACGTGCCGGGCAGAGTCCTCTGAAGAGGACCTGGAAGACGACTGGTGTCGGCGCTTCCGAGAATGCCTCGAAGAGGCTGAGGCGTGGCGAGACCGACTCCTAGAAGGAGACCCACGAGACTACCAACGATGACGCGGAGAGTCACCCCTCGAATCATCCGTCGAAAGCCCCGCAGACTTCGACTTCCGGGGCTTGGACACCTGACCTACCGACAACTTCTTCTTACATTCGCGTAAGGCTTTGGACGTGAGCGACTGGCAGTCGATACAGTCATCCATGTCATGGGCCTCCAAGAGGCACCAGAGGCAGGCGTTGTGCGAGTCCGTCACCGACATCTTGGACCCACACTCCCCGCACTTCTTGAACCCCGGACGCGGGGTCGAAGACGAAGTAGAAGACATCTTCACACGAAGGATTTTCACAAAAACAAACAGGTTCGAAGAACAGAACTCCAAAGAGTCGAGGCGTTAACCGAGATTTACGAAGCAACACGTTCGCGGAAAAAACAGAACTGAAGCTACGGGCGTCGTGCGTCCTACTTATCGCATTGGATGACGTCGGACGTCAGAGGAGGTCCTCGATGACGGCGCATCGATGTCATCGACGCAGGACGCAGACGCGGAAAAAAGTTTCCGAAGCAGCACAGCGGTGGTGATTACATGTCATAGATATGGAATATGTCAGAGGACCCAATCCCCTCCAAAAGCCCACTATCACAATGGGTGGTCACTTGAGTATGCACTGCACAGGGAGCATGATGGGAAGCCAATGTGAAACCTGCGGCTACAGATTAAACAGACCCCAGGAAGACCCAACTGTAAAATTTAGGAGCAATAACCACTTCCACTAAATCTGCAATGCTCTGGCATGTGGGTGTTGTGGTAGGTCGGAAGGAGTCGGACACGCTGAGGACATGATTCCATATCTTTAAATTATATGTAGAAGTCCTAACTTTCCCTGTTACTAAAGAGAAACCCCTACCTATCTAAATAAACTAAAAGGTGCGTGTTAGTTGTCAGGAAGTCCAAAGTAACAATGTCCTCTGTCCAAAGTAACTATCTCACCCTACCACTATATTCCACCAACTTAAATAGACCAAGAGAATGTCTTATCTTCGCCTGGACTTTTCTTCTCTTCCGCCAGGCTTTTTATTTACAGTATCTGTGGTACAGATACTTTGGGGCGGAGTCGTGACGCAGAGTCTTGTGGAGTGACGCTGGTGTGGTGGAAGCTCTGTGCCTGCTGTTGCCCCTGAGGACAATAGTCCTCTTTCTGTGACTATAAATGTTCTTTAACAAATACCCTTTGTTCCCGCGGAGCGGGACGTGGAGTCATGATGCAGAATTCTGTGGTCTTTCGACTCGGCGGGCTCCGCGGCCCTGCTACAGTGGGGGCTGCCTTTACCTGGATTTATACAGCTACTGGACGGAGAGACTGTGTGTAGATACCATCAGAGGTAAGACTCCTCCTAATTGATGTGCTACACTACAAGGTTGTTGACAACCTTGATGTATGATTTACGGACAGAGTAACATCATTGTTTGTGCTCGATAGCATGCTGCAAAATAGCCGGTAAGAGTCGAGTGTTGTTCGAAGAAACGGCAATTGAGCTTCTTCAGGTAACTGCATCATCTGACCAATACGAAATTAAGCAGACCGCTTAACAAAGTGAAGGTGCAGGGTCGGCTCACAGATACAAAAAGAGTTGCGTGACCGGGAGACTGTGGGGGTCTTATCCCCTTTGATCCCATGTTTGGCGAATACGTCCTGTTCTTCTACCCAAACCACCTTCTGCTATTGAGAATATTTGAAACGCACCTGAGAAACTGCGGGGGTGTCACCCCTTTGATCTCGTGCGTGGCGTTTCTTACTGAGAAGCTGCCTGATAAGACAATACGACGGCTTAAGTACACCTTCACCCCCCAGTAGGATAGTTCTTGTTTGTGGTTTATTCACTAGATGGTATAAGCTAAACTAGACATGACGAGGAACAGCGCTGCAGTGGTGGCACAGAGGTTGAAGGCAGCCACTTCAAAGGGACCGATAACAAGACAGCGCGGTAAAGCGGGGTTAAGTACCTCTATTCAACCTGAGCCTACACAGCCCACAATTGAAAAAGACCTACAAACGGAGAAGGCGATATCTAACAACCTTGCATCATTATCAAGTTATGGTCATCAAACAGTCATACCTGATGGAGAGAAAATGTCTCTAGATTCAGGAATGATTGACACTACTAAAAAAGAAAAAGGCAAGGTTAGCAAAATTGAAATGGCTACGACAACATGCTGTGCAAAAAGGTGATGAAGGCTCTTTGTCTTCAATGCCTGGTCAAACCACCAAAGCAGCCCGTCTATCATTAGACATCACTGAGATTGAATCCCTGATGAACGATTTGGACAAAAGAAAGTAAGTATTTGGCGGCATCTGTAACACAAGGCAAACTGAGCCACTTGGTACTTCGACCCCCGCTCCCAAATATATCAAGCTGCAGGATAAACGACTAGGTAGTCAAGGCAGAAAGAGTAAATGGAAAACACCAAAAGATGCCGAATAACCAGTTCACGTTTGAAATCAAAGAATCTCTGTGCTCTACAGCACAGAAAAGCACAAATCTGAAGGAGAAACAGCCGACACTAGGATATGAAAACAAATTAGAAGGAAAGCATTTCACGAATGAAGATCATGATGTCTACCAGCAGCAGAGGATTCCAACAACGATGTTGGACTTCCAAAACATGCTTATAACAATCATTTATCATTCTATGATTCCGCTCATGAAACTGCATGAAACAAATAACAAAAATATAAAGGACCAAGCGACACTCCTGGCGATGATCCACACTAAGCAGATCCACACAGAGAACTCTATTAACCGCATAGAAAAGCAGTTAGACACGGAAGCTGAACAATCTCGATTATGGCAAGCTAGATTATTCGAGATTGCGAGAGGGGAAAGAGCTGAGGATCAACAACTGACAGCGGATATGATTTCATGGCTGAAAGTGTTCCCTCAGACTCACGCAACCCACTCTTGTCCCATCAACGGAAAAACCTAATCCTTTATCACCTGTTATCCCAGATCTGAGAGAAAACCGACCCTCGGTGGATCCAGAGAAGATTAATACAGAGGCTGCACTATCTACTGCAACGCTCCAAGCACAGTTTCTGGCAAAGACATCTACTGACTCTGTGAGAACACCAGTGGACACATTCCAAATATTCTCTCACAAAAGAAAGGAATCGCTATGTGCCAAACGGCCAAAACAAAAAGAAAAAAAAAGGCTACCAAACAAATAGGTTAGAGAGCTTTTCTATGAAATATAATGCTCCTGCATCAATCTTCAACAACTATTACTAGTACCCGGCGAGGGCACAATCAGAATGAAAGAGCCATTCTGATTGGCCCTCGCCGAGGGATTACCCGGCCGATAATCCTTCGATTCTCAGCCAGGATTCCAGCCACCTTGTCTTCGCCGGGGGGTGTGGCAGCCCCTCAGCCAATGAGGAGGCTCGAAGCGGGCCATCCCCACTCCGAGTCTCGCCACGGCTGAGAGGCTGCCTTCGCCCCCCACCGGGAACTCAAGTAAGGCATTTTGTTTTCCTTTCCTCTCTCCTGCCCGCCACACCCCACTTACCTTCTATCCCTTGGTCCCCGGTGGGGGACCATGGCAGCCTCAAGGCGCGTGGAGACTCGGAGTGGGGCTATCTATCCCTGCTCCGAGCCTCCACACAGCTGGAGGCTTCAATCGTCCCCCACTGGAGACCGCAGTACGTTTTTTTTATTTCTGTTTTTCCCTTCCCCTCCCAACCCCACTTACCTTCTTTTATTTTCAGGAGCTGACGCGTTGGGAACGCTTCTGTTTCCAGCACATCCACTCCCGATGGCTGCCATGGAAAAGGAAAACAGAAGACTCCGTTTTCCTTTTCCTGGTGGCCATTTTTTCTTTGTCTTTTCTTTTTTTTCCTCCCGAAGCACTGCAGCATTTTGGGACAAGAAAAAAAGCTTTTAGTGCCCCCGTCATGCAGTTCTAACAGGCCGGGGTACTTGCGAGGGCCTTAACGAAGGCCCCGTGGCATTACCTGAGTCGGTAATGTCCCCGCTGCTCGGGGCATATTGCTTTAATACAAAGGTCCATAAACCAATAAAGAGACCTGAAAAGGCTTCTAAGACAAGTTCATATATTTCTCGAAATATGCCTAAGAAAGCTCCAAACCTACAACAAGCTGTGGTCGAGGCACAATTAGAGGATTTACTCGACTTATCAATATACATTGATTCAACTGATTCGGAAGCGATAGAGCGGTCAACGCTTCCCAACAAATCTAAATAATAGTCAAATATCTAACAGAAGGTGCAGACTATCTCCCTTCTATAGACCTTACTTGGGAAGAGATATCAGATGTCTCTCTGGACTATTCGTTGCGAAGTAGGTTTTCTTTGAGGACAGTTACAGAAATCGACGAGTCTGCTTCCGAGGATGCGAGTACAGATAATGGATTTTCAACTAAAACAAGGCATAATGTTCAGCATCAATCACAGTCTGACGACACGAGTACTACCCCCAAAGTTACCATCATTTGTTGACCCGATGATCCAGAGAAGAACTTATGCTATAAGGCTACTAAGTGGTCAAGGCAATGACCCTTTGACATTGACTCAAACGAATATTCTGTTACTATTCTATGTTATCCACCAACTAAAGTCTATTCATACGGAAGACATTAAGGTGGTGATGTTCGATGAAGATAACGTAAGAATAGAATTGTAGGCTATCACAGTTATGAATAGGATACTAGCAATGAAAGGAACATTAACACAATTGGGATTCAAATGTATGCAAATAAGGGAGAATAATCTAGAGGAGCAACAATCACAGCCCATCATTAAACAGAAGTTGCCATTAGTGAATGATCGTAGGAAACAGAACAGCCAACTTCTGGCACAACACATACAGACATAAGTGAATATGACATCATGGGCTACTGGAAGAGATCCAGAAGTCATTGACCACTTATCCCATTCATCAGGAATATGATGGAAAATGAACAAACAACTCAGACAGAATGAATGAATGAATTGCAATTCAGAACCACTAAACTTATCGAATGCTGATAACATCATGGAACACAAGAGGGCATTCCCACCTGTTTGACCAATCAGCTCCTGAACTGGTATCTTTCCAAATCATATGTTTCCAGGAAACTTGGTTGACAGATACACCATGTTGTGATGGCTTCTTAACTTATTTTAACCCGGCATTACAAAAAAACAAGGTTGTCCTTCTGGTCTTATCACCATGATTCAAATTAACCCGGATTGGATCTGGGTCGAGTCTGTGAACATAAATCCATGGATCCAATATACCATTATAAAAGGTACAAGCTAAAACTGTCTACGGGAAAATAGATTCTATCATAAAGGCACAAGACCGATTGATAGCAATTTTCAATGTATATTGGAATCCGGCTGCCATTAATGAGGACAATTTTTTAGACGCTGCTTTCAGGACTATAGATGATATAGCCGACAATCATCAAAACAGAGTTTGTCTGTGGGGACCTGAATATTAATTTATTGGATAATAAGGCACAATTAAAAGGACCAAAAGGACCGTGCATGGCGATGGCAGAAAGAAATAACATTTCGAAACCTGACTTTAATCAATAAAGCAAGTGCGGAACAAAACATCACTACATCCACTTGGGGTCATGGGAACTCAAGGGCAACCATTGATTACATATATACGTCAACTCAACTTACAATTCAATAACGAAATCAAAAATCATATCTTGCAAAAGTGACCATAACATGGTGACAATTTATGGCACAGACTTGATCCACCAAATAAAGAAACCCTCGGTAATGCACCTTGAAGTAAACAACAAACTTTCATGATTTAGAATAAACCAAATTCAATTGAATACATTAGCTAGTCTTTTTCGCAATGCTAAATTGGATGATAAAACAAAATTGAATTATGAATGGCTTTTACTGCTCTTCCAGAAAGTAAAGCCATTATCAGGCACAATGTCCCATAAACATCACTATAATTCGGAATTGGCTGCAAAAAAGAAAGGACTACATAAAACCATATGACTATTGAAGAAAACATTAATCCAGAAAATAGGCAAATGAAAAAAAGAGCCAAACAAGCATACACAAATTGGAAAAAAAAACTCATACAGTGATGATGCTACGAACAGAGGCTGAAACTATATTGGCTACCTTTAAAAACCGAAATTTGAGAGATCTTTGGAACCTTCTTAATAACAACTCTCAATACCAACAGCTTCTCGTGGCAAATGTGACAGAAACTAATTGGATTTGTCACTTCTCTATCCTTTATAAAGAACGAGTACCAGACGAATGCCCTCTGCGGATCCAAAAAAAGTAGACCCTACAATGGGGAACCCAAGATATTCAGGAAATGATCCTCAAGTTAAAAGCTTCACATGCTCCTGGCCCTGATGGTCTGACCAACGCCATCATAAAACAGGATCATGAAACATGGGAAAATGTGTTGGACACACTACTTATCTTGATAAACAAACCAAATTAGATCCTATCGTCATGAAGAAAGGCCACCCTAATACCAATCTTTAAACAGGGCTCGAGAGATGATCTAGCCAATTATTGTCCCATTGCTCTCCTTGACCCTTTGGGCAAATTATTTGCCACATTTCTCATCAAGAAATTGAAGGGATGGGCCAATCAAAAGAATCGATTTGCGACGAGACAAACAGGATTTACTGGCAATGTAGGCACTAATATCAACCTCTTGACCTTGAACTTAATCAAACATGAATCTCTAATGTCAAAGTCTACTGTATATGCAACATTCGTCAACCTTAATATGGCATTTGATTCTATAAATAGACAAAAATTATGGAACAAATTAACAGCATGGGACTCTCCACTAGAGATAATCGAACCAATCAAACTGGTGTACTCAGACACGACAATTACTATCAGATTATCAAAAGATGGATTGACCACCTCTCTGATAAAAACATGGAACAGATTGAAACAGGGTTGCCCGCTTGTGGCAACCCTGTACAGTCTATATACAGCAGACCTCGAAGAATCGATCAAAGATATTAGCCTAAATTCACCAAAAATCAACTCTGTTCCGATCCCTGCATTGATTTGCGCAGATGAACAAGTTACTCTCTTACCTGGTAATGTTCTTTCGATGGGATGGTCCGACGACGTATTCCATATCTATGACAGTAATCACCACAGCTGTGCTGCTTCAGAAAATCTTCGGCGTCTGCATCCTGTGTCAATGACGTTGATACGCCGCCCTTGAGGACCTCCTCTGACGGCCGACGTCACTGGATGTTATAAGTAGGACGCACAACGCCCGTAGCCTCAGTTGTAGTTTTTTCCCCCCCAAGAACATGTGGCACCAGTCTTCTGCCAGTCTGAAACACAAAGCCTTGCGGAAACGTAAGACGCAATCACATAAGAAATTCTGTAGCGGGGAAGGTAGGGAGGGAGCGATATGGAATACGTCGTTGGACCATCCCATCGAAAGAATGTTACCAGGTAAGAGAGTAACTTGTTCTTCGAGGGGATTGGGTCCTCCGACGTATTCCATATCTATGACAGACTCCCAAAGCAGTACCAATGCAAGGAGGTGGGAAAAGAATTTAGAAAACAGAAATTTAGAATGCCCAATCAAATGGCGGAGTAAACGACCGCCTTGCCAAAGGCCAAATCATGCCCACAGATGGAATCGAGGGAGTAGTGACATACAGAAGTATGTACCGAAGACCAGCTGGCTGCATCACAGATGTTACGAATAGGAACCCCCCTCTGTAGGGCAGTAGAGGCAGCCATACCCCTGGTAGAATGGGCCCGTAAGCCGACCGGCGGGTCCTTACCCGCCAAGCGGCAACACTCCGAGATAGCCAAAATAATCCAGCGAGACAAAGTCTGTTTCATCACAGCTTGTCCCAAACACTTTCCAGCGTAACCAATGAAGAGTTGATCGTCCACTCTGACCCGGGACATGCGTGAAATATAAAAGCTTAACGCTCTCCTAGGATCAAGCCTACTGAGCCTCTCCTCTTCCTTACAGGATGTAGAGGAGGATAAAACGCCAGAAGAACAACCTTCTGGCTTAAATGAAATTTCGACACCACCTTCGGAAGAAAGGAAGGACAAACTCTAAGGACAACCCTGTCCTTATGAAACACAGTGAAGGGTGGCTTAACTGAAAGTGCCTGTAACTCACTCACTCTGCGAGCGGAAGTGACCACAACCAAAAATACAGTTTTAAGAGTTAACAGTCTCAAAGGGCATGAATGCAAAGGCTCAAACGGAGCACCCATCAAAAACTTGAGAACAAGGTACAAAGCCCAACCGGGCATCAGGAAAGGTGAGGGAGGGAACACAGTAGTGAGCCCTTTCAGAAACTGAGAAATTAAAGGAATTTTAAAATAGGAACACTCGTCAGACGAGTGCTTAAATATGGACAGCATCGCCAGGTAACCTTTAACGGTACCCACTTGCAGGCCCCTGTGGGCCAAAGAAAGCAAAAAAGACAGAACCATGGGAAGGTCACATGCAAAAGGATGAACATTCTCAACCCTGCACCATTCGCAGAACTACCACCAACGGTACAGGGACTTTGTTGCTGGCCGTCTGGCCGAGAGCAACACCTCCATCACGTCTTCAGGGAGGTCCCAATCCATATACCGCAACCTTTCAGAAACCAAGCGCGAAGGTTGAGGGATCTGACCTCTGGATGGAGAACCTGACCGCCCCCCCCACTCCCGTGAGAGCAGATTATCTTGGTAGGGAAGACGACGTGGAGGGCAGATGGACAAGTCGAGAAGGTCCGGGTACCACGTCCTCCGGGCCCACGCCGGAGCAATGGGGATCATCCGGGAACCGAAGCTCTGTAACCTCCGCAGTACTTGCGGGATGACAGGGACTGGAGGAAACGCGTACAGCAGTGGGAATGACCACTCCGCCACAAACGCGTCTCCTAAGGCTCCTTTTGGAGGAAATTCCCGCGAGCAGAACCTCTCGCACTTCCGGTTGACACTGGAGGCAAAGAGATCCACTTGAGGGGTCCCCCACATGGCGAAGCTCTCCAGGAGAATCTCCTGAGCCAACTCCCACTCGTGAGAGATCGCGCTCTGCCTGCTCAAAGAGTCCGCCGTCACGTTTTCGTCTCCGGCCAGATGAACTGCCGAGATCGAAACTTCCTGCTGGATGGCCCAGAACTCGAGCAGCATCGCCTCCCTGCACAGAGGGAGTGGCCCTGCCCCCCCCCTTTTTGTTGAGGTAGTGCATGGCCACCGTGTTGTCCATCAGGACATTCGTCCCTCGCACAGTCGGCAGAAAAGCCTTCAGGGCTAGCCTGACGGCCCTCAGCTCCAACAGATTGATATGGAGTCTGGACTCCGACGGCTCCGACCAGGGTAGCCAAAAATGGAGCCCCCTTCATCAGATTGTCTTCGACGGCCCACCACAGAAAGTCCTGGGTGACCGAGGACGGCACCTGAACAGGGTCCGACATCCGGCCAGAGGACTGAGACCACTGGAGCTTGAGTGCCCATTGCAAAGATCTCATTCGCAACCTGGACTCTGGCACCAGAAGAATGCAGGATGCCATGAGGCCGAGCAATCTCAAGAACTCGAACGCTGGGAGACTCTGGGCAAGCTGAAACTTGTGCACCATCTGCTGATTGTGAAGAGCCCTCACCTGGGGAGGAAAACACTGCCCCCACGACGTGTCGAGCACTGCTCCGATGTACTGGAGCCTCTGAGTTGGTGTTAGATGAGACTTCTTTAAGTTGAGGGAGAAGCCTAGCTTGTGGAGGGAGTGGCAGTTGACGGACAGATGATCCATGACTTGCTCGGGAGAGCGCGCCCTGATCAACCAATCGTCCAGGTAGGGGTAGACATGAATTCCCCCCCCTTTCCTGAGGTGTGCTGCCACCATCACCATGAGTTTGGTGAAGACCCTCGGGGCGGAGGTCAATCCAAACGGCAGGACCCGAAACTGAAAGTGCAAGTCGCCAACCGCAAACCTCAGGTACTTCTTGTGCTTTGGATGTATCGGCACATGAAAACAAGCGTCCTTGAGGTCGAGAGACACCAACCAGTCCTGAAGTTGAAGGGCCTGGAGGACGAGAGAGAGAGTAACCATCTTGAACTTGTCCTTCCTGAGAAGTTTGTTCAAACCGCGCAAGTGCATGATGGGTCTCAATCCCCCGTCTTTCTTGGAAATCAAAAAATAAGGGGAATACCATCCCTTGTTCATCTCCGCTACAGGCACCAGTTCTATGGTGCCTTTCTCCAGCAGGGATTGAATTTCCTGCGCAAGGAGCGGATCCGGAAGACAGTAGCCGTGGGTTATGATCTCCAGAACACACACATCTGAAGTAATGGCGCTCCACTCTGCAAGATGCTGCGCCAGCCTTCCCCCAACCGGCGAACCATGGGACATGGCCTCATGACTGAGCTGAAGCAGCTGCGGCGTTGCCTGAGGGCAAAGAGGCAACAGACCGAGCGGCCTTGGCACCTCGAGTACCTTGTTTTCTACCTCTGGCACTCCTACGGCGGCCCCTTTGACTGGTAGCTCATCTCGCTTTACCAAAGGACGAGTAATAACGAAAGGAACCTCCCCTCCATTGCTGTCCCCTAGGATGAAAAGACAGAGGTTGGCGAACTGCAGCGCCCAACGACTTCGCTGCAGCTTTGGAGGTCTGCAACCTCTCAAGGCTCTCGTCAGCCTTGCTGCCAAAAAGATGTTCCCCGTCAAAGGGCATGTTGAGGAGCCGGGCCTGCACATCAGAAGCAAACCCCGACTTCCGCAACCACGCAAACCTGCGTACATGGTGCTCGCCGCCATGGACCGGCTGACGCAATCTGCCATGTCCAAACCCGACTGAACGGCCTCACACATGGCATCCTTACCATCCTGAACCATGGCAAGGAAACCATCCCGTACATCCCCTTCGGGAATATGTTCAGCCGCTAAGGAAACAGTTCCACAGAGTGTGCGTGAAACGTGACAAGGCACATACGGAGTTGGCTGCCTGAAGCGCCATACCCCCTGAAGAAAACACTTTCTTCGCCCAGCCGTCAAAACGCTTGTCGACCCCATCAGGAGGGATGGAACAAGTTACTTACCTGTAACTGTTCTCCAGCATGGGTCTGGCATGGATTCACATGCTCATTTCCCGTCTTCAGGCCGGGAATCCTCGGTACAGAAAAAAAAAAAAATCAGTATCAGTTTCGTTTCTGATCTGTCTTTCCTAGTAGTAACCAATCACTGATCTCTGGGTCATACTGCCCACAGCCAATGACTGCCCTCTCCCTAAGCCCTGCCTCCGGCAGCCATCCTCCTGATTTGGTAGCACGTAAAGTGGCAGTATGACCAAGTGAAGAGCCACAGAGGGGTAGGCGGGAGGGTTTGCATGTGAATCCATGCCAGACCCATGCTGGAGAACAACAGTTACAGGTAAGTAACTTTTCCCTTCTCCAGTATTGGGTCTGGCATGGATTCACATGCTCATGAATATAAGATTACATAGCAGTACACACATGCACAACCACGGGAGGTGGCAAAAGGCTCAACATTAAGCAATACATAAACTCAACATTAAGCAACACTTACCTCCTCACCAGGCCCTTCAGGCGAACAGGTTGCGCAGCACTGCTTGGCCGACCCTGGACTCCTCTCTGGAATCCCGATCGAGTAGAATCTTCCAGTAGATCGATCCAGTAGAAATTCATGAAGGTGTGCGTCGACCTCCACGTAGCAGCCCTGCAGATGTCCAGCAGGGGCAAACCAGACAAGAACGCTGTGGTAGCAGCGATGGCTCTGGTCGAATGGGCTCTCGGACAGCAGGGCAGCGGTCGGTTTGCCAACCGGTGACAGTGCATGATACAGCCGGAGAGCCATCTGGAAATGGAAGCCTTCGAGAGAGCCTTCCCTTGATTCACAGGTTCAAAGTTCACAAAAAGCTGTGACGTCTTCCGAAAAACACTTTGTGCGGTCCACGTAGAACTTCAGCGCTCTAGCTACATCCAGCGAGTGCAAAGTCCTCTCGGCAGGCGACAAAGGCGACAGGAAGAAAACTGGTAACACCAAGGGCTCGTTGAGGTGGAAGTCCGACAGTACCTTGAGCATGAAGGAGGGGTGCGTCCTGAGCATCACCCTTGTGTTGTGAAAAGTCAAGTATGGAGGCTTGCAAGATAGGGCCTGAATCTCTCCCACGTGCCGAGCGGAGGTGAAGGCCACAAGAAAAGCGGTTTTCCACGATAGGAACTTCAACGGTGCCGTATGCATAGGCTCGAACGGGGTCCCCATGAGCCTAGTCAGCACCACGTTGAGCTCCCACGCCGGGGCTGGGGCCTTCACCGGCGGGAATGAGCGGAATAGTCCCTTCATAAATTCCGTCACCAGGCGATGAGACCACAAGCACACCAGTCCTGTTGTGCTGGTGTATCTAGAAATGGCAGCCAGATGTATCTTGATGGAGGCGTGAGCTAGTCCAGCCTTGGCCAACAACAGTAGGTACGGCAGTACTTGAGGGGCCATAATCCGTAGAGGGTTAATCTTCTGTGCCCGACACCAGACAGAGAACCTCTTCCATTTGTGTCCGTAACACTTGAGAGTTGAGGACGCCCCGGCCTTTGCAAGAACCTCTCTGCAGTCGGCCGGTATATCGTATCCCCCAAACTATAGTGCTGCAGGAGCCAGGCCTACAAGTTCAGCGACTTCGGGTCGTGATGAAGAATGGCGCCTCCTTCTCTGGAGAGAAGATTCGCGTCCATGGGCAGTTTGACTGGTGGGGACACCGATAAGTCCAGAAGGTCCGGGAACGAGATCGGTCTCAGCCACGCCGGTGCAACGAGGATCATCCTGCACCGGGACCTCTTGAGCTGGTTGAGCCGGAGTAGCAGTGGCAATGGCGGGAAAGCATAGAGGAACAGGTTGTCCCAGGGGAACGAGAAAGCATTGCCCATGCTCCTCGGTTGGGGGAACCTGCTGGCGAACCTCTGGCACTTGGAGTTTGTCGCCGTCGCGAAGAGATCGACCTGGGGTCTGCCCCACAGCCTGAAGAGTCGATCCACTAGATCCTGGCGTAGCTCCCACTCGTGGCACGAGCGCAACTCCCTGCTGAGTGAGTCGGCGATGGTGTTCTTTATCCCTGCCAGATGAAAAGGTACCAGAAACATCCCCTTGTCGACGGCACAGATCCTGGGCTTCCTTGGACAGGGCTGGGGATCTGGTTCCACCCTGCTTCCTGATGTATAACATTGTGGTGGTGGTGTTGGTGAAGATCCTCACCACCTTGCCCTTGAGGGACAGAAGAAAGGACCTGAGGGCCCAAAACGCTGCGCAGAGCTCCAGAATGTTGATATGAAGCTGTTTTTCCTCCAGGAGCCAAAGGCCTCTCGCGTGTAGATCTCTGGTATGCGCTCCCCACCCTTCCAGGGAGGCATCAGTCTTCGTGTTACCTGGTGAGCTGGGGTCTGAAAGTCTGCGCCCGCCGTCAGATGAATGCGGGTGCCCCACCACCGGATCGCTCATCGGAGTGGTATCCTGTCCTCGAAGCTGCCCGTCGCCTGGATCCAGGCTGCATCGAGGAACTCTTGCAGTGGACGCATTCGAAGTCTGCAGAGGCGTACCAGATAGATGCAGGAGGACATCACCCCAAGAAGGGCTTTGATGGATCTTACCCTGGCTACGTCCGTGGCTAGCAGGCGTTGCACCTTGCCCAGGATGGCTTTCGTCCTTTCGTCGGACGGCGAGGCCAGCCGTGCCACTGTGTTGAGCTTGGCTCCCAGAAACAAGGCGACCTGCGAAGGGACCAGGTGGGATTTGGGGAAGTTGATGTAGAACCCCAGGTCCGTGAGTAGCTCGACGGTCTTCCCTGTGTGTTCTACGGCGAGCTCCCTTGTCCTTGCTCGGATGAGCCAATTGTCCAGGTAGGGATAGACGTGGATCCCTTGCAGGCGTTGCCACCCTGCCACCGGTGCTAGGCACTTGGTGAATACCCTGGGTGCTGACTTTAACCCAAACGGGAGGGCCTTGATCTGGTAGTGCCGTCCTTGGACCACGAACCTGAGGAACTTCCGGTGTCCTTTTAGAATGGGGATGTGGAAGTAGGCATCCTCCAAGTCCAACAACGACAGGAAATCGTTCTCCTCCAGCAGTCCCAGCACGTGCTGGAGGGTGATCATCCGGAACTGCTGAGCCTTGATGTACTTGTTCAGTCACCACAGGTCCAGGATGGGACGCCAACCTCCTGTCTTCTTCTTTACGAGAAAGTATCTTGAGTAGACCCTGGAGCCCCGAAGTCTCTTTGGGACGAGCTTGATGGCACCTTTCTTGAGCATCGCCCTTACCTCCAGCAGCAGCTGGGGTACGTGGTTCTCCTTCCTGGCCACGGGTGGCATGCAAGGGCACTTCTTTAGAAACTCGAGGGTGTGCCCCTGGACCAGGGTATCCAGCACCCAACGGTCGGTGGAGATGGACTCCCACACACTGATGAACTTCGCCAGCCGGCCTCCCACTGGGGTGCTTCGGTGGGGGCCCGACGCCACAGGCTGTTCAGTCCTGTTTCAAGGTCGCCTTGCCGCCTTGACCTCTCTGGCGACGACGGCGGGAACCTCCAGACTTGCCCCGTTCTCTATAGGCCTTCTGTGACGAGGATCGGGCGCTTGACGGTAGGTAGAGGAGCCGCTGCCGGAACCTTTGGAGGCCCCTTGTTTGCCTCCGGTGTTCCGAAAGGACACCGTCGTTGCTGGAGAACTCCCAGGGCCCGGGCTGTCTCTGTGTCCGTTTTGATGGCTTGCAGGGACTCATCGACTGTCTTCCCAAACAGGTTGTTCCCGTCGAAGGGCATGTCTAACACTTTGGCCTGTACGTCCTGGCGGAAATCCGTCGCCTTAGCCATCCGTGCCATCTGAGGCAAAAACTGTTGCCCAACTGGCGGAAACCAGTGTCAGCGATGTCCGTCGCCACCGTTATGGCGTGGTCCGATGCCACCTCGCCTTCTTGCAGGCTTTCCAGGGCTTCTGCCCTCTTGTCGTTCGGCAGGAAGACCAACAAGGGAGCGATTTTATACCAAAGTTCCCTGTCGTAGCGGGCAACGATAGCCAGGTCGTTGGCCACCTTAATCGTCGCCGCTGCTGCCGACGTGATGACTCCTCGTCCCGTCGAGCTTCTTTCCCTCGCCGTCCGGCGGTGAAGTTGATGCCGATGCCGATGCCCCCCCCGCCCCGCCTTCTTCCTGGCCGCCACTGAGACGACTGAATCCCGGGTCAGCTGTGCTCTAAGGCATAGAGGGGCCGCATCGGGGACCCGGTACTTCTTTTCATACCGGTCCCTTTTCGCCGGCGTCGTGGACGGGTTTTTGAGGAGGGAGAGCCCCTCGTCCCAGATGTCATCCAGTAGAGGTACCGCGAGGACCGTCTTCCTCTTGGTCTCTCGACGTTGATAGAGGAACCCCTCCTCCTTTTCTTCGGGGCAGAGCTGGAAAAGCTCGGATGCCCTGGATATCATCGCATGGAAGGATCCAATCTCATCGGGCGGGAAAGCCCGGGGGGAGGGGGTGGACGGGAAGTCCACCCCGCCATCGCCGCCCGTGCCTGTCATGGCCTTGTCCATTCCAGTGTCATCCCTGCAGACCGTGGAGGAGGGTTGAGCAGGCCTCTAGGGCTGGAAGGGTGCAGGAGGTTGTGTTCTTCTCCTCTTGGGTGGTGGACTTCCCGACGGACCTGACCCTGGCTCCGGCTCCTCTGTGAGGGGTAACGGCAATCTAGTCCTTATTTCAGAGCATAAGGATTGAATTGCCATCAAAATGGCCACCGAGTTGTCCTTCGGGACTGGCTGCGACGGGCGCGACGGTTGGTCTGGGGCCCCGTCTGCGCCACCATCGCTTCCGTCATCCCCCTCATCAGGATGCCTCTTGACGGGCTGGTTCTCCTCCATGCCCGCGTCGTGGCCCTCAGGGGCTTCGACAAGGTCCTCCTCGGAGGTTGTGTCTGAATCCACGTCTGAGTCACCCCCCCTCTTTCCCTGCCGGGGGCTTCGTGGGGGTTCTTTCGATGGGCTTGAAAGATGCCTCCCTCCGAGGTGGCAGAGAGACTCTGGGCCCCGAGGCCGCAACCATAGGTGTAACCTCTGCAGTCTGCGCCAGGGTTGCCGCGACCTCCTCGATAGAGGCCTTGGCTGGGTGAATCAAGGCCTTAGTCACCGACTGCGTGCTTATGGCCTTCACCTTGGGGGAGGGCTCCCCGCCTCGCTCCCCATCAGCTGAAATCTTCGAGCTCGACCGGGGCCTCTCCAGAAGCTTGGCCGGGTTCTCGGATTTCCTCTTACCCGAGCCAGAGCATTGGCTCGTGTTCGATGGTGCCGGGGAGGGTGTGCCCTGCCTGGCAGCCAAGGAGCCCGACCGTTCGGTGCTCCCGGTGCCCGCGGACTGGTGGTGCTTAGCCTTCTGTTGGGCCCCCGTCGCCGGGGCGCCCTCACAGGACTTCGAAGACCGCTCGGATTTCTTCCTTTTCTTCTCACCTGACGGGCTCTTTCCCTCCAGCCAGTTGGCAAGACGAAGATGGCAGTCCCTCATGGTCCGCTCCGACATGTTGACGCAAAACGCACAGTCCTCCACGTGCGTTTTGTCCTTGTGAAGACAGAGGCATAGGGAATGCTCGTCTTCCTTGAACACGTTCTGCAGCTGGCATCCAGGGCAAGCCCTGAACAGCTTCCCGGGCGTCGAGCTCCCTTTATCCTGGGCCATGTCCGGGGTAGGCCTCAGAAACCTCTGGAATCCTCCAAAAGCGTTGTTTGATGAAATCTTCACCCTTGAGGGGCGTAAAAACTTCTGAAACGGGTCCCCGTTGATCGGATGTAAAGACGGTGGAGCTTGAGGCTCAATTTAACCGAAAAATGAGAAATTCTGTTTGAAAAAGCGCGAAAACGCAGCAAAAGCTCGAGAGCTACAGCACGAGGACTCCCAACACTTGAACGTGTGGTAAAAATCTGAGGATGGCTGCCGGAGGCGGGGCTTAGTTGGAGGGCAGTCATTGGCTGTGGGCAGTATGACCCAGAGATCAGCGATTGGTTACTACTAGGAAAGACAGATCAGAAACAAACTGAAACTGATTTTTAATTTCTGTACCAAGGATTCCCGGCCTGACGATGGGGAATGAGCATGTGAATCCATGCCAGACCCCATGCTGGAGAAGGTAGGATATGATGCCTGCTTTGCCGGGGCTGTAGCCGCCTGCACCACCAAACTCTCCGGAGTGGGGTGCTTGGTCAAGTAGCAGGGGTTGCTACTGGCTGGGCGGTATTTTCGCGGCAAAGACTTGCCCACTGCCGGGAGACTCTCCGAAGCAGTCCAAGCCACCGCCACCCTCCTCTGTAGAGCCATATGGAACGGCAGTACCAGGTCAGTTGGTGGACCGCGGTCAAGGATATCCGTAAGGTCATCCTGAAGAAAATCCCCTGGGGGAGCAGACCATCCCAAGTACTCGGTGACCCTGGACATAAGGCGCCGGTACAAGGAGTCGGCATGAGTGCCAGGCTCAGGCCTACAAAACTCCACCTCCGGAGAGGTGTCCAGCCCACTGGCAACATGCAGGGATTGCCACAGGTCTTCAATTTGGCTATGGCCCGAGGAAATCTCATCCGGTACCGTATCCGGAACCATGCCATCATCAGAGCCCTCATCCACCTCCGAAATAAACTCAAGCTGGCGGAAAGAAGGCACAGAATGCGGAACAAAGCCATGCTTGGCCTTTGCCAGAGCCTTTCTAGGCGGTTCCACCGAGCCCCGGGGAACCCCCATCGAAATAGCCTCGAAAGGCATCGAGTGAATCGGCCTCGACGCCGAATGCGGCGCCGACACAGTCCTCGAGGCCAGGGCCCCGAGCGTGTCCCTCGAAAGCCGGGGCGCCGATGGCGTCGACTTCTTCGAAGGCGGGGCCTCGAAAGTCTGTCGACGACCTCGAAGACCTTGAAGACACCACAGGTTCACACGGTCTCGAGCGCGTTGAGAACCGAGACCTGGAACGGGCATGCCAAGAACGATTTCCCACCACCTCGGAGGGAGGCATCTTCAAGACCACCCGAGCCCGAAGGCGTGCAAGCAGTGTCTCTCGACCGATCACGACCGACCCCACTTGGAGGCGCGGATGGACCAGTGCCCTGCGATTCGAGAATCGCCAACATTTTCTTCCCGAAGGAAGCCCATTCCTCCGGCGTCGCATGCTTGGTGGGGTAAGCGACCCGCCAATGGGCTGAGTCCTCGGAAGAGGACGGGGAAGGCGACCGATGACCGCACTTCCGGGAGTGCCTCGAAGAGGCAGAGGAGTGGCGGGACCGACTCCAGGACCGAGACCCACTGGACGTCAGACGATGACGCGGAGAGTTGCCTCTCGAATCGTCCGTTGAAAGCCCCGCAGACCTCAACTTCTGTGGCTTAGACACCCTACCTACCGATAACAACTTCTTGCACTCCCGCAAGGCTTAAGACGTGAGCGACTGGCAGTCGACACAGTCATCCGTGTCATGGGCCTCCCCCCGAGGCACCAGAGGCAGGCGTTGTGCGAGTCCGTAACCGACATCTTGGACCCACAGTCCACGCACTTCTTAAAGCCCGAACGCGGAGTGGAAGACAAGGTAGACATCTTCACAAAGAAAGACTTCACAATACAAAACAGGTTCGAAGAACCGAGAAAGAACAGGAACTCCAAAGAGTCGAGGTGCACCGAGATCTCCGAAGCGAACACGTTCACGGAAAAACGGAACTGAGGCTACGGGTGTCATGCGTCCTACTTATAACATCCAGTGATGTCGGCCATTGGAGGAGGTCCTCGAGGGCGGCGTATCGACGTCATCGACGCAGGACGCAGATGCCGAAGATTTTCCGAAAGCAGCATAGCTGTGGAGATTACTATCATAGATATGGAATACGTTGGAGGACCCAATCCCCTCGAAGACAACATACTATTGGACAAAACGATATCTGGTCTAAAAGTGAGCTTGCGAAAATTGGCTGAATACATGGATCTCAGCGAGGTACGAATCCATGCAAAAAAAACAAAATATGACTGACGAAACGACGGCCAAATAAAAAAAAAGGCCTCATAAGCTTTCAATTAAAGGCAAACCAGTGGAAGAGGTGACTACTTTTAAGTAACTAGGCGTACTAATCCATCCATCCAGAAATGAAAATGAATAGGCGACCAATGTGGAAGGAAACATGCAGTCGATGGCGAGACAAGGATGTTTCCTGCATAGAAAATATGGAAAGTTTTCCATGAAACCGATAATAACAACATAGACAAAAAGAGATCCCCATTACCACCTATGGGGGCGAAGCAATGATTATTGCAGGAAATATCAATTGGCAAATACTTGAAGGCTTATTTTGGCAGAAAATTCTGAGACTGCCAAAGAACTATTCAATGCCTAGAATAAGGCACGAAATAGCAACGCAGTCGTTGGCTTTTAAAGTCCTCTGGAAACAACTGGATCTATTGTGAAAGGTGCTTTCGATGAAAAAACACCAGCGATTCAACTACTCCGATGTACAGATTATACAATGAATAACACCAAATTGAAAAAGCAGCTCAAACATCTGAAAGAGAAATTGGAGAAAGAAGACATTTCTCTTAAAAGGTTAATACAACCTCAGCATGCCAAAATCAAACTGCAAAGGAATGATTGGCTGAAGACTATCAAAGAGAAATAAAAATATTCCATTAATATCCATTGCGATGCTGATATACGGGCCATTAATGAATTTCCGAAATACCTTACCTTATTCCCAGATCCAAAATTCTTAGCTCTGTTTCTGAAAATTCGGCTCAATATTCTTCCGACACAAGAAACACTAACGGAAATCAGACAATTACCAGGAACAGAATGATATTGCTGGTTCTGTATGGACCAGAATGCTTCAGAATATATCATCTAACCTTGACCTGCCTGGCCCTTGCCCATAAGAGCTCTTTTGGTACCTTTTTAAAAATGTTGATACAACACCTAGAGGCCGCAACCAGATGGGGGGAGGGTGCTGAGCGGCCAAAATAAAAAAAAATCAATTTTTACGATTACGCAATTTCGTGCCAACATCCTAGAATTTGACGAATTTGGCAAATTGACAGACTGATGATTTTTATGTATTATGGTGGTCTTCTCATATGTGGAGTCAGGATATCAAAAGTATTCTTTTTTGTGATTTATTGGGAAAGGAGAATTGAATTATATAGATGAGTTTATAAATGAAAAGTTTATGTATAAACTATCATTTTAAAATTAAAAAAAAATAAATTCTGGGCATAATCTCCTTGGATAGTTACTGAGATCAACTCTTGCAGTTCTTCAAAATCAGTCTTGAGTTTCGTACTTTCTGTGGTCTCAAATTTAGAATATCTCCCCTTCAGATACTTTCTCACACACTTGTCATCTTGTAGACTCTTTCCGATCTTCCATTCGGGCTTTCCTGAGGTGGGTTTGTCTGGACCTCTTTTTAGACTTTCTTTGTCTATACTTCTCTGTCTTACAGCGTCTTATCTTGTGGATTCAAGAGTTGTGTGTCCGGTCGTTCACTACCCGTTTCTTTGTTAAACGTCCTCCAGTCTTTTATTTCGAGGTCATAGGGTTTCTTCCCTTCCATAGGGTTTCTAGTTTTTGCTTGTTCCCCACATGGGTTGCTTAAACTCCTCTTTAATAAGCTTTTCACTTCTCTTAACTGCCTTCTCTTTTGATAGATCATCTTTAGGACTAAGGTGATTTTTGCAGGCACAAAGCTGAAGGGGAAGGCTGTCCCAAGTTATAGCAGCCCTCACGGAGAAAGCACGACCGCCCATCCGGGACAGCCTAATACGAGGAACAGCAATCAGAAGAGCCGACTGAGAGCGCAAGGGCCGAGACGGCACATAGCGGGAGAATATTTCACGTATGTATTCAGCACCTTTATTGTAGAAGGCGTGATGTACCAGGCACAGGGATTTAAAAAGGATGCACCTTCTCAATTAGCAACCAATGTATTTGTCTGAGCAGCGGGGTCATATGGATCCGAGGAGGGGGGCGAATCACTGCTCGAGCCGCAGAGTTTTGGAGCAGTTGAAGGCGCCTAGTAAGGTGACTCGGCTGACCTAAGTAAAGAGTTACAATAGTCAGTGGTGCTCAGGACCAGGGCAGCCACCACAGGAGCACAATGTTTTATAGGAATGAAAGGGAGCACTTTACGCAAAATCCTGTTTAAAATTCCCAGATTTACATGCCGATGCCACCTGGGGTGCCATAGAAAGGGAGGAGGAAAGCCAGACACCCAAGTTCTTAACTGAGGTAGCGGGTGTGGGGCACGTGCCTAATGAGGCAGGCCAAAAATCAGGGGGTCCAAAAGGCATGGGGATTGGAGGTGCCCACTACCAGTACCTCAGTTTTAGAGCCATTGAGCTTAAGACAATTGGTCGCCATCCAGGTGCCAAGATCTTCCAGGCAGCTTTATAGCCAAAACGCAGTATCAGCCCTGGTAAGATCAAGACAAACCAGGATCTGCGTATCATCGTCATACAAACAATATCTGAAGCCATGCGACAGTAGGAGACATAGAAGGGGACGGATATACATATTGAAGAGGATAGGGGCGAGAGCCGATGCTTGCAGGACGCCACAGAGGAGCAGTCCCGGAGGGGAGCGGAAAGGAGGCAAAGACACCGACTCTGACCGGTCGGTCAGGAAGGCTTGGAACCAGTCAAAAACCTGACCGGAAATGGCTGCGTCGGACAGCCGCGCCAGAAGAGTGGAATGATCTACTGTATCAAAGGTGGCGGAAAGGTCCAATAAAAAAAACGCTCCCACCCCCACCCTGATCAACAAACCAGGCAAGGTCGTACAGACTCGGTTCCTATTCTAGTAGGACTGTTAGCAGAAGCTTGGCAAGTGCATAATGGACAAATAGGTGACACGACTGCCCAAATGTTCCTAATTATGTAGGTTTCCAGTTGACATTTTTGTACAGGCAATGTTTCTTTGCATCTACCATTCACATTATTTGTTAGAAATGTTCCACACTCGAATTAGGAGTCATTGGTGTTTACCGCACAACCGTAAATCACCAATAGCTTGACCACCTTGTTATACACTGATGTTGACAAGTTGGAGCTTCCTTGAAGTAGATTGTTTAGTGTAGAGTGACATCAAATAGCAGCTGAGAAAGTGGGAGTGGGGGGCGGCACGGGAAGCCACTGGCTGGTAAGAGGCTACATGAATGGGACCCTGAAGGCTTGGCACCACTGTAGTCTTAGTCATTGTAGGCATTTACTGGAAGAGACAGGTGACTGGCGATGCAGGCAGCTCAGGCATCAGCTCACTGATAATCCCCTTAAAATACTCCATCATTGCTCTAGACTATAGGAGGGTTTGCAACCGGTGAAGAAAGCTGTCCACTGAGCTGGTCCGAGTCTGGCAGGCTGTCAGAATCCACATGTCCACAAGGCAACTCAAGAGGAAGCAGTCCATGATAATGTAGATGGGACCCAGTACTGTTTGTGTCAAACTGCCCAGAATGTATGGGTCCATGGAGGTGGTGCTGATGTTGAGGTTGGATAAGAAAGACACTAATAGTCTGACTGTCCACTCGAGTGAGGCACACATGACCCTTGTGGTACTGAAGGCGGCAGACTCACCAGTGTTTCACAATCTCAGTCTCAATGCGTAGATCTCGCAGCCAGCTCAAACAGTGAAGAACTCGCTGGTGATCCCAGGTCAACATGAGAGTCAGGAACACACTGCAGGAGTCAATATGTGAATAGTATGTATGTACTTACTGGTGTGCGCCTGGGGCTCCAGTTGGTTTTGGTAGCCACTTGGTGAATAATGAGGCCAATAGAGTTAGGGATAGGAGGGCTTTTGCCCACCAACGTGGAACCCCTGGATTTGTGTCTCAAGAGGCCTTCGGGATGGATCCTGGTAGGAGGGACAACCAGAGTCTAGCACGTAGGCCTGGGATGTACTGTAGAATATTCAGCAGGAAAATAGCCATTAACACCAGTCCCTTCCCTTGGAACTTAATCCAGTACTAGGCTTTGAAGAACCCTCTGCTTTAGAGCAGGTGTCAGCCGTTGCTGCCACAGGGCCACCCCTGAATGGTTTTGGAGGACCTATCCTCCACATGGCAGTCCCAGGGAAGGAGTCGCTGTGCCAGGTCAGGCCTGAGAAAAAAGGGTTTTTACCTCGGCTGAGCACACAGCTAAATATCGTTGATCTCTGAGCAATTCCTTGACTGACCATGGTGGGGAAAATGACCAAAACGGCAAAGTATTCACCAAAGTGTGTCAGGGCCAAGAGCCAGACATGACAGGCAAGCATTCCAGATGTTTTCAGGGCACAGACACATCAAACAGCAACGACGTATGTCAGAGACTGGAAATCTAGTAGCCAGGAAATGGATCCTATATTAGTACCCAGCGAGAGTCAAGCAGAACACAACAAGCATTCTGATTGGTTCTCGCCGGGTCCTGGCCCGGCCGAGAGTCCTTCGATTCTCGGCCAGGATTCCAGCCGCCTTGTCCTCGGTGGGGGGCGTAGCAGCCCCACAGCCAATGAGGAGGCTCGAAGCGGGGCCATCCCCACTCCGAGCCTCCCCACAGCTGAGAGGCTGCCTTCACCCCCGCCAGGGACTCGGGTAAGCTTTTTCTTTTTTCCCCTCCCTCCCTCCCTCCCTCCCTCCCTACCCAACTTAGCTTTTTGCTCCTGCTTCCCCGCTGGGGAATGATAGCAGGCTCCAGCTGTGTGGAGACTTGGAGCGGGCCATCCCCGCTCCCCGCCTCCACACAACTGGAGGCTTCCATCGCCCCCCAGCGGGGACGCAGGTATGTTTTTTTTTCTTCCCCTCCCTCCCTTCGGCCCTCCCAACCCCACTTACCTTCTGCTTCTTTTTTTTTAATTTATTTTTTCGGGAGTGGACGCGCTGGGAACACTTGTGTTCCCAGCACGTCCGCTCCCAATTACCGCTATGGAAAGGGAAAACAGACTCCGTTTTCCCTTTCCATGGTGGCCATTTACTTGGTCGTTTATTTTTATTTTTTCTGTCCCGAAACACCGCGTTTCGGGGCAGAAAAAAATGCTTTTAGTGCCCCGGCCACACACATAATGTGGGCCGGGGTACTAATAGCAATATGACCCTCGCAGCAGGAGCATTACCGACTCAGGTAATGCCCCGGGGCCTTCATTAAGGCCCTTGCTTCGCTCGGGCATATAACTATGGGCCCCGGGGCATTACCTGAGTCGGTAATGCCCACCGCCGCTCAGGTCATATTGCTTAAATCAATAGCCTACTAAGAAGGTATAGCACTGAAGCCAGAGGTGCAACAAAGTAAGAAGTTTAGAAGAAAACATCTTTTATGAGGGGAAGCTGAAGCAACAAAAAAAAAAAAAAGAAAGGGTCACATCGTGCACAGAGCGTCCAGTCCCGTCGAGCAGTAAATAAAGACTAACTGGTGAGACAAGTGGGAGGAGTCAGAGTGGGAGGACACAGTCAGGGACCACGTGCAATAAATGTAAAGGGGAAGTTTCTTTTTGGGATGCAAAGGCTCCGGTCCTGTCCCCATGGGACAGACTCCCATTAGTATGGAGGAAAGTGGACGAGACGTGGGAGTAAGTAGTTATCACTGTCTCAACTACTGCAGTAGTCACTCGAGAGGTAATGGATGTGTTGGCACCCTAGCCTAGGTCCACAAAGTATACCTCAATGCCTGCAAGGTCATAAGCTTTTGACAATTAGAAAAGAGTCCATCCTCAGATAAACTGGTAGATATGGGTGGGGGGGGGGTAGTGTAAGCCAAACAAGTCCTTTGGTGCCTGAATAAGAGATTGAAATTAGGGGCCTTTGGCATAACAGGCAACCTTTTTAAAGTCTGTGTATTCCAGTCCATTCTTGTCACGATGGGATCTGTACTTATATGCTCCTGAAGGGGCAGTGTTGGATAGCAATGACCTCCTGTTCAGTTGGAGCGGTTGTAATTCTACCCGGAGAAGTTAACATGGGGGAATCGTTTGCTTCCACAGATGTCTGCCATGAAGAAAATGAAATGTGTGGGTAAGAGAAGGGACTGACACAGAAGCACGTACAATGCTGTCGACTTCAGGGGCTGATGCAAGGGCAGCAGTCTTCCAAGCCACACTAACATGCACAACAAGATCCGACTGTGGAGTAAGGCTCGACAAGAGTTTATTTTTTGTGGCAGTCGGACTACAGCCCAAGAAATTATGTGCACAGATCTCTGCTGGAAGTCTGCTAGACGCCCAAATGTCCCATAGAAGTGGCTGCCCAGGTAGTATCGCAACTCGATTAGCCTTAGGACAACGTGCCCGCTCAGAACTAGGTGCTGCATTAGTTATCAGTAGGATCTCAGCCTTTTAGACTGTACTAAATAAGGAGACTGTTGGACCAAATCTTGCTATTCATCCCAATCAGGTAGCTTCCTGCGGTCATCACCTAACTCAACACCCCCATTTCAATTGGGCATTCTGAAAAAAACAGAAGTATACAAACATTAACAAGCATGTCAGTAAAATAACAGTCCGCTGGCGTTTGGCGTTTCAGTGCGAAAAGGTCATGTGACCAGGTAGACTGGATGTCATAGTCATAGCTGCATTCTAAAGCATGTGGATGGATAGTTGTGCCTGCGGCAGATGTCCACCGACGTGGTGCATTTATACATACCTTAATCTCAGATGGAGCTTATCTTTGATGTCGTGGCGTCATCCGACCGTCTGCGGGGAAGAAAAAGCCTACTACCTTCGTAGACTTCTCTCGGCACTATATTCAGGCTACCATCAAGTCTACCAGGTGCACTAGACTTGCTGTCCTAGAACATCTAGGCAGGACAGACAGGCTACCATAGAACTAGGATAACGGGATTCTCCAAGTGCATTAGACAGGTTACCTTTATGGTCTTACTACATATCTTCTAAGTTCTGTAAACGCTAACCAGGGAGCCTACTAAGGCTATCAATCAAGGATCACTGAATATAACCCCTGTGCATTACATTGGCCAACTTAAGCAGTTATACGCACAATGGAGGGTTAACCAACATATATCTGTGCGCCATGGGCGTGCTAAACAGAAGACTTAAATGCTCGCAGTGTAACATGTGTTAACCAGCATATGCTTTCTTCTAGTTGCAATGCCAGGCTATAGGGTATCTAGGTACAACCCCATGGCTGTTCCTACAGGTACTGTAAGCGTACGAGCGGGCTAATATCACTGTCAGGTCCAGTACCAAAGCCCCAGAGCAGTGGCAAGCTATCCTGACACATGTGTACACATACACAGGGCAGTCCTAATACATCGTCTTGGTGAATTAACCATCTGTCCTCAAAGGACTTGAGGCGCATTAGGCTGGTTCTCCCTATGATCTTCATAGTGATGGGAAAAGCATCATAAAACATTTGCATAATGGACAGGCTAGTGAGAGTGCTGCGACATTCCTAACCCCTTAAAATCCATAGAGTGCATCACATTTTCTACCCCCAAAAATCAATTTCAGTGCACCACATTTCCTATCCTGAACAATCTATCTAATCAAACATTCTGAGCGCTTTTTGGCACTCTCCTTACATATTAAACATGGAAAGGGCTACCAGTATGGGTCCTCTAGGTGTGCATTCCAGGCAGGTGCAAGGACCCGATCAGCTGTCCTGAAACTTTTCATTGGTAACGTAGAAGCTACCATCAGGTGTTGTATACAGGTAGAATGTGCGCGCCAGTCAGAGCGAAGGAGGCCCAGGGGCTGATGTGCGATTGTGTGCAAGGGTGGTCTGGGGGTTGTTAATGTAGTTAGCCATGATACCAGTCAGCATCCACCTGTGGGTTTGTGTATAAGAGGTTGTCGGAGATTGATGCATGTAAGGCGGGCTGCTGTGACAACAGCTGGCAACAACTGCAAACGGTACTTGTTGGTGTTTCAATGAGAGTTTGGCTCGTGCTTGTGAACAAGGCTATGATGTAAATGAGGTGGGGAAGAGTATTTCAGGTTATAATAGGGAATAACTAAGTTTAGAGGGCCTTTCTGAAAAGGAGGTGGTTATCAATGCAGCAGATAAGGAGAGGAAGTGAGTTCCAGATGGCAGGGGCTTGAATGGAGAAATATGATCCACCCAATCTGGAGTTGTAACGTAAGGAGATGATCAGAGCCAGATCTGAGGTTACTGATGGGTTGATAGCATACAAGTTTATCCTGGAGGAATTCCGCTTCGGTGTTGTGGAGGGCACGATGAGTGATGCACATGGCTTTAAATGTAGTCAGTCAACCTATAGGGAGTCAGTGTGGGACTCAGTGCTGATATGTTCTCTAAGTGAGAGGCCAATGACAAAACTGACAGCTGCATTTTGGATTCATTGGAGCTTCCGGAGCTGGAATGCTGGGGCGCCTAGATTTATTTATTTCTTTTATTGGTCACTTATTAGGAGTTTATACAATTAGCAAAACTGTTTCAAAGCACCCACAGAATAGGGGAAGGTAGACAATGAATTACAGCAAAGGTAAGTAATTGCATTAATAGTACAACAGGTAATGAGAATAAAGGGAAGACACAACTACTATGACCTGTAGGTGTTCAGAATGTGCAAGTGCTGAGGGAGAGCGATGAGGGATAAGGTGCTATGATGTTAATGGAGAAGTGCTAAGAGGAGAATAAAGTAAGTGCAACCTCCCATGGGGAGGGTGAGTCTAAGTAAGCACAGCAGAAAGACAGCAACTGGATGAGAGATGTCGGGGATCAGGGCCCCAAGGGTACATAAAGGCCCTGCACATCAGTCACACTGCTGTAAGATTAGCAGGGAGGAGAAGGAAGAGATAAAGAGAAAGGTCGTGAGGCTTTTTCAGAACTTAAGGAGGTCTTCCTCAAGACGCAGAGGGAGGCTGTTCCACAGGAGGGAGCAGGCCGAGAAAAATGATCGCCCATGAACTCTCGGTTTAGAAAAGCGCTAAACACGCAGGGAGTTGGCACCAGAAGAACAGAGGAGTCTAGAAGGAGATTATTTGGTCAGGAAGCGTTGAAGAGAGAGAGGTCCCCAGCCCCAGATAGCCTTGTGATTGATGAAGAGGAATTTGAATTGAATCTTTGCTGAGACTAGGAGCCAGTGAAGGCTTTGTAGGGCAGGAGAGATGCGGTCCCTGGGCTTGAGGGCAAGGATAAGTCTTGCTGCCCTTTTCTGGGTTGGCTGGAGGGGTCGCATGGTGGAGGAACGAAGTTTAAGCTAGAGGCTATTGCAGTAATCTAGCCTGGAGAGAAACAGAGCACAGACATTGAGTCTCTGGGGGAAGTTGAGAAAGGGTAGAGTTCCTTGGAGAAGGAAGAGCTGAAAGTGGGACTTCTTAATGTACAGATAGCCACCCAGATGGTTGGGCATCAGTCTGAAACAGATAAAAGTGCCAAAAGTCAAGCATGCTTCACACTCGGTGAACAAATCAAAATCACGATAAATGGAAAAGTCAACACCCCGAGAAATGAAAATAGTGCAGCACAAGATACTGAGGATTTAAGTAAGAACACAAAGTGGAATTGGCTGGCTGGCGTTATGGGTGGCAATTCAAGCTAATGCCAACAAGGGCCACTTGGTCCGACCATAAACATCCTATCCTGGAAGACTAGAGGATTCGTACACCTGTTCAATGAAACAAAAAGTTTGAGTGACGATTTAACCGTAATCTGCTTTCAGGAAACATGGATGGCAATTTTCCCAATTTACGATGACTATGAGCTGGCAATAAATCCAGCTATAACAAGAACTAAGGGACGTCCGTCTGCCGGCCTGACTATGATCAGAAAAATCTCTGGTTGGAAACTGGTAAAATCATCAAACCACTCACCGTTCATTCAGTATATAGTGGCTGCTGCTAAAAATGAGACGAACAACATCATTAATCAAATCCACATCATTAATCTCTACTGGCATCACAAAAACGCTGTGTGCGACTTAATTGATGAAATAAATAGTGTCCATCAAAAACCGAACATTATCTGTTGTGGTGATCTCAATCTAGATTGTTTGAATGAGAGTAAAATTGTTTCCGATCCCCAAAACCCACTACAAAAATTGCCCAAAAAATGGTGTACTGATCTCGAGGAAAGAAACATAACCATTGCCAACGGAAACATCGCAGGTGACATCCCTCCAGGGAAAACTTGGAGATTTATGAAGCAATCGTCAACTATAGATTACTTCTTCATATCAGATAACCTATAACAACGAGCCCTGTCACTACAAATTACAGCTGACTCAAAGAGTGATCACAGCCAACTTAAATTATCGCTACAGACATCAAATATTACGAAGCCGCAGCAATGGAATAATCAAGTCACAGTAGAACCCAACAGATCTCGACTAAGAATAAAACCTCAGGAAGTCAAGATCCTTATAGAAACATACGATAATTACATAACTGATGCGACACACAAGAAAGTAGAATATACCTGCCTTCTGGAACAGTTCATGTTCAAGGACAATGAAGCCAAAAAAACATTTTTCCAACCCAAACATCATTTTGACGAACAAGTCCTTGAAAGAAAACAATAACTTTGAAAAGAACTAAGGCAACACAAAAATCTTAAAGTCGACCACAAAAGCAGGCAAATAAAATCAGCAAACAAAAGTACAAAAACAGCAAATTTCCCATAAAGCAATCATGTACCAGCATGACAGCGAATCGATGCTGGCCAGCCTTAATAATCTTCTGAGTTCTGGAAATTGATAAACATCGAGTGTCACCAAGATGCAATCCAAGTTAACATGGTGAGTGAAAGCAAGTGGATCAAACATTACCACACAGTGTATGAGAAAAAAAGTACCTCCATTGACCCTCCACTACCACAACTTGCAAAATGGGATCTGCATTTTGAGAGAGAGGACATTTTACTGAGTATCCAACGAAGCTCCTCTTCAAGGGC
Organism: Ambystoma mexicanum; assembly: GCF_040938575.1. Classification (NCBI taxonomy): domain Eukaryota; kingdom Metazoa; phylum Chordata; class Amphibia; order Caudata; family Ambystomatidae; genus Ambystoma; species Ambystoma mexicanum. The sequence goes on along the minus strand of NC_090934.1, from coordinate 1,450,822,515 downwards.
TCCAGGACCCGATGGTTTAACTAACTTTGTCATCAAACAAAACCCTGAAGAGTGGGCCGACTTTCTAGTAAAACCGTTCTCCTCAATCACCAATGAAGGAACAATTCCCTCAAGCTGGAAAACAGTGATTGTTATTCCAATCTTCAAAAAAGGCAATAGAGCTGAACCAAAAAACTACAGGCCAATTGCCCCATTAGATGTGTTGGGAAAAGTCTTTGCCACCCAATTACAGAAACAACTTCTCAAGTGGATCCAAGACTCAAACCATTTGGATTGCCGACAATCAAGCTTTGTCAAAGGTGTAGGCTGTGGCCTAAATCTTTTTTTGCTGAACATACTTAAAATGGATGCAATAAAAAGGAACAGAAAGATCCATCTTGCATTCGTGAACCTGTCACAAGCATTCAACAGCATCGATAGGGAATTGCTTTGGAAGAAAATGTCTGAATGGAAGTGCCCAATTAGTCTATTATTGGCAATAAAAGCTCTCCACACCGATACCGAGATAAAAATAAGGATGGACAAAAGGGGCACCTTATCCAATCCAATAAAAACATACCGAGGAGTAAAAGAAGGTTGCCCTCTTGCCTCGATTATCTTCAATTTATTCATCTCAGATTTGGGTGACGCATATGAAAATGCAAACATATTCCCTCCAAAAGACAACAGAAAAGAAGTCAACTGGATACTGTACGCGGATGATCTAGTCCTTTTGGACCTTACCCCAATAGGTCTACAAAGCAAACTTTGCATCCTAGATCATTATATCCAACAAAATGGTCTGAATGTGAATACGCAAAAATCAGAAATATTAATTTTCCAAGACCTGCAAAAGAAAAAAACTTATTGGGAAAAAAAAGTTTACTTGGAAACTGGGTGAAGGAAAGATTGAGCTAACAGAACAGTCGATGTATTTAGGCATGTTGCTGAGTTCAAGTATCAATGATGCCCCATAGGTTGAAAAAGTAAAGAGCAAATGCAAGCAACTGACAGCGCAAGCCTGTATTGTGAACATGAAATATGGTAAGCATTCATGAATACCCGTCTTAACCTTCTACAAAACGAAAGTCATTCCGGCCTTAATCCACAGAGCCGATTGCGCTTTTGGATGCCCTGCAGAAGTGTGGGCCTCACTGGAACATTCATTCTGGTCCAAAGTGCTGCGATTACCACTAGGCGTGCCTACCGATTGTATAAGACATGAACTTAGTCTTCTATCCGTTAATGGAAGAATAGCGTGGAACACGCTAAACGAATATCGCAAACAACTGCAGAGAAACCGCAACCACAATATAACATCCTAAAAGATCTGGCTAAGGGGCCTTGTGATACTGTACTATCATTGTGGGCACAACGTTGCGAACAACTCTTAATTGATATAGGAGCGGACAGAAGCCTGCTAAAAGCAAACCCAAACAAGGTTAAGTCAATGCTTTTGGCCCAAGACTGGATGGACACTGGTGACTCGTGTAAAAAAAACACAGAATCATGAAGTTGATATCCATCGAAGAGAGAAAACTGAACGAGATTCAGCCGTACCTACAAAAATTCCCAGAGAAAAATCATAGAACGATCTTTATGAAATATCGCCTAAATCAATTTCCCACATGGCACAATTTGAGCATACGGGAAGCAGCAGGCACAAGATCCATGGCATGTAGACTCTGTGGAGAAGATTCTGAAACATCTAACATTACATGTTCCAACTTGAGGCAAGAATCAACAAAGCATTTGGGAAGGTTTATATTGGCAAAACCATCATTGACCATTGATGAATGGTGGAGACAATCTTTTCAAGACTCGGACCGTAACTTAACAGTTGAGCTAACGTTTTTCTTGGAATCATTGGAGAAGAAATTGATAAAGGCAGAAGCTAACATAGAACCCTAATAGTAAAAGCGTTTGGATATAGTTTGGGCACTGGCAATATGAGTTAGCTTTGCCCAATCTAGTTCTTTGCTTTGGCCTATGTCAAAGATCATGTCTTGTTCCTTCCCTTTGCACTTTGCGGCAGAAGTCTCTTTACATCTTAAATTTGTCTGCTAGCTTTGGCCTTTTGTTTGTTTCCTTCTTTTTAAAGGTTTGTAACAAACCAATAAAAATAAAAAAAAAATTAAAAAAATGTCTTGAATATGAGAGATGAAGGAAAGGGAGGAATCGAAGATGAAGGCAGTTTGCATAATCTATGCAGGAGAAGATGATGACAAGGATAGCAGAGATTCGGTGTGGGTAGGTGAGGTACGGGCAGATTATAAAATGCATAGGAGGAAGAAGCAGGTTCTGGACATGGAGTTGATGTTTTGGGAGAGGGATACATTCAAGTCCAGTGGGCATCAGAGTTTTTTTATTTTTACAGACATGGATGTTGCCAGGGGAGGGCTTGGGGGTAGGGGAAAAGGGGCTCCTAGGGAGCGTGGCTAGGGGATTGGTTGGGGAAGGAGAGCAGTTTTGCCAAATACCAGGATTTCTGTTTTGCCTGGGTTGAGGAGGAGGTGGTTGTCATCCAGTTGTCGATAACAAAAAGGCAGGAGGAGAGGTGCAGGCAAGCAGAGGCTGATGATTTTGGGATCTTGCCGATCTGGGTGTTGTCGTAGTTGTAACAGATGAGGTTATGAGAGCAGATGAGTGCACAGAGAGGGCTAGGGTAGATGTTGATGAGGAGGGGAGACAGGGAAGCTCACTGCAGAACCACTTATGGCACTGGGCGAGAGAGGGAGGAGAAAGGGGAGCATGATTTGCAAGCGATTCAAGACAGTGGAAGAGATCTATGTGAGAGCGGAGTCTTTGATTCATAATAAGTGTAGCTCGTCTCCAAGTATGGTTTGGTCAATGGTATCGAAGGCGGTAGAGAAGAATGAGCGCTGGACATCCTTCCACATTCACTGTTCTTTTTAAGTCACCCAAAACTGACACAAGTGAAGACTCAGTTCCACAGAGGGGTCTGCAGCCTGTTTGGGCTGGGTCAAGAAGGTTGTTGGGTTCAGAAAGCAGGCAGAGCAGTTTATATGAGGTGCATTCGAGGAGTTTGACAATGAAGCGGGTGTCGGAAATAGGCCGGCAGTTCTGCGGAATGAGTGGGTTGAGCAAGGGTTTTTCCAGGAACGGATTGATATATGAACTTTCTATGGATGTTATTTATTGACTAAATTATGCGATGGATTGATGGGAATGTGTACATACAAAACTGATTTTGGCTACAAGTATAATATAATAAATAAATATAGGATGTTTTGAAGGCTTTTGGGAAGATTTCTGAGTAGAGGGGCCAGTGAAGGATTAACTGTGCAATGCTGTCTGCATAGGTTGTATATAATAAATGTCTATTTTTAAAAGGCTGAGATCCTACTGATATTCTTTTAATAACTTAAGTGCATACATGTTTTCGGGAACCAAGGTATTCTGTGAGGTCTTTGTATTAAACTACAGCCCTCCTCCCTCTTTAGATTAAGACTGGGTGCTCGCCACTCTACCATAACCTTCAGTAGATCAGGCTGATCCTAAGGAGGTGTAACACTGTACACACAAGGTGGGATTCCAAAGTCCTGTCGCAGACCGTGACTTTGGAAAAATCCCCTGAAAAGGAACCGTGGAGATGCCAGAGTTGAGATGCAGGGGCACTAGGTACAAGGAGTTTGGTGTAGTCTAGGCAAGAGAGGACAGTGATCGTGTTTGTGGCAACTGTGAGGGTAGGAGAGTTTGAGGAAGATGCATCTGAGAATGCGTAGGTGTAGAAAGCATGATATTGACAGGGTTAATGTGCAGCGAAAGTGTGGGATCAGCATCTGTTAGAAGGATTTTCCTTCTTTAGTGAAATCCTCAGCACTTTGTAAGTCCCCCAGCATTTTTGCTGGTCTATTGCATTTTTTGGACTGATTCTCCTGAGTGGGCACCTTATTCCACAATCGCTCATCCTTACTCAGACCTTGGGAACCCTTTTTACCTCTTTTTTGGTACTTTTTAAATGGCGTTCTGGTTCCTTCTAACTTTTCTGGCATCTATCCTTTCCTATTGCAGCATACAGCACTTTCTGTGCAGCGCTGCTGGGAGTTCCTAGAGCTTCCATTTTTATTCACCTGTTCCCAGGGCAAAGGAACACCCTTTTGCCGCCTCCTTTCCCCCCGCCCACCACTTATGTTATTTTTTGTGATCAGCACACCCACCTTCACTGAAGTGGTGTGGGGGAACAATGTCTGCCCCTTCGCGCCGCTCAATTACGGTTGGGTTACTGTCACAAGATCATCAAACAGGCTGGTGGCAGTGTACCTTTTTATACAACTTTTTGTGGACTTCACAGCTGCAGTAAGGGACTCAAGGGTCACCATTTGCCTAAAGCGATGGCTGTAAGTTAAGGCCCGTGTTTGATGACTTGTGCTACCTTGAGCCTTCTTATACCAGCTGGTTGAGAGAGGTCTTGAAGGGTCTTGGCGGCCTTCCCTTGGAAAGCCTGCAAAGACTCAAAAGTGCCTGAGTGGACAAAGTGGGGGAGGTGACCAAAACTCCCCAGGACTTTCTCCTGCAGTGTTCCTGCCTGGAACCAGTTCGCACTGGGAGGCTGGCAGTCCTCATTGGACAGCCACCCCCACCCCCCCCAATTTTGAATGGTGATTGGTGGACTCAGCCAGTGTTTCTGGATAAACCCCAGGGTCCTGGCGCTGAAACTCAGAATCAATCACTGGAACCAAAAGTCCAACAAAGAAGAATTACATGCCCAGCCACTTCCAGCAAACATCAGAGCCGTCTGAGTAACCACTGCAGTTCTGACCTCAACTTAAGTGAGACAGGGAAGCCCTGAAGCAGACTACCTCCTCCCTTGTACTAATGATCCTAACCGGCCCCATGGCAGACTGCATTTTGCGCGTTCCCTGGAAGAGCTGTTACCTCCATGGCCTGCAATTGACCAATACCTGGGCTCCTTTGCCATTTTGCAGTGCAACGCCTTTCAAAGCACGGTTTCATTTGAAACTTTGCAGGTATCCTTCTGTAAATCCAGAGACTGGACCCTGCGCCTGAAAGTCCCCTTAGCCGAGACAAGGACCGAAGCAAAGTCTACCACACATGAAGCGTCCTTCAACAGAGCCTTGAAAAGCATGCCAATGAGCCACTACTGCAAAGATTCTCTGCTGGGCATCCGACCACACGAGAGCAACCGGCAGATCCACTCCAAGTTCTTCTTTCCTGTCGCCAACAATGAGAAACCCGAACCGGGGTGTGCTGTCGCCCATAGGAAATTAAAAGGTAATTTATGAAAATGCATATGTACCAGTTCAGGAAGTTTTTATGAGGCATGACCTGTTATCTTGAGAAGAGGAATGCTTTGACAATTAGAAACATTCTTAAGAAAAAATAGATCCAAGCCTCGCAGCTGGCAGAATTAGGTTGTAAGGCCTACAGAAGTGTAAGCACAGAAATTGAATTTTCAAAACCAGGAGTATGAAAGTGCAGTGAACGAAGACAGGAGTACACACAATCTAATCACATGACCAGGATTGGTAAGCAGTTTATTGTGCACAGGAGTCCTCACCCCCTGTTGCTAGATTGGGCCTTTTATTTAATGTATTTATTTTTTCATTTGTATAGCGCACACAAGCCCTCAGGCATCAGGGCACTGAGGAGAACCAGTTACAAGAGGCCCTTAGGCACGCTAGGTAGTAAACATAGTTAGTGTTACATACAGTCATAGAAGTAAATATGTTATAATCATAGGAATACATGCATGAGGCTACAGGTGTCGGCATGCGGTCGGATGCATGAATCAAGGAGGGTTAATTGAAGAGCCATGTTTGGAGGGCTTTGTGGAAATCCCCGTAGGAGTCTTCTGATCTGAGCTTGAGTGGGAGGGAGTTCCATTGCTTCGCTGCTACGACTAGGAAGCTTCAGCCAACTGCTTTGGCACTTTTGAATGTTGAACTAGTATTTGTGCGTATGGTGTTCTAACGGGCCTGGTTGAGTTTCGATTTGGAGAATCTTTGGGAAAGCTAGGGCGGTGCTGACTTGTAAATGTATCTATGGGTGATGGTTAGGGTCTTGAAAAGTATTCTTTCCTGGAATGGCAGCTCTTAGGCATTATTTTAAATGGTTTTACAGTTTTTTAGATCATCGGCTGAAGTGCCGGCATATAGAGCATTGCAGTAGTCTACCCTTGCGCCCACCACGGTGCAAGCGATCGTCAGGCAGTGTTTGGTGATAGGAAGGGTCTTGAGGCGTTTGGGTGAGTATGCAGCTGAGGAGGCGATGGAGTTGACTTGTCTGGTTAGTGGCACCCAAATAGACTCCAAGGGTTTTGACAGAAGGCGAGATTGGGATGCCATCGATGACGAAGGTCAAGTATTCAGGGGTTCAGTTTATTTAGTGTTGTTGTGTGCCCTATGATAAGCAGCTCCATTTTTGTCATAGTTCAGGCGGAGGCCATCCATGCTTGAATGATGGCGAAGGTTGAGTTTAGCATGGCACGTTTCCTGAATATGTGCCAGTAAGAGGGAGGAAAATTTATGTCTCACCTGTATAGTTTGTGTATGCAATATCAAGGGAGTCTAGGAGGTCAAAGAAGGGCTTTGTGAAGATGTTAGAGGGTGGGGGAAGACACAAGAGCCTTGGGAGACCCTGCAGTTGATTGGTGAGGGTGTCGCACTAGCTTTCTCTGAGAAGACTTTCATTCTTCTACCTTCTAGGAAGATAGTGATCCATGACATCACTTATGTTGAGAGGGATGCTGCTTGGGTGAGGTGTCAGCATAGTATCCTGTGGTCAACTAAGTCAAAAGCTGCGGATAGATCTAGTAACAAAGTGGGCAAGTTTACCTTTGTCCCTGATGTCATCCATCTGATTTTTTAAGTCAAGGAGGGCAGATTCGGTTCCATGCCCTTGGCGGAATCCGTATTGGCAGATTCAAAGTGTCTGGTTTGCTTCGAGGTGCCGCTGTATTTGGACATAGGCTGCTCCGTCAAGTATTTTTAGCACGTAGGGGACAGTCGTAATGGGGCAATAGTTGTTGGGAGATGTTGGGTCAAGGGTTGTTTTTTTTTTAGGAGTGGTAAGACCCATGCTTCTTTGAGGCCGGCAGTTACCACACTTGAGGTGAAGGAAGAGCTTATGTCTGCCGTGATAAACGGGGCCAGAGTTTCAGCATAGTCTTTGATCAGGGGGGCTGGGCATATGTCTTTTGAATTTTGAGGGTTTTAGGCTTTTCAGGATGTGCAGGGTTTCTTGGGCGGAGATTGTGTTAAATCTAAATAATGGTGGGGCTTTGAGTGGGGCAGAGTGGAGGTTCCCAGAGACAGTGTCTGTATCAGTCAGGGTAGTTTGTTTGGTGTGGCTCAGGGTGGCTTGTTTGTCGATAATTATTTTGGGGAGTAAGCTGATTTTTTTCAGCATGTCACTCTGGAGGCTGTCGCACCAGGCACGGTCTTTAGTAACCGGGGATGGAGGGGTGATCGCAGCTTCGAGTTCCTTAAGGATGGAGAATCATTTTCTGGTAATAGCAACTGCGTTGGCAATTCTGGAGTTGAACGTATTGGCTTTGATGAATCTATTGTTTGGACAAGTTTATGAACTCTTGTTTGAGTGTGTCGGAAGGCAGGTTTCTCCAGGAGATTTCTGGTGGTCTCTTTTTTGCTCTAAGTTCTGTGAGGTCCTGGGTATACCAGGAATTAGTGTGCGCTAGTGATTTAGCTTTTTCGGAGCTAGTGAGGCAATCAATTCTATAGCATTTGCTAGTGTTTTAGTGATTAGGTCCACAAGACTGTGTCGAAACTGACAGATGTCTGGATTGCGGTCATCCAGAAAAGGCAGGAGATTCGCTCTAGTTAGCTTACGGACACTGCGGGCTAGGGAGGGGGCATCGTATTGATCGGTGTTTTGGTTTGTCGACCGAGGGGGATGGTGAACAGGATATGGTGGTCCGACCATGGGCATGGGGTATTTGATGTGACAGCGATGTGGCTGTTTAGGTCAGCTATCCAGTCTAAGGAGCGCCCTTTGTTGTGTGTTGGGCTATGGATTCAATGACTAAAGCCAATGGGGGATAGTGAATTAGCCAGTGGAGTGGCTAGTAAGTCATTAGGGTCGTTAAGGCAAAAGTTCTTCTTTTCCCCCAGGAGGAGTACTTGTGAGGATGGTTCTGTGGTGTTCTCTTGTAGGATTTGAAGAAGGTCATCAAATGTGATGAAGGGGCCGGGAGGGCGGTAGACTAGGTGGGTGGTGATTGTGCTAGAAGGAAATATGGGATTTTTAGGGATAGGATGTCCCAGTTATTGTTCAGAGAGGTGTTTGCTTGTCTAATGTGTAGGTGCTCTTTACTGATAACAGCGACTCGCCACCTTTGGTGTTCAATCTGTCACTCATGAGGATAGTGTAGCCTGGTGGTGTGTCAAGGGAGAGAGCTGGCCCTGCAGCAGCATGGAGCCATGTTTCTGTGATTGCAAGTGCATCTCAGTTATTGGCGGTTAGGAGGTCATGGATGTCAAGTGCGTGGGCTGGCAGGGATCAGGCATTGATAAGGGCTAGCTTGAGAGATGGGCTCTGGGGGGGTATCTGGTTCTCTGTTGTATGTGGGTGGGAGGGCAGGGTATCTGTGATAGTGGGGGGGGCGCACAGGCGTTGGCAGTGGGAGGACAGGTAGTCGCGGTAGGCAACCAGGCACTGTTAATGGGCATACATGCAGTAGGCAATAGGACATTAGCATAGGTCATGGCAATGGCATTGAGTTCATCACAGTTGGGCAGCCATTGACATAACGCATACAGGTAATGGTTATATAGGCACTAACACTGGTTGAGGCACTGCCATTGGGCAAGTAGGCATTAGTAGTAGGAGGCATAGGGCCCATCACAGTTGGGCAGGAAGGTATTAAGCTTAGGCATACAGACAGTAGGTGTGTGGGCAGTAACATAGGTCAAGGCACTGGTGTTGGGAAAACAGGCATTAGTAGAGGGGGGGCCGGAGATCGTGAGGGTCCTGCAGCCATATGCATTGGTAATACTATTACCGGCATTGGTGCATAGGCGCGAGGACATGTGAGACAGAGGTCATATGGGCGTTGATGGTGGGAGCGTGGCTGTGGGAGGGCATAGATTCCCAGATTTCTCACAAGGTAAAGAAGCATAAGGTGGGGGTTGTGCGTGAGTCAGGGGCAGGGTGCCTCTTTTCGTGCATCTTTGTAGGTGCAGAGTGCGGCGTGGGAGGCTTCTGCAGTTGATTCTGTAGTTGCGTAATCGAGTGGATACAGGGCTGCTGATGCCGGAGCTATGGGCAGAGAGACGTAGGTGGAGGGAGGGTTTGGAGGGGCAGGAGGTGGGTGTGATCGGTGAGCTGCTTGGGACGCTCAGGGTGTGGAAAATTTTCCACTGGGGCATGATGGGAGGCATGAAGGTGGAATATGGAGGCAGTGCAATTGCCATGCATAGAGTGAGAGAGAGTGCGATTACCACTTTCCCTATGCTGCAGGTGAGCGTACCGTATAAGTACGGCGGGCAGATATGGAGTGGCCATCTTGGCCTGTTGTAAGACTACGACTATTGTAAGCATGGCCTTTCCTTCCCTCAGGGTACTCCGTGGCGGTGCAGTGGAGGGCGAGGGGGGGCATGCTGCACCCACAGACTGGGTTTTTCGGGGTGGGTGTCGTAGGGGCCCTTGGGTTACCGGCTGTAGCCTCGGGTATGTTTGGGGATTTTACAAATCCATGGTGAAGTAGTTCAGCTTAGATTGCGTAACAAGGAGCATAGCGGGCAAGATCTGCGGCTCCATTCAGCGTCACCCAACACCTGTGGCGCACAACACTGCACCCTTGGCCTGCGCAGGCTTTGCCGCAGAGTGTCTGTGTGGGTTTTAACATGGCAGAAGCAAGCGTCGAACGCAGTGTAGAGGTAGATCGAGCAGCATGCTCTGAGGACCTGCGGCACGCAACATTGCACCCTTGGGCTGCGCAGGCTTTGCCGCAGAGGGTCCGGTGCATGGGTTATTTTTTTGTAACACTGTGGCAGCCCACCAGCATCGGGGTGAACATCTTGTACCCCAAAGTGGGGCGCAATATCAGAACTTCTTTCTTGCATCCAAATTCTGAGGTTGCCCAGATGAGAATGTGTGGTTCACAGTTACAAACACTCCTTAGGGGGGAGTGTTGTGAACAATGAAATGTGCGTCGAGCATAATATGCATCATCTACTTGGCAATTACAGCATAGAATCATTTTATTACAGGCACATTTGTCAAGTATGAAGACCTGTGTTCTTTCCGATGTTGCCAGAATACTTCTTTTAGACAAAGCAGCCAAGAACTCTCAATGGTGCCATTTGTCCACTTCCCCAAAGCAGTCCATAACAGCCCTACACCTTAGTACAGTGTTGTCCAACTCCAGGCTTCGAGGCTGAAATCCCGACAGGTTTTCAGGATAGTCCTCATTAATATTCAAGAGGGGTGTCATGTTTCCAGCCCTCGAGGCTGGAGTTGAATAACAAGTCAGTCCCCAATGAGTCCGTCTCCATCTGTCCATCACAGGACTATATCCTTTTTAGTCCACCTACAGCACAGTGCTTTGTCGCAGTCCATCATTCAGTCATGGTCAGCCCTCATTCATGACTCCTTTGTCACTGTCCCCTTTTTTACAAAGACCTTCTCCTTTCTTCCAGTCAATCAGTCCTAGACCTTAGCCACAGTGCATCATAGATCACCCTTCACAGTCCATACACCCTTCACTTCATCAAAAGTCCTTCCTTTTCCTCACAGTCTTCCTCCGTCAGTCCATTGCAGTTGTCCAGCTCTGTCACAGTCCTTCTCATTCTTGCATCCCCCACAGGCACAGCTTCTTGGTCATATTCCAGCGCCCTCTCCATTGTGTGATCTAGATGTTGCCCTTTTCTCACTCCACATGTCCCTCTGCATTGCTATGTCTGTGCAAGCCATTAGCATGGCATCATTTGCACAAAGCAGAAGCAGAATGCCCGGACTTCCCATCATGCCCACTTCCTGTTACTGTCCAACCAGAAGCCCCTCTAAATCATTTTGAAACAGGCTAAATGCACCCACTTTCTACAAATTCTGTTTTCTTTCATCTCACTGGCACGTGTGTTGCTGATCCGGATGGAAATAGCGCAAGAGAAGGCTACAAAAGACTTAAGGCTGACTGGAGAGTTAGAATACGAGTGAAAGCCTAAAATGTGACAATGTGTGAGAATTCTGTTCAGTTGCGCTAAAACCCCTAGCCACCATAGCATGTAGCTGGAGCTGCATATGGTATTTCGACATTTTTCAACAAGCTGCTTCATTTGGCGAAACGGTTTGAGACATAAATGGAACCTATGCTCTGCTATTAAAGTGTGAGACTTGCAAGCGTGAATCGAGCAGAGCTCTACGCATTACTGCTGCGCAGTGGGCATATGGCTTTCTCACTATAGGATTGTCCTTACTAGAGCGCTAACTAGCATGTTTGCATGGCTCTTTATACCCTCCTGGCATGGGCAGGACCGGTGACAGATGTGTGTATAGCACAATATTAGTATCTTGGTGCAATCACTTATCAAGCAGTACATCCTTTCCTACGCTACACATGGTCTCACCCTGTTTGTCTGCATTCCATTTCTGAGCAATACACCTCTACTTTTTGTCCCTGTACCAATTGTATGGTTACTGGCTACACCATTCTTCTTGCAAATCATGTACAGTTGTAAACCTGACGCTGGGGAAGGGATCACCAGCTCTTTATGGGTGCTTGTAGCAGACAGTGTAAATTGCAGGATCCATTCCCCAAACGAAGATCTATGAATGCAAGGAGTATTTAGTCTGCTAGTAGAGACCAAGATAACTTAATAGTTGTATAATGTACAGCACTTCAGCTTGCATGTTTTGTGAACTGGACTAATTTGTTATGGTCCAAGACAAATTCACGCCTAGAAATGTAAAAATCCCATGAACTGCAAAAAGCTGAATCTACTGGCTTTGTGAATGCTCATTTTAATAGCTTATTTTGCTGAGAATACACACCATTTTGTCTCAAAATAGCCTTGCTTCTTGAAAAGTCTTCTGCTTCGATTAAAAACAAAGACCAGTTTCTTCTGCGAGCTTCAAGGCAATGTACATTTTTGCGTGCTGGACACCAAATTGGTATGTAGTGCTGTTGAACCCGCACACGTGCTACAGTATGCACAAACACTAATTAATAGGAAAACGGGTGTAGAGCCTGTAGCCTAGTCCTCTGGCCCCTCACACAGTCTGCCGGGACACCAGTACACCTTGCACAGTCAATACATGCACCCCAAAGAAGAAGAATGGACCATCAAGGTGAGTGACATTCCTGCAGAACACATGCAATGACAACATAAGCTTCCAAATACCTGCCCACGCCGCCTCTGGGGGTGGTGGGGCGAGGGTCCGTGGCCTCTGCTCTCATTCTGCTCCTTTAACCATAAAAAAGAAACCAGAGCAACTTAACCCCCTTCAAGATATGTCCTGCCCCCCCCCCCACACCCCTCCTGCTGGGCTTGCAGCCATCAGCAATGGCAGGTTTGGATCTTGCAAACGTGCACAGGACAAGGCAACCGTCACCAAGGGACAGCACTAGATCTGTCTAGGATATGCAGGTTATAGCTATTAATATTACCATTTTCTTGGAAGAATGGAGATTCCGTAAAAAGGCATCCTATTCTAAACAAGGTAGCGCACTGGTGCTCCGTTAAGAGCGACTTTTCTAGTGGGCACCTGGATAGAAGTAAGGCTGCGAATTACATCAGGATATCATGACAGAACGATCACAAATACCGACATCCAGAGAGGATACTTACAGTGAATACACCTACGCAGGCTGTTCCAAAGCAAAGAAATGCGGAATTCTGCACATATGCACGGTTTTTCAGAGCTGGGTATGCATGTGTCTATATAAAGCACAATCAAACTAATTCGCAAAGCAGGACCCACCAAACCTACCAGTCTTTGCTGTTCTACATTGAAAAATAGGAACCACACAAGACATGTTAGATTTACTTCGTTTCTATGGTTTTAAATGAACCAAAATGTACATGTTCTTTAGGGTCTTACAAATATTATTCTAAAGGATCAGAATTCATTCAAAATGTACCAAATACTTCTTTTGCTTTGTTGAGTCTCCAATCAGAGCACCACACACAAAGCCTAAATGTAGCGTAAATGTGCGGGGCAGAAAACAAAGTTAAATCGCAGCATGCACATACCACACCAGCTTGATTAATGCGGACTGCCCAAATGCAGGCCTCCAAATGTTCACATACATTTGGACAGAACAAGTACAATGAGCATGGTAGCGTTTAACTCTAAAAACGAACAAAAGGTTAATGTGAACACGTAAACACTGATTGCACCAAAAAAGCAGACATAACTTTCATCCCTTATTAGTACAAGAAAGATTAGTTGCATATCAGACACCAAAAAACTGGTGCACGATAGTTCCAATATTACCAACAAAATGCATTCCACTGGAATACCATTCTGTTTTAAATTTTCAGATGTGTGCCTCACCCAATGGCGTTGTACACCGACATTTTGATTCCCTGACTTTATTTTAAAGTTTTGCTCTTTTACAGAATTTAAAACCGATTTAGACAACTAAAATTGATGCTGTACAGGGAATACTCCTTGCCTTATGCAAGAGAAGCTTAAACAGTGTGCAATTCCTGCCTGCAAAGTAAAAGTTAAATAACACATTTATTTTAGCAGTCTCATTTCTAGCACAATGTGCATTGAACAAAGTATGGCCCTTCCACAAATTTGGTTTGAAACTTGAATAGGAATTCTGAAATTCGAGAAATGTAGCATTATACCCAAAATGTGCAGGATTAAACATAAAACATTTAGCCGATATTTTAGTAGTGCAGTGTGGTTTCACTGAACACCTATTCAAAATGTAACATCATTGTAAAATTAACTATTCGAGACCCTTGAACTTTTGGTACAAGGCTAAGAACATTTTTAACAAAATGCTTTTCTTAAAAACCCAACAAAAGGAAGATTTTTGCACTTGACCGCGGTCACTGAAGTCCACAAAGTTCTATGTATAAATCAGTGTCCCATTAACATAAAATGCATGATCGAATTGTTATTTCTTTCTGTATCTTAACAGTCTTCAGACCAGGGGGACCATTCCCAGAAAAGAGGCAATGCTTTTCAAGTCAGACTGAAAAGACAACTTGAGATTATTTTGTCCAAGTGAATCAGTGGTTTTACACTGAAATCAAAAGTTGGCGGGTTTAGCGGTTTGCAGCATCAGCCTGACGGGGCCAGCCCTCCTCTTCCACACCAGAATCATATTCTTCTGCAGGCGTTTCTTCTGCAGGGGCCCTGAAATGGAAAGAGCTTCATCTTAAGAACATTTCCACAAAGAATTGCAAGTGCAAGCACAGCCATTTCATGACACTAAAAACATGAGTGTACTGGGAAACATGTATTTTGGTAAATGTGTTGTAAAAGAAAAGAAATGGAGTGCACAGTGGTTTTAAAGCACATGTCTGCATACAGATCGTAATGTTCAAGGTCATTTGCATATCTCAGAAAATGTCCAACTGCTTGTGTTACACTGAGAAGAATTTCAATTATTTGGCAAGGCAGCAATCATGATCTAGTCAGAGTATGAAGACAATGTACAGCACTTCAAGCTCATGTGGATGCTAAGTGAGGCGGAGAAGACAGCCAAGTACTACTGATCAAACTATCTGAAAACAACCCAACTGTGGAGATCAGAGATTGCCTGCAGTCCTCAAAAGGATGCAATTAGGATCTTCTGCTCCATGGACGAATTAAAAATACGCTTTACCTTGAAACAATGGCGGAAAGGAGTGATCATCACAGTTGTGACTTTAGTGCAACGACTTTTGCATGCCCTGCTAGGTGCGGTAAAACATCTACAACACATTCTTACAATGGAAGCACCACATGCCCCAATGCAACGGATGAGAGGGTGTGCATAGTTACCTGATAAATCTAGGCTCCTTCTTGCCTTCCACAACTTCACGATCCACTTCCACGCATACAATGTCGGAGTTTGGTACCTCAAACATTGGTTCCAGTAACAGCTTCTCCTATAAGGCCAAATAACACGTTAGAGACACTAGACTTTAAAACCGGATATTCTGTCAACAGAAGTCATATTGGGCTCTTTAACCATCAGCATCCTGTCATTCATTCTGGTTAAGATCATTGAAGGAAAATGGCATTAAGAAAATCGTAATATCAAGAGTTAATTCACTCCCTTCCATTGTCCTCATTAGCACACCCACTGCTAATATCAGAAGCAACATATTGCAGGACTAGATTAACAAGAACATTTGGAGCATGTTGGTAAAAACATAGCGTTTGTTGCCTTGACTCTTCATTGCTATACTAGAAACCATGTGACACAGATAACCGAATTAGATGGGAGAAAAATAGGGCAGCCTCAATGTGCCACCCATCTGTCCCAGTTCACAACATCTCTATCTGTTAATGTTCCAAGCATTTAATTGTTTTTTTATAACGCACCCAATACCATAACGGAGTTCGGTTTCCAAGCGTGGATCCGGGATTCGAACCTCTGTTGCTCTGCGTGGTCTTGCTTCCAAGACCAGCGTGTTGCCCCTGTGCTACCATCTGCATAAATGCAACACAGTGGTGACAATGAAAAAAGCTCACAGGAATGTTGGGGTTCTGTCCGATAGCAGCACCAGAATGATGGGGAGAGAGGTGGATTCTAAATTTGCTCAGCTGCCTTACTGCTGCTCTCATGTCATCAAGGAAATGCCAAGCACATCCAATGGAGAAATCTTGATTTAGAAATATTCCAGTAATTGGCGGCTGATAAATTAGGTCCCTGTGTGTACCTCTTTGGCTCTCAGTATGTAGTCATTGAACCACATTTAGTATCATTCTAGACACTGGGGTAAGGAACAATAATTCAAGACATGCCTGCTCAAGCTGCCTCTAGAGAATGCCTGCTCCTGTTGCTCACATCATTACAGTAAATCTTCCATGAAATCTACCATAACATACCTCCTCGACAACAAAGGGTGCAAGGTCAGCCTTTGTCGCCAGTGATCTTGTTATAATTGTTCATGTAGTTCGGAATGCCCCGTGGGGCAAAAGAGTTTTAATTTTGCAACAAAGTCTAAAGGAAATTAAATTAGAATCCCCTGCAATACATATTACAAATGGAGAGAAAGTTCATTTTTGTACTCGTGATCCTGCCAAACCATGAAAGCCCTACAACATTTCATCTTCTCCAGGTGCCACAGGTTGAGTGAGTATGTGGCTTTGTACAGTTACGGGAATCAATGAAATACATTGAGATACAGATTTCTACCTAGTTGAACTCTAACATGTTTCAGTGCACGCATCTGATCGTCCTGCTCAGATTTTCATGCCTAGTTTTCAAAATGGGTATGAATTTTACAAGTTATAATTGCTAGAACGTGCAACCGGGTCCTCGCAAAATACAAATACTGTCAGCAAAAATTGCTATTTTATGGGCTCTGTCTTTAATAATTGGGTCTTTGTAGAATGGTTGTCCCTTATAATTTGAAAGTAATTCCAGGGACGGATCAAATGTAACAGGTAAATCAGACCCCCTTCTTAGGTACAGAGTGCCCCGGGGAACATGCTTATCTGTCCAATTCACTCACCAAAACAGTAAAATGTACTCGCCGTAGAAACAAGTGCACTCCTAGGCCACAGTCTCACTTTGCCCATTCTCATGGGAGTACCAGCCCATGGGGACAGGTGCCATTTATTCAGAAAAAAAGAAATAGTCAATCAATCCAATGGGTTCTTAATGGCGAAAGGCATGTGTGTGTTACACCACTTCAAGCCTCGACCCGCCAGTCCTTTTCCATCCACGCAGGCCGTACCAGACTCAAAGCCTATTAGTGTGGCGAAGGTGGGAAGGCGTTCGGGGGGAAGGTGGATTCTAGACGAGAAGTGCAGTAGTCACTACAAGGAAGACCTCTTACTTACTGCTACATCCCATCACTGTTCCTCCATACTTGTGGGAGACACAAACAAGCAAGCCATAAAGGGAGGTGGTTCTAGCTGATCTAACCAAAGAGATTCTGCAGTGCATGTTAATAAAACAGAGAACCTGCTCAAAAGCTAGCGCCTAGACAGTAATGCCGAATGCAGAAGACAAAGCCCAAGCAGCAGTCCGGGCTATGACCTAAGACACTTAGGAGTGAAAGTCCTCTGAAGCTGCCTTGACCCTTAAAACATGGGCGTGAAGAACCTATGGGTTCTGAAACAGGGAGATCTTTGAAATGCAGCAAATGATCCACCTAGATACAGTGATCTTTGGAAGCCATCTATCCACTGGAGGAACTGTCAACGTCTTCCTTGGGAGGGAAACCGACTAGTCCTGTCAAGATAAAACTTGAGGGCCCAGCAAAACACAGATTATGGAGGACCATCTCTGCATCAGATGTAGGATTTGGGGGGGAAAAAAGTGGGCAAGGAGAACTCTTGGTTGATAACGAAATGTGTAACCACTGTAGGGTTGAAGGAAAGATGGGTGCACATGTGCACCTTATCCTATGGAATCCCGTGAAGGTTTCAGAACAAAGGGCCTGCAACTTGGTGACCCTGAACGCTGACATTAAAAGCTACAGGAAACGCTGTGTTCCATGAGACTTAGCTACTACTGCATTCACCGTAGGCTTGAAGGGTTTGTGCGCTGAGAATCACATGGATATTGAGCCCACACAGGAGGAAAAAGCCTGCACAGGCGTTGGCGTGGCACTTTTAGTGCCAGATTGGAGAGTGAGAACAAGGCAGTCTCAGTGTTCCTGCATGCACCCAAGACTGTCAGGAAAGTCGGACACGAATCAATGGAAATGCCAGCTTTGGTAAGGTACAAGAAAAGGGAGAAGATAGAATCCAGAGGGGACAACAGTCGAGACACCAATAACAGAATCTGACTACTTACTTTTGTAACTTACGTGGAAACGTTCCTTGCTTCCTCCATGGACAGGCCAAGGATAAGATGCTCAGGCAACAGGCAGACAAGCGTAGAGATTAAGGGAAAGGGTGAAGGACTTTCCCCTGCGACACAAAGTCATGCCTCTGAGGCAGCAAAAGAAACTGAGCGTTCCCCACTCCCCTCCTCCCCCAGATGCCTGAAAATAAGAACATGAACAGCCATCAAACGAATACCAGGATCATTCAGCAGGGTCCCGAGGTCAAGAATTTCCATGATTTCCTGATGTATTGTTTGAGATGAAAAGGTGGAAACATGTAAATGAAGAAGCCCTCCCAAGGAATCAAGAGGGTGTGCATTAACACTACAACCCCCCCGCCCTCCCGTCCCCCACCAACCTCCCCAAGAGACCGGGGTCCAGGCAAAGTATACACACAACAATGTTCTTGTATGACCCAAAGACTCCACCACAGACAGGTGGCAGGCAGGGCACCAAATGGAAACAAATATCCTGCAACACATGGAGGTGGAGTTCCCACTCGTTGGTCAAGGTCTCCAACCCTCATGTTTGATTCTCCCGTAAGGTGGATGACTTGCAATCGAATCTCTCGAGAGGTGGCCCACTCCCTAACTTCTACTGCCACCATCTTGGGAAGAGGTGACTTGGTCCCAACCAGTTTGCTTATATAAAAAAGGATTCCCTCGTCTTGGTTAACAGCAACATTGAAAGGCCTGCATTAATGGACAGAAAGGACTTGTGCTTTGAAGATCGCCTACAGTTCCAGTACATTTATATGAAGGAGATTATTGAAGTCCCCGGATTTCGTGATTCTGAATATCTCCCTGGGTGGTTCCAGAACCCAGAAGGGAAGAAACGGTCACTGAAGGGAGAAGATGCTAACAAGCAAGATGGCCTGGCCAGACTACCACCTCGAAGACAGATGTAGGAAGTCCAGAATGGAAATGGTGGTGAAATGGGGATGATCCTGTGACGACATGAGGGCTGGATTGCATGACTTTATTTTATTTTTAAGTAATGAGGCAGTGAATTATTTTTCTGACACAGGTACGCAAATCAGCCCCCCCCGCTCATAATGCTCCATGCCAAAATTATAGTGCACCCATGTGCCTTTGCTGAGGGAGTGATTTTAAATACCCATTCAGTAGAGACCATATCTTAGCATTTTTTCCCCTTGAGTAATTCTTTTCATTTAACAGACAGCCATTCTAGGCTCAATGTATTTTGTTTATTTTAAAAACATATTAAAAACTTGAAATTGATCGGTATCATCTCCAGAAGCAGGGTCTTCCCTGAAATGCATCGAGTTTGAAACTTAACATACTAATGAATTGCTAAACAATTTACAACTTAAAACACTAACATAACCTGCACTCTTCAGACCCTTTACGTAAAGTGTACTTAATTTATTAATATCTTGGAATATATATTTTTATATACAAATGATTTACTAGTTATCCCTTTTTTTACAGAGAATTTTTAGCTGTCATTCTTTCACAGTAATACCCCTAGCCTGCAGTGGCAGCAGGGCAGGTTCAAAGTTTATGTGTATTCCTTAATACAGCTGGAAAGCAAATCTCCAACAGGCAGAGGTGGATTTTTTGTTTTTTTTTTAATCATTTGCACTGCCGATTCAAATTATAATTGTGTATACTAGTCAGCATGGTGGCATGTTAAAATTAATAAATATAATCTATGCATGGTTATGGAATACTCACCGATAGGGTGTCACAATTACATAGCCACAGCAATTGGTGATATAGTGTCAGCTTGTTGAGCACTGCTCAGCTAGGACAGGGGTGGTGTGCATTAACTGCCTCCAGGGTGTCTCCACAAAAGCCACGTAGGACAATAGCCAAGAAGCTGCCTTTTGATCCTACTGCAGGAAGGCCAACACCTTTCTTCCAGGGCAAGAGACCACCCTCCCTGGGAGAGCTCGGGGAGCCGGTCCTTCAAAAACAGTCCCTGACGTGACAAAGCCACACACACCACAGTGATCTCGAGTCCCTTTGAAGTCAGTGGCATGGGAAGGGGATGGAGTTAGAGTAGACAAAGGGGAGAGGAGGTGGAGAGAGGAGTTACCATGGTGGTTTCCGCTAGGACTTTGTGCAACTTCCTACCCCCACCTCAGCTCCTGCAGACAAAGGCCTCTGGGTATGATATCAGATGGAAAGGTACACTTGTTGCAGCACCCTGAATTGGACCCTTAACAAAATTACTTTGGACCAATCCCTGGAGGCACTGAATTGTGCCTCATGGCAACCAAGACGTCCAGGAGCAGCTGGAATCCTGTTTTGCCTTGAGACATGTTTGAACTGGTTTGCGCCTTACAGGACCCACAGTGCTGGTTTCGGTGCAGTTGTTTTTTTAAAAATCGAACTGCTGACAAGCTCTTCAAGCCACTAGACGCAGGATTCACCCATTGAAGCAGACTACCTCAACTCAAAATGAGTACAGGCTCAACTCCGTAGAACTGTCTGCTGGAAGCCACTAACTCAGTGTTCAATTGAACGTAGAGTACTCTGGAGACACATTGTTTCAGTGCTGACAACACTCCAACACCAACTCGATCCAACAGGAGCCACATCTCGAACCAACTCAATACAGACTTGCCACTGGGAACGCACAACTGTACTGTCCCAACACTGGCTAGAGTAGCCTCAAAGACCAGATACAAAAAGGTATTTGAAAAGGCCCTGTCACTAATACATCCCAAAGGACCATAAAGACTCAAGCCCCCTTTCTTGCCTTTTAAATTACATGTTTTAACCCTGAGACTGCTCCTGAAATCCTTTTTCTGAACATCCCTGCTCATCCACCCAGAGTGCCCTTTCTTCTCAAGGTCTTCATTCTCTGTTTCCATTACAAGGTTGGGTCTTAATTAGTTGTGCGTTTTGTTTTTATTTCTTAAAGTCCCTACATTGATTGAATCTTGGATGGACTTTTTTCTATTTTGAGGCCACCAGGCTATTATTGTGTTGGAACTGTATCAGCTCACAGCCCTCCTAGGCCCGCACTACCAAGAAGAGGGCAGTATACCTGCTGATCTGTTCCGGTTTCACCTTTTAGAATAGTGGGGCAGAGTGGGCCGTTTAGCCACTACTCATCCCTGTACCTCTAGCAAGCAGTAGTCATTTCGTCGCAGATCCCCCCCCCCCCTAGCTCCAGAGAGACAAAAAGGTATAGTTGAGCTACTCTCCTTTTAAGTGTTGCATGAGACAACAAGAGAACACAGGAAGTTATGAGCCCCATGAACCTCTGCAAGCATGAATGTGTGGTATAGTGACTTCAGAAGAAAGTAATGTCCTTATCAAGTACTGTCCCCTTGCACAGCATGGGTGTCCCAGCAAATCCCAATGAGAATCAGGCTCTCCAAAGCCATCAAACAATATTCCCCTAAATAGACTGACATGGTCCAGCTGGAGCAGCACCACCAGAAAGGTGGTCAGGTGGGAAGGGAGGCTGGTTAGGGGGCTGGCGAGAAAAACGGAAGAAAGCAAGAAAGGCACAGCAGGGGAAAGAAAGAGGGGGAAAAGGGTGTGAAAGATGGGAAGAAATGGTGAAAGGTAAGAAAGGTAATAGAATGGCACGGGAGAGGGAAGAGAAAGAACAAAAAGAAAGAGAAAGAGAGAAGGGGTCTCTTCCCAGGGGCTCAAACAAGCCAGTCATCTAGGGCAGGGTACAGATGGACGTTCGCAGCTGCGGGGAAGATGCAATCAGTGACATTGTGATGGAACTCTGGGGCATCTTGATGGAAAACTGAGTCTAAAGGTTAAAAATGACCATGACCTGTGATCATCAGGTCTTTGCTCCAGGAAAGGGCTTTTTGGGCATGTTTAGCTAATACAGATGGACATTTCTGCGTGAGTGCTAGTTCTCTTCCTAAGGATCTCATTATCCATGGAGAAGTGTAATAGGTCTGCTCCAGATGGCAGGTCAAAAACCTTATTCTGCACATCCAAGTTGATGTCAGTGACAATTAAGTATATTGAGGCAGATGCCTTCTCCCACCAGCTTAACCTTGTCCCCTTCATACTGGAGACTTTGGGGCCACCTGTTTGGCCTCAGGAAGTACAGTGTTGAGAAGGTTCTGCCATGAGAAACTGTTCAAACTTTGGCAGGTTCATAATGTATCAGAATTCACTTGGCTTAGATGCAGGAATGAGTACTGCTTGACCTTGTGACCCAAGCTCAGCAGAAATGTATGCCCTTTACGAATGAAAAAAGTGGAGGATACTGCAACTGCCTTTGAATTCAGAATTGAGGACGTCATCACAGAAAGCAAAGGTTGGGAGTGAGGCCAGACAGAGCTTCACAAAAGTGACTGACCTTTAACGCATATCCATCCTCCTTTTGAGGACAGAATCAGAGTGTGGCACTTGCCCCAGCTTCACAGCCTCAGCCAACATGTCTCTGCATGAGCAACCCCACCCCTGACTCATCTGCACTTCTAGCCACTGATACCTTACAGATGACTGCCGCCTCGCCCCTACAGCACTGGAATATTAGGGAATTCCAAAAGACCCAAATGTGGTTGTGCAACACCAAAAGCGAAGAGGGGAATTTCACATTAGTCATGTCTGATTTATTAGCATGTATGGGATGCATGGGTCAATGATAGAACTTCTGGCAGGGCCGGTGGGGACACAAGCATGTGGAGACTGTATGGGAACCAGTGGTAACGGTAGAACTGAGTAATATTTTTAATGGTCATCCTTACTTTTGTTCTTGATGCAGTCACAGAGTTTAAGCAAACTGGAGAACCAGAGTAAGGCTAGTGCCATAATCAAGGCAGGAATTAAGGTGTTTGCAGCTTTTAATCTGCAATGGAAGCAGCGAAAGAGGACATCTGTGAGATAGCGTGAGTTGGAAGTAGAAGGAGTTGATTAATCTGCTCACTTGTGATGTAAGCGATCACACTTGATAAATCAGTAATCTTTCATAGACCTGGTTTGGGTTGGACAGATGGCAAGGCCAGTGGCTAGAGATTCAGGATTTCTTTTCCCTTAAGGATTCCGTTTCAGTGACTTGGTGCATATCCAGAAAGAGGGCTGGGTTGTGTCGTAAGGCTGTATTTTCCCATCGAGCTCCAGCTCAACAGAGGTTTTCTACATACATGTAGGGGATTCTAAACGACCTGCTGGTCAGCCACTAGACAACCATCGCAGGTGAAGAATGAGGGGGGGGGGGGGCTGGGGCAGGAATAAGGCAGAGCCCCATAGAATGCTGCAAGTCATGGGCAGAAAAAAAGAACCAGGGCAACTTATCCTTTGGGTTATGTACGTAAGGAATGAGGCAAGTTAACGCAAAGCCATGTCATGGGGGTAGCTCTAGATTGAGCGAGTCCAGGAAGGTTGGAGTTGGATGGCATAAAAAGGCAGCCAAAAGGGTGCGATTTATAAATGCATTGATAACCTAGACGTCTGAATATACTTTTCACTGTAGTCAACGCCTCTAAGCCTGTCTGGGACTTTGAATGCAGAGGTCGGTGAGATTACGCAGGAGGGTAAAAGGCGGCCTTGAAGCCAGTCTTGATGCCACAAGGAATCACCTACAGCAACCCCTGTACAGCTATATGAATCTACAGTGATCCCTTAACTTCAAAATCACGCATCAAATCCGCTTTCTAAATAAAAAGGTAATTCAACATTAACCAAAGGAAAGGGCCGATGAAGCAGAGGGGATGTGTGACATGCACAGTGCAGGAGCCTCATGCGGTACGTGTCTAAAAAGGTAGGGTAAAATCCAACAGGATCCACAGAGTAGTAAATCTACATAAAAAAAGTTCAAGGGTAATTGTACAACTATTACATCAATTAACCATTTCCTAAGCAATATTTAATGTTGACTGGATTATGGCTGAAAAAATAAAGCTCATACTATCATTTAAGTAGAAACATAATTTTCTACTATTGTTATTCTCGGCACAAAACATACAGAATTCATTGGTCATGTATATACAGTAGGTTATGAAAAATGGCTAGTAACATTTGGTAAAATGACAATTTAGCTAAAATGAAGACTTTGTTCAAGCCCATTGTGACAATAGAAAACAAAAACAATCTTGCATAGAATATTTAACTACACATAGGTTTTTATAGACATTGGGAACCATTGTCAAAGAATAGACCTAAAAAGGTAACACAATTAGAATCCATGGACCCTGTACATATCCCATTATAACAGTGAGGCAATTACATTCCAGGACAAGGAATATACTGGTTAACTATAGTGTTGGTATGTATGAGCTACACATTACATTACTCCTGCCTTCTGTTATGTTTTGAGGATCTGCTAAACGCAAATGTTCACCCATATGTACCTTAACACGATCCAACACAAACATTTAGCACCACAGACAAGAGATCACAAGTATTGCGATTGTTTAGATATTGCATATTTAGAGAGAAGAACCCAATTATGCTCTGAAGGGCAGGGTCTATATTTTGCACCTGAAAGTTTGGTCATTTTTTGTACTCGGAGGGTGCAGGCAATTTATTTCAGGTCTTAGGTGTGAGGACAGAAAAAAATCATTATTTGGCTCACTTGAAAAAAGGGCACCACTGTGAACTGAGAGTGAAGTTCTCGAATACGGAGATAGCGCTCAATTCTATGAGGTCAAGGAGTTGGTGTGGGACTATATAGCACCCTTTGATTAGGCATTCATTTGGCCTTGCCTGACGGCTTTTACAACATTTGAATGTCCCCAGGATATTTAAAAACAGGAAGCCACCATTACGGAAAGAGTCAGCCAGACTGTACATATACATTTATTTATTTATTTTTTAAATGGAGGCAAAGGGGTTGAGCTATGTGGTACACCACAAGTCAGAGGTTTAAAAGCAGATGAAAAAGCACTCATGTTTATGGTTTGTTACGAAAGAGCTGATCCATTTCAATAACAGAGCTTGAAAATCCAATCTTTTTCCAACCAGTTAAGGAGGATTTGATAATGCGCTGTGTCAAATACTGCAGAAAGATCCAAAAGTATCAGAGTCCCAGTGTCCCCACCGTCTACTTCTTTTCAATATTGTGTTAACAAATTCTGGTCTGAAACTAGACTGAGCAGGGCCGAATAGTTCATGTTGCTCAACAAATCTTTAAACGTCGTTGATCACTATTCACTGCTATTGCTTCCCAAGATCAAGTAAATTGGGAGACGGGGTGGAAATTCCTGGAACCTCTGTGCTACGAAAAGCTTTCTTAGAAGCGGACAAATGACAGCTTTTTCCAGAGGTCTGGTTCTAGATTACAGAATTTCCAGACGAACTGAAAAGATTGCAGAGAATGTGAAAAACAGGTAACATTTCCTTTGCTACCTTTGGCAGAAGAAAACCATGTGGGGAGTGAAAACATGTGGAAGAAAGCAGGAAGTTTTGCTCTCTTCTAAAGATCCAATCAGAAAAACACTCGGGCTTCAGGTCACCTTCGCCAGTTTCAGTGGCACTTGGAGGAACAAATAAATTCAGCAAGAAGTGGAAAACTACCAAGATAATTTCTTAATCTTGTCAAATAAGTAGTTCATATATCAATATTTTCGATGGACTAGCAGTGTTACTTGAGGGGCACAGACCTCTATTAGTTGCAAAGAGCACCTTCGAGGAATTTAGAGGGGAATGTATGCTGTTGCCAACAGTTTCCTTTTCTATCTGTATCCAACGCATTATGTGTAAAGTAGTCTTCCAAATTAAATTTTACAAAGGTCTCCATTTGTTTACATATTCCTAAGGAATGTCAAAAGATTTAATTAGTGAACCCATTTTTTCTACTTGTGAACAACCTCTTTCTTACTAGCTTGTAGAGAGCTATAGATTCAACTATTCCAGGGATCATAATATTTGGAAAGGAAAGGATATCGGGATATGACGAGCAAAGGCAACAGGTAAGCTAGGATTGATTTTTCCTCTTCCTGCTTGCCAGGCTTAGCTGTCAACTTACTACTTCGATTTTCCTTTTGATTTCCAGGCTTAGCTGTCAAAAGTGCGCTTTTCAGATTTGACAATAATTAAGCAAAAAAAAGAAGAAAACCAAGTCGTGAGACCTGGAAAATGAAATGGAGTCTAAAATGTTGGACTCTGGAACAGAAGAAAAGATGTGGTCCAGCATCCAGCCTTCTTAATGAGTGGTACATATTACTAGTGCTGCAGGTCCAAGTTCATCAGGAGTTTTCAATAACTGGGTAGAATTGGGGTTAGAAATGTTTCAAATTATTAATTGAATTTACCGAGCAATACCAAGTGAGGGTCTAGTCTGAAGAAACTCTGCAAACATTTCCATTGTTAAGATTGTAAAAACTGAAATTGTATTCCTTTTAATTTTTTCAATGTAGTTTTCCTTTCCTCCATAACCGAAACAGTGCTTTAACTCATTGGCCGTGATGTTCATGAGTTATTAGATGGAAACCACCTACAGAAAATGGAACAAGATTGTCCCCTATAGATATTTTGCTTACATTTTAATGTGGGGGGTCTTTCGCGGCCCCTATTCACACAAATTCCTTATAGTTGGAGAGGAGATCTGAACAGTCTGATGCCTCATAGATCCATTGTCTGAATCCTATTTGGATGGTTAACCCGAAAGCCAACAAACATGCAAATCCTTTGTGCAAATATCATTAAGGCAGAGCATTATCCTTTTGAAACTCGTGGCATGGGAGAAGAAAAAAAAGGAGATGGCTTTTCTTTGTAGACTTATTGGGGTAAAGCATTTCTAATCTGTCAAAAATCTTCTCCAGGAGGCTTACTCACGGCAGAAGATTTGAGACAATGCTGTAAAGTAGGTTCTTATGTGGTAATCGAGATGTTATAGACAACTTCCAGGATCCTTCACCACTGACTTTGCTAGCTAGTGAAAAACTGTAAATCATCTGGGGAGCTACCCAAGAGTAACTATGCTCTACAAAGCATAGGCCAGAAACCTGCCTCCTGTAGTCTAGCCAGCAACTTGTTCACTGGTTTGGAAGGCTGCATATTTAACTTCCTGAAATGCTTGCAATAAAGTCGGATATGGATAACAAACAAAACTTACATCATAAATATCCATCTACCTGACAGAAAGCTGTTAGAGACTAGTGCACCGTAAGGGGTTAGCCATGGCCTCAGGAGATGAAGTAAAGCCTGGATACCAACCCGATGTAAGACATTGAAAAATGAGATGAAAAACACAGAACATTGCCAGGACAAAAAGGAAGGTTAAAAATAAATCTACAAAGTAGAGAAAAATGGCTTTCCTTGCAGAATTTAGTTTCCAGATAGAGAACGGTTTAGGGGTTGAAGCTATGTGGAGCAGAGACAACTAAAATGGGATAGCATTAAACAGAGTTCATTAGGGATTATAGGCCCGCCACCACCACCTTATTTCCTATCCCACATTCTCCCCCCCCTACCGTGTCAGCCAACTTGACCCAAATCCCTTGCCTTAATCTTTCCTACCCATAACCTTGTGCTTACCTACCTCAAATTCACTTCACCCAACTCCTTGCCGCTACCCTTACATTTCACCCGAAACCTGAGCCTAACTCGAATCATGATCCCAGGCCTAACACTAAAGTAACCCTCACCCTAATCCTGTTCATATCTAAACCCATGATCCCAGTCCCAAGCATGTCTCCAACCCTAACTCCAACACTAAACAAAGCCCTTAGCATAACCCTAACACATCCCAGTAGCAAGCTCTCTCCCCCTCAAACCACCCGCTCCCTTCCAAAATTCACTGTCATTACGGAGTGAGACACTCCGCCACACCTCATTCTTCCCACACTCCCAAAATCCTCTCCCACAAAGCCCCTGCCCCTTCACTCAACCCCAATCTTTCCATCTCAACCTAAATTGCAACCTTACCTTAAACCCAGACCTTCACCTTTCGCATCTTGCGATCACAGAAACCCGATTTCCCCTCGGGACTCTGCTGCACGAGCCACTGCATGCACTGAGGCACCAACCTTCTCCCACTATCCATGAACTGTTGGGTAGCACTGTGATATGAAGGTGCTTACCAATAAGGCCCTCAAATGTGCCCCCACCTCATTGTTTTGGCTCTCGATCAACTCCCCCTGGTCCTCGCTCAATTCCTTCGATGACCTCAACCTTCCCACAGACTCATCCTCCAAGCATCCCAATTGTCATGCTGGGGATACTTTAACCTTCCGAAGCCCTCTGCAGCCACTTGCTTTGAACTTCACTGCATCCTTCTTGACCCCCAAAACTCCCTTCAGCAACGCTTAATGTAATTTAGTAAATATATTTTTGATGTACTTCCCTTCAGTTGGAAGCACTCCGTCGACTCCTATGGGTTATTGATAACTTTGGAGATAATCCAGTTACTTACCCAAGGTAACATTCTTTCGACTGGATGTTCCTCCCATGTATTTCTCATTTTATGATACCTTAGTTTCCAGCTTCAGGTGCTTTTGAAACATTTTTCTTCACTAGCTGTGCGTCTAGACGGTCAACCTGATGTCCCTCAAGGACCTCCATCTCAGCGGACATCATCGAGGACATCTACCCACGCACAGCGCCCGTTGGCTCCAGTTCTGTTTTTTCGCCAGCCATATGCAGAATTACTGCTAATGATAAGTGCCTTTTATTTATCAGACCTTAAAAGAGCGTAAAGTCCAAAGCTTGGAAATTCTAGTGGGGTAGGTTCGGAGGGTGATGAGGAATACCTGGGAGGAACATACAGTCGAAAGAAGGGTACCAGGGGTGTTTCACTTGTTCTTCAAACAGATAGTGTCCTCCCACGTATTCCTCATCTTATGATAGACTCCCAAAGCAGTATTACGTTTTTTTGGAGGCGGAGGGGCTGGGGAGAGTAGACATTTGAGAGTTCATGTTTGCCCAGAATGGAGCATAGAACTGCCTTCCCAAATCTTCATTGTTCGAGGTGTCTAAACAATAATGTATGGTGAACGTGAGGATGGTGAACCCGGTGTTTGCCTCGCAGATATCCTTTATCGGAACTCCCCTCTGAAGAGCAGAGGAAGTTGCCATGCCCTTAGTGGAATGAGCCCTTAAGCCTTCTGGGGGATCTTTCCCAGCTAGCCTGTAGCACTCGGAAATAGCTCGTATGATTCAGCTGGATAGTGTTTGTTTGGTAACTGACTGACCTAGTTTGTGTCCTGTATAGCCAATGAAGTAGGTTGTGCGGTCTCAACTTTGCCATCCTTGAAACATAAAAGCTTAGAGCTCTCCTTCGATTGAGTCTATGAATGATGAGGTTGAGGATAGAAGGCTGGAAGCACAATTTTCTGTGCTAAATGGTAACCCTATACAATCTTAGGTAGAAAAGAGGGTTTGACTTTAAGGACAATCTTATCCTTGAAAAATGTAGTAAAACGAGGTTTACAGAAGGCCTGCAATTCACTTACCCTGCGGGCTGATGTTATCGTTACTAACAAGTTGTGTATGTTAGCAACCTTAAAGGGCAGGAATGGAGTGTCTCGAACTTGTACCAATGGCAGCAGTATAAAGATTTTTTTGCTGGCCTTCTGGCCAAAAGCAAAATCTCCATTACATGATCTGGGAGGTCCCAATCCTTGTATCTCAGCCTCTCAGAAACCATTTGTGAAGGCTGAGTGTCTTGACCTGGGCTTGAGGCCAAGGACGAGTCTTGTGGTTCTGTTCTGGATGAGCTGTAGAGGCCACAGGGCCGAAGAAGAGAGGTTGAGGAAGAGGCTGTTGCAATAGTCCAGCCTAGAGAGAACCAAGGCTCTGGAGACAGTGAGCCGCTGGGGGGAAGTGAGAAAAGGTAGAGTACCTCTGAGGAGGTGTATCTGATGGTTAGACTTTTTAGAGATGTGAGAGAAGGAGAGAGTGGAGTCAAAGGTGACCAAGGTGTTTTGACTCGCAGGTGCGTGCGGGTACAGGGCCAAGGGAGGCCAGCCAGAGTGAAAGGGGAAAAACGGGAGCAGGGGTCACAATCGAGAACGATCTCATTCTTACTGGCATTGAGGCACAGGTTGTTTGCAGCACACTATGACTGATTAGCGGACAGTCAGATATGAGCGAGGAGGAGCTGGCTGAGGGTAGCCTGAAAGATAGTTGCGTGTCACCCGCGCAACACTGGAAGTTAGAGGTGAAAGTGGCAATGACACGTGCCAAGGCAACCATATAGATGTTGAAGAACCAGGGGGAGAAGTTAGATCCCTGGGGAACACCACAGGTTGAGAGAGAAATAGTTGGAGAAAAGCTCCGAGTTCCACCTGGGATGGGCAGTCTGAGAGAAAGGAGATAGCCTGACCTGTGATTCCCAGAGTGTCAGAGACTTGCAATCAGGATGTTGTGGTTAACCGTATCACAGGGAGAGGAGAGGTCCAGGAGAATGAGGACAGAGGGAGTGTTAGTGTCAAGATTTGAGAGCAGGTCGTCACAGATGTTCAGAAGAGCAGTTTCCGTGCCTCTGGATGTTCTGAAGTCAGAGTGATGGTCATGGACGCAGGCAATCGATTCAGTGTGGAGGGTCAGCTGAGTGATAGCCAACTTCTCCAGGAGTCTGCCCAAAAAAGGAATGATGGATATAGGGCGTTAGTTTGTCAGAATGGACGGGTCAGCAGAGTTTCTTGAGCAGAGGGTGCACAAGGGAGTGCTTAAGGGCAGTTGGGAAAACTCCATTGGAGAAGGAGAGATTTCAGAGATCAGCCAAGGTTGGGGCAAGGGAGTTAATATTGTCCTTCATGGTTTTAGAGGGGCACGGGTCCACCTGTCTGGATGAAGCCGTCATAGACCGGAATTTTCTGGTGACCTCATCAGATGTGACTGGTGAGAGACAGGAGAGGGTAAGAGGAGGGGGCCAAGGGAGGCTCCGTTGTTGGTGTATGCTGTGGAGTGGATAGAGGGAGGAAAGGATGTCTTAGGTTTTTGTGATGAAGTGTGAAGCCAGGGCCAAGCAAAGGTCCTGGGTGGGTGTTATAGAAGAAGAGGCTGCTGCAGGATTGGCCAGTTCCTTGCAGACTTTGAAAAGTTCTGCCATGTTAGATACCGCAGAGATGCAGGCTTGAATAAAGACATTTCTTGGAGCAGATGCAGAGTGGATTTTGCCTTTGAAGGAGGCTGCAGGCCAGTTTGTCAGATGGTCCGCCCGCTGAGTTCCATATCCGTTCAGCTGCCCTCCATTTGCGTTTGAGGGCAGCCAAGTCAGTCTCGTACCAAAAGTTGCACTTTCAGATGCTGCGACAGTGCGACTCCCACAGCGTGTCGTGAGTTAAGACCTCAGGGGTTTTGAGGCAGCTGAAGCAGTGGCTGATGGTAAAGACGACACTGCTTGGGCGGGCTTTGCATCTTTACCTCGTCCACCATGAGGGAATCTTCTTTGTCCTCTTTGACAAGCCTGTCCTCTTGCTCTTCCAATTCAGTAGTAGCAAAACGATCTACCCCTCCAAGAACCACCGCTGGGGTGAGGTCTGAAACTTCTCAAGACTTTTGTCAGCCTTATTACCAAATAAGTGCGAGCCCTCAAAGGGCATGTTGAGGAGTTTAGATTGTACATCAGGTGCAAACCCAGACTTCCGCAACCACGCAAATCTGTGTATGACAGCGCTTCACGCCATGGCCAGCTGATGCTGTCAGCAATGTGCAGACCTGATTGCAGAGACTCATGGTCTTGTTGCCATCCCTTGTCCGGTTAAAAAAAGCCATCCCTTGCCTCACTTTCAAGGATGTGATCAGCCGCCATTGCTATGCAGTCCCACCGGGTGAATGTGAATTTTGCAAGAGCACATGTAGTGTTAGCAGACTTTAAAGCCATACTGCTAGCAGAAAATACTTTCTTTGCCCATGTGTCAACGCATTTGTCATCCTTATCAGGGGGTATGGTTGGATATGCAGCTTGCTTGAAGTCAGATGTATTGACAAGTAGCTAGCGTCGCAACTGGATGGTCTGTATTATTTTGTGAGATTTTAATTTACTGCGGGGCTGGATTCTGGAGCCTGCACCAGATTGCTGCAACCCTTTTTTGGAGTGCCACATAGAATGTTAGTATAGGGTCCTATTGAGGACCTTTGTCTAATATGTCTGTAAGGTCGTCCTGCTCAAATGAAGTAACTGGCCTACTCCATACTAGGACATAAGGCTTCTGCCGCTTAATCAGCTGCGTCCGGTTTCCCATAATCTAGCTCTGGAGAGGGGTCTACCCCACTAGCTGACTGTAGGGTGTCATGTAGCTCTCTAACCCTGGTCTCTTCTGAAATGAAGCATTCAGGGACATTAGTATCTTTATGAATACCAGGGGTATCCAATTGAATACCACTTGGAGGGGTTTCATCTGAGGTTTCATAGCCCTCATATTGAGGTTAATAATCTGAAAAAAAACTTTAGGTAGAGGTTTAAAAACCTTTTCTGAATTTTTTGAGGCGAAGGCATTGATAAATACACAGTCGCGTCTTTTTTTCATTGGCGCCGACGTCTGTGGCGTCGATGGCATCAACGCTTTGTTCTTGGACTTGTGCTTCGAGGCACTTGACGATTTCTCGTCTCGTCGAGAACAGAAGTCTTAGGCTTATGACCCAGGCTCATGGCCGTGCTGAGTTTTGCCTTGGCTTCATGCTCGTCATCTACCGTAGCATGGCCACTTTTCTTATGTGTCTAGGAGGGCGTGGCCTGTTCCTCAAAGATTTTACACATTTCAAGAGTTCCCACTCATCTTTGGAGGATTTAGTCGGGCAGGCCTGTGTATCTGTCTTGGAATGGGTGTCAATGCAGTAATGCTGAGTGAGTGTGTATGTGTAATGAGCTCCATTTAGCTGCTCTGTAAATGCTGTCTAAGGGGACATTTGCAATAAAAGCTAGAGTAGCTCCTGTGCTCCTTGTGGAGTGAGCTCTTGGAGTGAAAGGCAGTGTCTTGTTTGACAGAGAATAGCACAGTTTTATGCATCTTACTATCCATCTGGAGATGGCATTTTTGGAAATGCGGTCTGTCTCCGTAGTCCCAGGCAGAGAAGGAAACAGTTGGTCTGTTTTTTCTTAGCGGTTTGGTCTTGTTTACATAGTAATTCCTTCCTTACATCTAGTGTGTGGAGTTTTACCTCAGCTGAGCTTCTTGGGTTCTGGAAGAAAGCCGGTAGCTCAATGGACTGGTTTACATGAACTTAGGAGAGAACATAGGATGTGTACGTAAAAAATGTTGTCCTTGTATATTACAAAGAAAGGGTCCTGCACAGACAATTCTTGCAATTCACCAACTCTTCTTATGAAAGTAAATAGCCTCTAAGAAGGAAGTCTTGTAAGTCAGGTGTTTAAAACTGTATTGGCTCGAATGGGAGCCCCATGAGCTTTGAGAGTACTACATTAAGATCCCATCCTGGGGGTGGGTTTGAAATTGGAGGATGGAGTCTCTTTACTGTAAATGCAAGAATCCACGCCTAGCAAAAGCATAGCTTTGCGTATGCTTATCTGGCGGCCGGCCTGATAATGAGGAATTTGCAGTAAAATATTTTAGACTCTTTCCTCGGACGAGAAGACCAACCCCTCTTTTGAGTCTATTACAGCTCTTAGGAACTGTTCGGTTGTGATTGGCATGAGGATCGACTTTTTCTCATTTATAGAGACACCCGATTGAAAGAGAAGGTTGATAGTTTTGAAAATTTGGCCTGCAAATTTGGGGGTCTCCCCTGTAATCAACCAGTCGTCCAGGTAAGGGTACACTGGGATGGTTTGCCTGCGCAGGTGCGCTGCCACCACCACCAGTACCTTTGTGAATACCCTTGGTGCGGATGCTATTCCGAAGGGTAGCACTTTGAATTGGTAGTGCTGGTTTACCATCTTGAAACGCAAGAACCTTCTGTGCACTGGGAACGTTGAAATATGAAAATAAGCATCTTTCATATGCAATGTTGCCATGTTGACCCCCGCTTTAGCAGGGGGATTACTTCTTGTAGTGTAGTCATGCAGAACTTTTGTGGCTTGACATAGGTGTTTGCTGGGCCTAGGTCTAAACTGGGCGCATGGTTAGATTTTTTTGGCACAAGGAAGTAGGTTGAATAAATACCCTTGTTTACCTGGTTCGCCGGGACAACTTCCATGGCGTCCTTTTGGAGCAACGTTGCAATTTCCTCGAGAAGGATGCGTTGTTCTTCCTTCGAGTGAGTCTTTTGATGCAGGGGATGGTTCCAGGGTCGCTGGATTAGTACCACACAATAACCGCCCGCCACGATGGATAGCACCCATTTGTCTGAGGCGATTCCCTCCCATGCTTGGGTGAAGTTTGAAATACACCCTCCTACTGGAGAGGCATGGAAGGGCACCTGAAGCGGGTAGTCACTGTTTTGGAGGTGTGGCTCCACCTCTAGAGGTGGAGGACCTCCCCCGGCCGCAAGATCTGCGCTGTCCCCTTTGGTAACTGTGAGGCCTGACAGAGATTGTTACCTGGGGAACATCCCTGATTTTGATTGTAGCTTGAATCTCTCTGTGAATTCTGTCCGCAAAAGCGATGAAAATTATTATTATTACCTCTTTGCCCTCTGTGTTTATTGGTAAGCTAGCCCAAGGACTTTGTGTCGTATTCCTCTTTAGCAGATTTTAGGGCGTCTTCAACAGCCTTTCTGAAGAGGACGTTGGGATAAATAGGCATATTATGAAGCGTAGCTTGAGTCTCTTGCTTGAAGCCTGACTGGCGTAGCCATGCAGGTCGTTTAATAATTGTTCCTTGTGCAATAATTCTGCCCGCATTGTCAGTGGCATCTAAATTACTTTTCAGAATGCAGCTAGAAACTGTTTTGTATGACTGGACCGAAATGAAAGATCAGACCATACAAAAGTACTGAAAAATGCTACCACCAAAGGTTCG
Source organism: Ambystoma mexicanum (assembly GCF_040938575.1). NCBI lineage: Eukaryota > Metazoa > Chordata > Amphibia > Caudata > Ambystomatidae > Ambystoma > Ambystoma mexicanum. Next base: position 1,450,787,826 of record NC_090934.1, on the reverse strand, counting down.
AACACCAAAAGTTTGAACCTTTGGTGGTAGCATTGCAAGTAAGTAAAAAAGAAAATTATTAAAAAAAAATAAAAATAAAAAAAAGACTCCAGGGGCTATGGGGGTGATCACCCGCAGCACACCCGAAAAAAATACATAACATTTTTAAAAAACAGGGGCTGCAGGGGTTTCCCCCGCAACACCCTGCTCATCATACTTTACAGTATAGTGAGCGAGGGATTGCGGGTGAAACCCCTGCATCCCCCGTAGTATGTAAGTGTGTTCGCATGAGAAAGGTGCAAACTTTTGGTAGTACGCACCTTTCTCATGCGAACATTCCGGCCGCGGTAAAATCAGCTGCGGTCGGATCACTTAGAATCACTAGAAACTGCTCTGCCTTCTGCCGCTACCAGGGCCAATTGTGTTTTAAGGGGTTCAGGAGCTGAAGACAATGTGGACACCTCATCCCATTTATGGCAGTTATAACTCACCAGAAGTGTGGTACTGTTCGTGATTCTCGCCGGAAAGGCTGCCCGAAGAGGCTACTTTCCGCCCCATAGTGTATAGTTTCTTACTTTCTTTGTCTGGTGGTGCCTCCGAAGAGGCTAAGGGTGTCCCCGTCTCTTTCTTGTTGTCACTACAAGAGAGTCTGGTTTGAGCTGTCCCCTTATATAGAGAGGATCTGAGGGAGCAGGGCAGAAGAGCTTCTCGATTCGTGGATTAACTGCCTGCGCCTGGTTAGGTGTCTCCAGAGAAGGCTGGATCCTCCGCTGGGTAGATTGCAGGATGGGAATGAACCGCGTTGCTGCTTTTTTATCCCCTAAAATGTCCTCAACAAAGCCCTTGTCTTGATGAGTCTGTTTTTATTTGAAAATGCTTAGGTGCTTTGATGAGCATGTCGTTTTGTAGTGGCTGGTTGTCTACTGGCGAATCTGCTACTGGGGGTTTATGTTAACAGGAAAGGCTATGTTATACATATCTTTCTCCTCATCTTCATAGTCTTGCTCCCTGCCCTCCCGAGCTGTATAGATATCTTCAGTGTCGGTAACTGGGTCATACAGATCAATGAAGGGTGGGTCCTGCTGGGATGGGATAGCCAGGGTATCAGGACAAGACCTCTTAGGAGGGGGCCGAGGACTTGAGGCATCTGCAGGGGTTTGAGAACCAGAGGCAGCTGTAGTGGGGGGGGGGGAGATTTGAAGTTTTGGAAAGAATCTGGGCTCTTTTCGAAAACGTTTGCCATAAAGGTCATCCTTCTCACGACTATCGATGTCCACACATGTCCATTGGGCCAAGCTTAGAATGGAAATAGGGCCTAGTGGAAAGGCCTGATCTTGAGGTGTGACAGGAACTTGAGGTGAGGGCTGTCTTGTTTTTTAGTGCTGCTGACAAGGATTCCTCTTCCTGTGGAAGTGAATACTTTTCCTTGTGTGGCTGAGAATCCCTCTCCCTGGTTGCTGAATGGGACCTTTGCCTATGAGGGGTCTTAGAAGAGTGCTTCTCGGACCCCTTCAGTAAGCTCTTCGGGACGTGTTTAACCAGGTGGTCTATTCCTGACTGTATTGAGCTTTTAGCCGTTTGACGAGGCATATCAAAATTCGGCTGTGAAGTGACCAGAAGTCTCGCCTGCTGACGTGTGACATTCGGGAACAGATTTAGGCACGGCATTTGTGCTGTCTTTCGACAGTCAGGGCCTGTCATGCGGCGATCGGGACCTCGTACCCAGAGGACAGGGATTCTGTGGACCTCTCCCTAGACATCGTGTGTAGGCTCTTGGTCGACAAACATGTCGAGTCACGGCCCTTGGATGTGTGTTTAGTGGTTGGGGCAGCGTGAGCGCTGACACAGCCGGGGTTGTCCCTATAACAGGACCGCCGGCCTGTCTGTTGGGGCCTGGGGCTTGCGCTTGGGAAACAGACGTTTCCCCGTCGCCTTCGCCGTCTTAAAACGCAGCGTTGCTGCCATCGCTGTAGGTCCCCCTCCAGGTTCATGGTAGCCCCAGCCTGCATTGCGTGGTGGGCCCAGCGCTTAGTTAAACAGTTCTTTAACGTCTTAGGTTTAAAGAGCTTATAGACTCGACAGTTCCTCTCGACGTGATCCCGTGGGAGGCAAAGGTTGCATACCAGGTGCTTGTCGACCCAGGGGAATTTTCTGTTGCAACTTGGGCAGAACTTGAAAGGGGTTCTATCCATAATTAAATTAAATGGCAGCTAGGTCGAGATAATGTATGAAAAGGGGTAAATCCATTCTCTAATGTCCTCTCCCCTCTCCCCCTACTGTGTGGGCCGAAGCAGCCCTCCAAGGCCGAAAGGATCCGTCGATGGGGGTCTTATTCGACAGCCGTCTTCCTCCCTGCTCTCGGAGATGTTATCGATAGTCGGTGAGCGAAAGATATAAAGGATAGGAGAAGTAAACTAACTATAATTTGTTTAATCAATGGCATTATGCCAAAATCAGAACCCCACGATTTTGCGTCCGTCTAAGATGGTGGAAAAAATAATCTGAAGGACCTCGACGTGTGAAGGACCATGGGTACAGTGGACGTCACACTAGGGATAGTATTACTGGCAGGTTCTACATCTGTGTCTACATGCATATCAAAGATCTGCAGGGAAGCGTGATTTTTTTGGCAGTAGACTTATCATAAGATCTTTTCCCTAATGGTTGGGGTGATTGACGGGGCTGAAAAGTGGTAGCCTGATCAGTGGGAGGTGTATTTTGTAAGCTCTCAAAGGTTTGAGGGTGCTCTTCAAAGAAGTTAGCAAAGACAGTCATTCTGGACATTACTCAATGTATGTCCTGTGCAGACTATTTGGCTGAACTGGGAAGAATTCACAGCCCAGCAGCCGGGAGGAGAGGGCAGGAGCCTTCTCTCCCATAGTCCTCTTGCCGCCAAACACTGCCACAGACTAACCCCATCCGCCCACCACACTCGGTGAAATGAAGCGCTTCCCTGAATACAGCCTGATGACCTTCAATCCTGCTCTATTTAAAGCAGTAAAGCACTATCCAAGTGCAATCGCAGCAGTTTTCCTGATCCATTGATCTTACTTTGTGTTTCCCGCGATACCTGGAACACACTTTGTTGCCAACGGCAATGTGCGTAATGGCCACGACGAGCTTTTTCCCACCTTCAACGAAAGCATCTTTGAAATTGGCGTCACGCAGCACCTGATTGGCTGCACTCCCGCTCATCCAACCGGAAGGCAGGAGAAGGCCTGGGGAAAAGGGGCTGTCTGCGCCTGTCCGCGTTGGTCTGCGGATGGTTCGCGCTGCTATCCTACACTGCTTCATGCTCCATTGTAAGTACAATTATTCAAAGTGATCCCGCATTACATACACGCAGCTTGCTACCGGTATCCGGCACCTTGAACCCCCAAGGTTACTCTAGTCACCATTCATAGAAAATGACTACCGTCCAATGGCCTCCATCAGTCTAAGACTGACCCACCGACCGACGTCAAATACTGAAAGTACACCGCCTCCGATACCTATTGCCACTGCATTGCTCCGATTAACTACCCTTATATCTGTGTTGCTATGTACACTGCTTTTAGCCCATTCTGATATTTGTGTTGCTGCTTAATAAATTGCATTTAGCCCATTCTGATATTTGTTTTGCTGCCTTACTCACTGCATTTAGCCCATTGTCATATCTATGTTGCTGCTTAATATATTGCATGTAGCCCATTCTGATATCTGTGTTGCTATGTACACTGCATTTAGCCTACTCTGATATCTGGACAACAAGTATCTTACTGTATGCAGCCTACTATGTTATCATTAGGTTCTTTGATGGTATACCGTCCCTTGCCCATATCACCATATCACGTCTGAATAGTTTATTGTACACCGAGTCCATGACGAATAAACTTAGCCACTCACACACATGCTCACAGGCTTACCGCATTCTGAATATAGTGATGTTAGTCTGGGTACTCAGCACTATGTTCCCTTACTGTTTTGTCCCAGAAAGCACTCCTTGCACAGGCAACTACCGATTCTCTTGCAGTAATGGCCTCGCAAGGTTAGCATGTCCCAGACACTACCCCATACCCTGCTCATCTCCTTTCTTACATCCACTCCACCTTTTGCAACCAGCATTGACAATGCACCCACTCACATGCCCACCCCGAAGCTCTTAGACCCCAAAACCAACCCTATTGTTGGCACTGTCAGGACATCTCGCCTAAAATCAGGCACTAAACCACCCTGGGTTCACCACACCCACCCAATCTGGACGCCTAAACCATCCAAGTAGAACGACTTTGGACTTTCCAAAAAACAAATGAATTCTAACACCCAGGCCCCTAACAGAACACCCAAGGACCTTAAACCCAAGTCACCCAATAGCCAAGCATGAGGGGGCCCCCCCCCCCCAGTTTCAAATGTGCCCTCATCAATGCCCGATCTCTAGGAGCCCAGGCCATAGAAATTCATGACCTTATCATTGAACAAAACCTGGACATCCTAATAATCACAGAATCTTGGCTCCACCAAGCATCGGGCCCGTTACTAGCTTTGGCCATACCTCCCGATTACAACATACTAAGTACTGATAGAATGCACACCACTGGTGGCGGTGTAGCTATCATAGACAGGAGCAACCTACAACACAGGTAAACTCCCATTGAAGCTATCACAGGTTATGAACTGTTACTAGTCAAATTTGACACAGATAAGAAAACCACCATCAATCTTATAGTGATATATAGAACTCCTAGCTCAAATAGCCACCCAGAAATAGATATCCCTCTTCTACTTGCACCCATCATCAAACCTAATACAAAATGTATTATCCTTGGAGACCTGAATTTGGGATACAACGACAACCAAGACCACAAAGCTGCAACCATCCATTCAGCTCTCAAAGATATGAAGTTTACCGAAATGGTGCATGAACCCACGCACACTAAGGGCAGAACTCTGGACTGGATCCTGTCATTAAACACAAGTCTAACTATTGTAGCCATCACCCCCATTGGCTGGTCGGACCATTACTGCATTAAATTCACCCTCATGAGTGATGAACCCCGCCCTCCCAAACCCCCAAAAATTGACACCTTCGAAACCAGAAATCCTCAAAAGCTCACTGTAGAGAACTTCACCCCCACGCTTAATAAGACTCTTGAATCCAACCTAGTCAATAGTGATGACACTAGCTCCATTGCAGATTACTACCACAATTGCCTCACTCACGACAGACCAAGTAGCGCCTGTCACAAGCAAAATATGTCGCACTGACAAAAGAACTCACTTTTGGTTCAATGAAGTATTAGCCTCCCTAAGAAGAACTAAACGCTCTCTTGAACATGCCCACAATAAACTTCCCACCTTCCCTAAAGCCTTCAAGGATGCTAACAAGACCTATATAACAGCCATAATGTCCCATAAAGCAAATGCATACAATACACGGATAAACAATGCCTCATCTGACTCCAAAGAACTCTTCTTTATCCTTAGGGAATTAGAAAACCCCACGCCCGCATTACCTCGGACAAGGCCAGTAAAGAATGGTGCACCACCATTCAAGACGCACTCTCAGCCAAAATCACTGTTACAAAACAAAATTACTACCAAACGACGGCTACTAGCAGATAAAAATACTATAACAACCAACTCCTCACCTACCTCTCATGAAAAACCTAAGCCTCTATTTGACTTCGCCCCAGTCTCACAAGAACTAGTACTCAACACTATCACAAAACTCAAAGCCTCAAATTTCAAAGGAGACAGTGTCCAAGCTAAACTAGTAAAAGAATGTGCTGGCATGCTCACCCCCACCATTGCTAAATTCATCAACTCCTCATTCTCCTCTAACACAGTCCCAGCCAGCATCAAAAAAGCTTGGGTCACCCCTCTCCTTAAACCTACATTGGGCCCAACAGTACCTACTAATTATTGACCAATAACAACGGTCCCCTTCTTACTCAAAATCTTTGATAAAATAGCATACATACAAATCCAAACACACTTAGAACAGAACCAACTCCTAGGAACCAGACAATCCGGATTCAGGCCTAACCACAGCACAGAAACGGCCCTTCTGGACCTCAAAATCCAGATGGACACCATGAGAGACTCAGGCAAACTTTGCATCTTCTTGCTGTTACACCTATCTGCAGCATTTGACCTTGTGGATCACGATAAACTATGTACCTCACTAGCCAATGACTAATTTCTTGGATGATGCTACAATGTGGGTGAAATAATTTCTGGCAGAACGCACATCCAGAGTGGCCATAGGCAAGGAAGCTGCCGATCCCATATCAGTTCCCATAGGAGTACCCCAGGAATCATGCTTTTCACCTACACTCTAACGCTTACACAAAGCTCCTTTTTTCCGCTCTAGATGATATGGGTGTCATCTACACAAATTTTGCAGATGACACCCAGATCCTCATACCCATCTCAGGCAACTATGAACAGGACACCCTGGTCATCAGCAAAATATACACGATCATCCAAAACTGGATGGCCGTAAACAGCCTCTGTCTCAACGATGAGAAAACAGAAATTCTCATCGTGGGATCGGCAACCAAAATAGCCGCACTCCAACCGGACCACACCTCCATCAACATAGATGGCTCAATGATACCAGTACACAAGCAAGTAAAGACTCTAGGTGTTTACTTAGATGCCAACCTCACAATGACCAAATATATCAATTCTCTCTCCTCCGCCGCCGCCGCTTACACCTCCAAATTGATAGCGTTAAGTCGCCAATTCCTGACCCCATCCAACTGTATTACCTTGGCCAGAGCGTTGATACTATCCAAACTGGACTACTGTAATGTACTACTGCTAGGGATCTCTAAGGCCAACCTGAGCAAATTGCAACTCATGCAAAACAAAGCCCTAAGAGCAGCATTAGGGATAAAGAGATCCAACAACATATCAAAGACTAGGAAAGATGCCCACTGGTTACTCTCTTTATTACGCACAAATACCTTACCAAAAAAGCACCAATCTATCGTAACCATGCAGTTCAAAATAAAGAAGCCACCAGAACCCTAAGATCCAATGATAATCTTCTAGTATCACCCCGCTATAATAATACTATAGCAGGGGGTAGCAGCTTCTAAGTCTTAGCTCCCAAACACTGGAACTCCCTCCCCATCTACATCAAAAAAAGAGACCTCATTCCTTGGCTTCAAAAAGCAACTGAAACATGGCTATTTAACCAATATTAGTAGCCCGTCAATCCTGTACCAAAATATTGCTTATTTGCCTTACTGAAACTATGCCTGTACTGTAACTATGTTTATCCTGATTGACTAGTATGACCTAATTGTCTGTAAATATGCTACTCGAATGTTTAACTACTAAGTTGTCTGTAATCACGCCGTGATACCCCAGGGTCTGGGCATGTAACAAATGAAATAAAATAAATAAATAATGCCTGGGCAAGGAACAGCAGATGTAGGCAGGCCTTTATTGTGTAGGGCTTCACTTAAAGTGCCCTCACCATCTTCCTGTAAGGTATCTGTGTCAGGGGTAGGCCTTTCACTCCGAGGTTTGTCCTTAAGAGACTTATCCTCATCTTTGTGGGACTTATCCTTGTCTTTTTGTTAATCCCTATGATCCAAGCTCTTAGAGAATGATTTTTTCGAACTAGGAGTGGTTTTAGATGACCCAGGTCGAGTTTCGGTATTGGGAAGGGCCTTCGCTGCGTCCTTTGACGTTGGGCGGTCGGGATGGTGTTCTGCCGCGTCTTTCGATATTCGGCCATCGGTAGACGAGGATTTATGGGCAGCGTCTTTAGTCTTTTGGGGCCCATCATGAGGCGACCGACTCTTGGAGTGCCCAAAGGACAGCAAATCCACAGATCTGCCCCTAGATGCCGAATCTCAGCGCGTGTTTGACACATCGCTGCTGGGTATGTGTTCATTGTGGGGAGATTGGGTGCTCTTGCCGACGGGTGTAGTCCCCACAACAGAGCCGCCGGCCTGTCTTCCTGGGTCGGGGGGCTAGCACTGGGGAACGTGGAGGTTCCCAGTTACCCTCGCCGTCTGAAAGGACGACAACGCTGCTTTTGCTGAAGGCTCCCAGCACGTCCGTGGTGGCCTCGGCCTGCATGGCGTGATGGGCCCAGCGTTTTGTCCTATGATCTTTAAAGGTCTTGGGTCGAAAGAGCTTGCCAGTCCGACAGTGCCCTTCGTCATGGTCCCGTTTAAGAGACAGGTTTATACACCTTATGCTCATCTATCCATGGAAATATTTTGTTACAGGATGGGCAAAATTTGAACGGTTTCCTATCCATGATTGGGGCAGGCAGCAGGGCAACAAAGCGAAGGGGAGGAGAAATACATTGTGATATAACTGCCCCCCACTCTCCCTACTGTAAGGGCATAAGCCTGTTGGGCCTTCCAAGGCTGAAAGAATCCGTCGAGACACGGCAGTCGAAAAAGGACAGGAATAATAACTATTTTTAAACTTTGATAAAGTCAATGGCTTAGCCGAAAATGTACTCCGCAATATGAGACTGCTCATGATGGTGGAAAAAAACAGTCTGAGGGACCTTGACCCGTGAAGGACCATGGGTACAGTGGACGTCACAACACACACACACACATTTTTGACAAACCAATCCCCCATAACAGAGTCTCAGAACAGCTCCATACTTTCCAGTTGCCCTACTTCATAGAGGGATTAACATTGAGAAAAGGGGCACTTGTTCAATCCAGGGAAACCTCAAACGAATAAACCACAAACCTTCCGTTTCTCCCTAACCTATCACCCCCACTCCCAGACACTCAATACCTCTACAGTGCTAAAATATGATGCCTGGAACTGCAAAGATGACAATCGGAAAAGAAAGGAGAAGGAGGCAACCCTTGCTACCCCTTTCAATTAGTCATCCCAAGACCCTACAGTCTTCCCACTACCCCACCTCGAGACCATCAACAGCTTTTATTTCCAGATACCTCCCGAAGCACCCAACTGAACCTTATTATGACCAATGATTGGTCTGAGAAACAGGAATCACCAATGACCCAACATTCATGACAACATCTACTCTGACAGCTATCCAATCAAAGAACCCCACTCACAAACAATGACTGCTATACCATTCCTCACTAGACACCCGGCACATCTAATACAACCACTGTATGTGGGGCTGGTGTTGGAGCTCAAAGATACTGCTGAGCACCTTTGGATCAGAAAGCCTTCACATGGCGCCCTGGGAAACTAACGACAACAACTTGTAAGGACCCAACAACATTTGTCCAACCAGCCAAACTAACCCTGAAACCAAAGGCACAATATGCCTCCTGATCAAAGTACATTCGGTCTCAAAGCACTCCTCTGACATTTTCGACCACTCTGTAGACAAGATAGTCTAACTCTTCATGACAGAAACTTGACTGTCCAAAGATCAGTCCCCGATTTTCCACGGAAGTATCCCATCAGGATTAAAGATCATCTGTGCTAATCGCAACAGGATCTCTCAGTGTCATAGCTCTACCATACAGAGCCTCCTTCATAGTCTCAACGCCCCTCATCATGCCAGACTACGTTGCTCACTTCAACGTGATCAATCGCAAACACCTGTAGTAAGCTTCCTGAAACTCCCAGATGCCACTGCCATCCTTGCCTTAGATCGCCAAATGCTAACTATAGCTGACCTAATCTCAAAGTCAGACTGAGCGAGCCTTGCTGCATTACACCTTAAACAGATGGTTAAGAGTCCCACTCACACACTGAATGGGATTTTCTGTAATGAAATATGTTCACCATCTCCTCCCCATTTTACCACGTGGGGTGTATCCCGTTCACAAGACCAACAGAATCGCAGTACCTCACAGAACCTTCAAAAGAACCATCGCTCATAACTAGACCTTGGAAATAAATGCACATCAATGCCCTACTAGAAAAAGAAGAAACAACCCAATCTACCATCCATGGGATGCAAAACTCCACAGAATTCCTAACTAGATTTCAGCATTGTAGATTGCCATTAACCTTTCAAAAACGTTCAAAATAAGGCAGGAAAATGTTCAACCCCAAACCAAACTACTTAAAAAAGAAATAAAATTGAAAAAGAACGAAAACTGGAGAAAATCTGGAAGTGAAACTATCTACATACTAGTAAATTTGCTTACCATCAACAGTCGTGCCTTTATGGGAATGAAGCCATAAAAGCAAAAATAAAACACTGATACAAACGCTTTGATTCAGCACTACCTTGCCTCTCCGATTTTATCCGAGTAGATGCCCAAGGATCGCATTCCCACCTCAATGTTTCAAAAACTCTAGTTATGACTAGTTCTCCCCAACAGATCTGATATCAACTACAACTAGGTTGATGACACAAATTAACTACAAACTTGTGAACGTCCAATCACCAAAAGCACCAGACATCAGAAATTGCCTTGTTCAGGTGCAGTCATGGAAGCCAGCAAACAGACTAAAACTCAATCCTGCAAAACAGAACTCCTGCTTTGCAATCCTACAGCTTACAACATGACCACAAGAACATGAGACAAAGAAATGGACCCTTGCCCAACCAAGTCGGCCACAGTAAGGAACCTTGAAAACACAATGGACAACACCATCACCCTTCATATGCAGATCAGAGCCATTCTCAGAAGTAGTTTCTCCCAGTTGTGCCCGCTATCCCGCATTTAATCTTACTTCGCATTCACCAACAAAAACCATGCCATCTTTTCTCCAATACTATCCAAACTAGACTGGGCAATCAGCCTCTATGTTGGGCTACTAGATTACTGAATGAGTGCACTTCAAAGACTCCAAAGGCAGCAACAAGACAATCTCAGAATTAAGAGATTTGAACAGATCACGCCAGCACTATGTAATTGTCTATTGGGTACCCATCAAAAAAAGGGATATTTTACAAAACCTTATGCACCGCTCATACCATCTACTTCTGAAGCAGGTTTCAACAATACCCTCCCCATTCAAAGCACTTCGGTCCAGCAAAGCTGCACTAGTACTAGTCCCAAACTTCAATAAGTAACAAGAAGTATCCTCTTTTTGAATTACATCCATGAAACTCTGGCATAACCTACATAAACATCTCCATTAGGAAGTGAACCACCTGACCTTCAGGAAACCGCTTAAAAATCCACTTTGAAAGAAACAAAAACATAATAGCAACCGACTAAAAACTGCCGTCTTCACACTACCAACCATGAGAAATAATTGTATGTATGCATCCCCTGCTGCGGGTCACTGATCCGCACCAGAATCTCTCAGGGAATTCTGCAACCAAGAGCAAGGAAGCGGCAATGCCCTGGAGTCCCAGGATTGTGTGGCAGAAATGGTTTCAGCGTGGCCATTTGAAAATGCTCACATTTAAAATAGCTGCACTGAAAACACAGTAAGTGCCAGAAACGGCAAACTACTGCCTCAGATAGTTTACACTTTGTTGATCAGTTGCTTTTTTTCACACCTTAGCTAAGGTGTACTGTGCAATTTCCATACTCATTTGTGAAGAAAGTACCAATTGCAAGACCACTGCTAGCCCCCATCAGGGTAAGGCTTACAAACAAGGGCATTTAGGGTACTGCAACACACTGTCCTACAAAGACCAGGTTGAATCTAGCAAAGAGTTTCAAGGATTAACCAGCCAATAAAAGAAAGAAAAATGGTCCATAGTCTCTAACCTGGTCGGAGTTTCAAATTAGGCAAGGAGTTTAAGAGGATTTAATGATGGGTGACAGAGGTTCTGAAATGTTCTTAAACAGCACTCACCTTGGTCATCCAGTATAGTAGACCTTCTCACATTTATTTAATTAGAAACCTGCCCAGAAAATAGGAATCAAATGGGAGCTTTTTCAAAAGAGCTTACCATTATAGATCGGAGACCCCTTGCACCAGTCTTTCGCTCTAGAGCCAGTCTGGCAATTGCCTTTAGCGCATCCTCAGTTATACTTAAATCGCACTGCAAAGAAAGAAATCAATAAGAAAGATGTACACTTAATTACAGAACTACAGTTGGCGAGATGTCATTTTCTACTCTGTGCAAAGGCAGTCTAGCTTTAATAGGATGTGCTGGCCTTACTTGGGGGCAGCAGAGATATCAGACCTTACACCAATACTGCTAATATTCTGATCATAAAAAGTGTTGGGAAATGTAATTACCCTTCCACTTGCAAAAGGTTCAATCAGCAATACAAGATGCTACTGTAAAGATATTACATTTCACTTTCACACTCCAAACATACTAACAAAGTCGTCACCATAATATGTTTTGTTATTCAATCAGGCAGATTCTGAGAGAATGTGAACTACAAGTAATAAAAACCTTGTCCATGCTGAAAAGGGCCTGGTATTGTGGAACAACAGCATTCCGGGGCTCTGTGAGAATACGCACAAGAGTTTGCTCATCCAGGCTGTGCAGGGGAACCACCACAGGAAGGCGGCCCACAAACTCTGGAATCATGCCAAACTCTATTAGATCCCTAGCCTCCACGAGTCGCAGCAGGCGGTCCTTCTCCTCGATATCTTGTACAGTGTTTGACTCTGCACTACTGTTGGCAAGATCTGCAGCTGCCGCAGCCCGTCTTCCTTTTCCAAGGTTCGAAGGCGTCCCAAATCCTAGATACTGGCAAAAACAAAATACATTTCTTTACAAATCAGTTTAATGCACCTCTAAAGTGTTGTGTGCAAGTCAAAATAAAAAAAAGTACCAATGACAAAAGTCATGGCTAGGGTTTCCATTTCATATTACACATATCTTGAAATATCAGTTGGCACCATCCAGGGACTTTAAACCTTTGCACAGGCATGGCACTTGAGTTTTGACAACTTCTCACTTTTTCAAGATCACGTAGCTGCCCAAGGAACCTACCTTTATCACCCCCACAACTGCACAGCCACACATATAACCCTTCACCGAACGGAGCACATATATGATTTGTGGTCATACTGGATATCAACACTTAATATCAGGATTGTATGTGTGGGTCGCAAGGAAGGGCATTCACCTCAAAGTAGAGGTCTTGGGATCACAGACACTTGGTCTGCCTACTGCTTCCATGTGTACAGATCACCACAAGGGAAAGGCCATAATCTCCACTGTTAAAACTATAACCTATTTAGAACTGACATTTTAATCCCTCCAGTCACACCGAGTTGTTTTCTTTTTCTCCTCATGCCGCTACAATTTGTTTTTTTCTTATTCTGAGCATTTTTTGCACCTTATATTTCTTTTTATTTTGTTACAAATGTTATACACAAGGAAACATGAGAAGCATGTAAACTGACAAAACAGATCAACATAATTAGTGTATTATTAACCACAGTCGAGATTGTAAATTACTTTCCCCGTCTCATCATCCACTTTCCCCAAAAAAACATTTTTGAATCTTCAACAATGATGACGTATCTACTTTGAGGCCGGAATAGTCTGTAGCCTGATCTTTCTTAAATCTGGACATGAAAGTCTAACTTTCTCTGGTGCCCCAATCCATGTCACTAGCAGCAGTATTTTTACTAATCTTATTATAAATTAAGTAACTTAGTTTCTCCTTTGGGAAATCATCGGTTGTCATACTGTAGACTGGTCACTCCACCCTAAAATTCACTTTTAATATAAAAATACCTTTCACTTGCATAGTTGCAGGATGTAAAATTATGGATCATACCTAACAGAACAATCCCAGTTGCCAAAATAACCTCACTGTTCACGGAGGATTATTTTGGAGGTCACTAGCATTTTATCTTGGACTTTTTGTAATATGATAAGTTAATCCACTGTCACATGAAGCTGAAGGGAAACATTTTCAGCCAAAGAACTTAAGACCTTTCGCCCAATTGGACGCATTCAGCACAATCATTGCTTAGAGACCTCTCCCAACACATAAAGGAACCGTCTAAATACCAGGTGGGATTTCATTCTGGCATGGGGACCTCTCTAAACGGCACCATCATATCAGATGTCTCTGCAGCTGTAAAAAAAAAAAGGGGGGGGGGGAGGTGGACCCCCGTCTATAAGGCTTCCGTAGACATTTCCAATGCCTTCGTCACACGGTCAGTCAGAAGACACTCTGGAGTAAACTTCAGAGTGGAAAGTCCCACTTAAAATGGTACAGATTCTGGCACTGTTGCACAGTGAATCATTTTTAAAGGGTTATGCTTATGGGGTGGGGGGAACTTCCGCCCCAGTCCTTACCTTTGTGGGGCTCAGGCAGGGCTGCGTGGCTGCGACAACCCTCTTCAACCTTTACGTACGTCTCGGACATAGCAGCCTTGTGGGAGACGGGAAACTACAAATCCGGAAAGATGGGCAAGCTAATTCAAACTCGTTGGCCTTTCCTAATGACGTCCTTCTCTTTGATAAGACCCCTATTGGCCTCCACAGGAAATTGACCTTATTCCATCACTATGACGTTCAAGACAATCTGAAAATTAATGGGCAAAAATCCAAGGTAGTCATTTTATCCACCAAAAACATCTTAAAACCTATAGCTGGAAGGTGGGAGACCAGCCTTTGGAAAGGGTGTCATCAATGAGGTACCTGGGATTCAACCTTGCCAATAACCTCTCTAGGGGGCGCTTGGATAACCCGTTTCAGAGGGGGATTCACTACCTTACTGGCTAAAATGAAGCGAATACACTCACAACTAAGATTAGGTTCTACCTTCAGAACATTGGCCGTAGTTCTATATGGCCTTGGAATATTTTCACTCCTGCTTCATCGCCCTGCAGATCTCGCGCTCCCTGTGTGCACATTCAACCTGATCAGCTGGTATTCTTTTCTACTCGCTCCATGCCTCACGCTCCTAGTGCGCATTCATCTCTTGATCAGCTGTTGTTCCTGAGGACTTCCGGCGCTGGCGCAAACAGCCTCATCTCCCAATGGCTTCCTGAGTTTCCGGATGCAGCGCGTGTTTTCAATTAATCAGCTGTGCTGAAAGGCTTTCCCAACGCCGTGCTCGCAGAGCGAGCATCTTTTCAACTGTGCTCAGCTGACCCTGAAGGCCCAGCTGAAAAGACTTTCCTGCCGCCGCACTCGCAGATCCTGTTTCTTTGTATCTTTGCTCAGCTGACCCAGAAGTTCCTTTCTCTTCGAATCCGGCAGCGGTCACACTGCATTTGAGGTAAGCCTTGTGGCAATCAATGTTTTTTGGCCTGCATTGACTACCTGTGCTCCTGATTCTGCTGGACTTTTTTCCTTTGCCACAGTACGGAAACTTCCATCGACCCACTCCAAGATGGCGCCCCTATTCATCTTGCTTTCCCTGGTTCCTGTCCGTGCCCTGCCCCTGTCCATTGGCTAATCTGTTATTAATCTTTCCATTGGCTGGTCCGGGGGGCAAGAACTGGCCCTTGTTTCAAAGGCCCATTTCTAAGGCCCCCTGTCCGCTACCTGAAGCGACTACCACAACTTGACCCTCCCTGGTGCTGCCAGTTCACTCAGCCATGAATTTTTGCTACCAAGACTCTTGTACTTGCCTCTCCATGGGTTAGTTTCTCTTCACTCTTCCCTCTGATTGCGCCAACTGGTCTCCCTGTATGTTCTCAAATGCCCTCGTCTTAGCACCTGCCACTAACTTATACCTCATCTCTTTCACCTATGTTGCCTTTGCATTGAAACGTGGGTGGTTTTGTAACTGACATTTGGGTGTGTTTTTCACATTACTTTGTCCCCCATTGTAACCTGCTAGCCCAGTGACTGTTCCTTACCGCTTTTCTTGCATATTTCACCTACTGCCTCCTCTCTTTACTTGCTCATGGCATTATCCGTTTCTCCAATCTACTCTAACTGCTTCACTATTAACTATCCTTCCCTTCTCACCAAGTCTGGTAGGAAGAAATTCAAAAAGGATATCTTGGCTTCCAACCCAGGTCTCCCCATCACCGATACCTATTCCAGCGCCTCTGCCAGACAAACACCCACTGAAATTCTCTTTTTCGTTCCTTCGCCTGATCTATGGACCCCTCATATGATCTATGTGCTCTGTTCTGTCTCCTCCTCTCCCATTAATGGTGGCACCAGCTAGAAAGTCCTCATGGATTTCTTTGACTCCTCCTGAGTCATCATTAATGTCTACCTGAATAGCGCTGTCATGGTGCAAGGCCCTTTGGCTAATCTCCTCTTTGATAGACTGTTTCCTCGTCTCATCAACGTCCTCTCATCTCCAGCTGTCCCCCTACTCCTCCCTTGGCTACCTTGCCCTCCTTTCCTTCTACCCCATCTCAAGCTCCCTCCACACCTCTGCAGGGCGTACCCCCGATTTGTACCCCTTCCCCTGAAGGTTAAGGCTGGCAACCTTCATCTTGCCACTCAACTCTTGCTCGGCTATCAAACACTCCTCTGGCATCTGCTACCTCCTAGAAAAACTTGACCTCGATGTCCTCCGTTTTACCAAGACTTGGGTCACGGCCAGCTCCGTTAGGAGTTTTGACTCTCTCCTCCCTGACTGCTACAAGATCTTGTCTGCCACCAGATCCAACTGGCCTGGAGGGGGTGTAGCCCTGATCTTCCCCGAGAGGATCCCTGCCTCTATCATCCCCACTCAGACTTACTCTTCTTTTGAATGCCTTGTCTAAAGGCTCCCTCTCACTGTTGCTACTCTCTACCGGCCCCCTGGTCAAATTACCTCTTTTCTCTCAGAGTGGGCAAACCTCTCCTCCTCCCCCCCCCTCCCTCCTGGCCTCAACTACTCTACTACTCCTCCTTGGGGACCTCAACATCCCTCTTGATTCTCCCTGTTCCTCATTTGCGCTCTTTCGTGACCTCTGCGATTCACTCTCCCTCTCTATCCTCCCCTCAGGCCCGACTCACTTTGCCGGTCACATACTTGATGTCTTGATCCCCTCCGGCCTCCCCCTCACCACTCGTCTCTCCTGGAGTGATCACTGCCTCCTCTCCTCTCTTTCCATCTCTCCCCGCCCCCAAGCCAACCCTACCCCAAGATTGCCACCCACCTTCTTGGACATCCTGCCATGAAGCGTGACATCTGGCCCATGAAGCGTGTGTCAGTCGAGGCTTTCACAGCCACCTTCTCGGCCCCTTCGGCTAACACACCCTGACACAGCCCTGTCCCTGCTCTACTCTATTTTTGCTACTCTTGATGTTCTTGCCCCCGTCATGAGGATCCGTTTGAAGTACAAAGCCAAGTGTAATTCCTGGTATGACTCTGACATAGCTACACTTAAACGCAAGTGTAGGGCTGCTGAGAGGAAATGGAGGGCGTACTGCTTATCCTCTGACAAACTGGCCTGCTGCCTGATGCAAAGGCAAGAACATCTCACTGTCCGCTCTAAGAAGAGAGGAAACATTCAAGCCTGCACCTCTGCAGCATCCAACAACTCAGCCAAACTCTTTAAAATCTGCAAGGAGTTGGCCAACCCTGCTACAGTCTCCATCCCTCCTCTCGCCTGCCAGGCTCTTTGCAATGCCTTTGCCTCTCACTTTAATTCCAAAACCCAGGACATCTTGTCCACTCTCCTACGTCTCCTTCCCGGCTTGCTGACCCTCCCTCAGCAACCCCCCACCCCACTCCCTCTTTCTCCTCCTTTCTTCTTTTCTTCATGGATGAGGTCGCTAGACAAGTTCGATCTATGAAAGCCTCAACAAAACAGGTCCATCACTGTTCCTCTAAAACCTTTAAGGACCACATCGATACCCTTGCTCTGACCCTTGCTGATTTCTGTAACCATTCCTTTGCCTCTGGATCCTTCCCCTCCCCTTTGAAGCACTCCCTTGTGCACCCTCTCCTCAAGAAACCCCCACAGCTGATCCCTCTTGTCCGGTTAACTATCGCCCAATTTCCATTACTCCCGTTTTGGGGAAGCTCCTGGAAAAGCTGCCCATCTCAGCTTAACCTTAATTCGGACTCTGTTGGTTCTCTCCATGACCACCAATCTGGTTTCAGAAGCACAGAAACTGCTCTCGAACATTTGTGAAGACCTGCTCTCCAACCTTGACTAACAGTCCCTCCGTCCTCATCCTACTTGAGCTCTCCTCTTTCGACACAGTCAACCATACCATCCTGCTCAATCGTCTCCATGACAACCTGGGTATCACCAATCAGGCTCTGGCCTGGCCACCTTGAAACTTGAGAACCATCTCTAGTTCAGGAAGCACCTCAAGACCTTCCTCTTCGCTTTTGCCTTTGCCCCTCTTCTCCCCTGATCTGTTTTCTCTCTTGGTACCATGCACATGGACACCCTCTGTCCTTCGGGCCCAGGTACCTGTTCAACCTGCCTCCCCGTTGCACTGGGATCTGTATGTGTACCCATACAGTCCCCCACGTTTCTTCTGCACTTATCAGATATACCATCCCTGACTAATCATGCACTTGCCACTTGCTGGCTGCAATACCACTTTTCATTGGCTGTATTTATCTATTTCACTTATTATTTATTCTGTTCCGCATCTTCCACGTACTTTCCCCCTTTTCCCCTTTCCATGCACTTGCACGTTCTTAATGTCACTGGGCCTAGTAGGATCGTTGTTTTTGTTCTCCCTTGTTCCGTTCCCTTTGCTTGGACGTGCTCTGAAACACTTGTGTACGAGCTCAAAATAAATAAAATATATTATATATCATATAGTCCCCTTTGATCTGGGGGCATCACTCAATACACTCCAGGGGCTTCTCTGGAAGAGAACTCTGGACATGAACAACTCTGCCAAATGCTGTTGTCAGGCATGTGTTGGCACTAATTTCTTTGGCGGCCAGAGTTTATGGAGGAAGCTGGCTGAATATGCCAAACTGCTAATCCCTGGAACAACTCCTTGTACCAACCCTTGGGTGAGCCTTCTTTAATGCAATCAGCTTTTACCCTGACTCAGTTCAAGACTACTACGTGTGAGATACTTAGTCAGGTTGGGTCCTCTCGTTAGGAGCTATGGGCGGTGCCTGGGGTTGTAAAGCGAAAACCAATTACAGCCGATTGGGTCGAAACCTCTGACCTAATGGAAAATGTTTACGTTTATGTGGAATATGCAATGCTTAGAAGGAAGCGAGTGTCTGATGTATATGTCCCGAATCCCTTGCCCAAAAATTTAGGGCAATTCCCTTGAACCATTTTGCGACCTTAGAAAGGAGGTCAAAGTGGGACAAGTCAGTAACAAACACCAATTGTAGATTTTGTAAGACCATCACAGTGGAAACCCTTAAACCTATCGTCCTGACTTGTCCGTGTTTTGGAAACCGCGGCTGTGCTATTTGGGTGCAGCGCCACTGACTGACATGTTCTGGGTCAGGCCAATGTGGGGCAATGCAGTGAAACAGATCCTGGCGTTGTATGCTTTTTTAATGTGTTTTCTTGGGGAAAATAGAATTTTTTGAACACTCGGCTGTATCTAAGAATAAAAGTTATGAAATGTTTTTTCGGACCAATTTTTTTTAATACTTGTTTGGTTCTTTTGTATCCTATGTTTTCTTTTGTGAAAACCTTAGGTTTGTAGGCCAAAGACAATTAAAAAAATCTAAAAAGATACATTTCCAATAAAATAAAAATATAACACCACAAATCCCACAAGCTCCCTTTTAGCACTTGATTTTATTTCAGTGTAAGGGAACACGCAGAACTTACTTCTCACTCGAAATGCCTATTTTCTTAGCATTTAAAGTTGCAAGCAAAAACTCAGAATAATGTTCATTACAGAGAATGTCACAGTAAACCAGACCTGTTTGTAAAGCCGGACCTCTTTCAAAGATTATCTTGTAAAGAGAATGGTGCAGGTCTCGGTGCCACTTGCTGCACAAATAATCAAAACACAGTGACCATGTTACTCCAGCTAAAGAATGAGCTTCTGTGAAAAGATGTTGACAATACCTTACCTTCTCATTCTTTCTTCGACTAATGATCCTGTCGAGACCATTAAAAGCACCAGATGACACAAAGAGGATATTTGTTGTATCGACCTGCACAGTTTCCCCACGCAGCTTTCGAGAGTTCTTCTCAGGAACATTAACTATGGTACCTTCAAGTAGTTTTAGCAAGCCCTGAATAAAGAAACATCAAAAACACATTAAATCAAAAGGCACTCACCAGGATCTTTAGACTCCACAAGATGAAATTCCTGTACCACATACACTGCATTATTATTTATTTTGTGCTACTTAATCGCCCATGAGTTGCCATATATATCATCAAGGTTGACAAAAAAAGAATATCAAGACAAGGGCCAAGTAAATAAAATATTTTGTCAGACACACAAAATGGTCTGGTTAAGCTGCTATGTAACAAGAAATAACATAGTACTGCAATTTGAGTGAAATGTTTTTCTCTGAACAACTATGCACACATTAAGGCGGGAGAGTGGAGTAAGCGGAGTAGAGGGCAAACAGTGGGTGCAGGCGTTTAAGAAGGCCAGTTGTCGATTTGTGCTAAACAAAATTACATTTATATAGCCCAACTCAACCGCCATGAGTGTGGCCATGTAGCACTATCAGCTTGCACAGAAGACTGTATTCTGGATTTTTGGGTGGGAGAGCATCCTATGTGGGCTAATAAAGATGTGTGTGTGAGGTTCAAAAATGTTGCATGATCACAGCACTGCACAATATTTGTAAGTCCATGATATCACATAGGAGCAACGACATGTCCTGCGAACAGAGCTCAGGAATGTGTGCAAACCAGCTCATGTTCGATGTAATTTTGATTGGATTTGTGGGTATAGGGGTGGAGGGTAGCGTGATGTTTTAGAGGATCAGGAAGTGTTTTGCAAGGCAAGAACCTCAACTCATTCTTAGCATAATATGCACATTTAATTAACTTTCGGCTGGAAGAAACACAATGTCATGACTGTAAATTGGCCCATTAAAGCGAGTTTCAGTACAGTGTTGAGTGAAGCGACCTATTCAGGATTTTCGCGAACAGAAGGTTAATTCATGTGCTGCAGATTACAGTGGAGAGGAGGAAGATACATTTACTCACCGTAGTGACTATTGTACTCCTACCCAGAGGTTCCCTTTCTGACATAACCATGGGAGTTGCCAGCCGAGCAGGAAGGGGATTGGAGCCATAATGAAGTAAGGCCTAGAGGAAGATAATTATGCTCCAGAATTACCCAGACTCATCGGAGACAGAACCTCCTCTTCTGAGGCTTACAGAGGATTACAAAACCTTTCCAATATCGAATAGAAAAATCTACGCCATTTCCTCCTATACTGCGACATGTAGAATTTCTTTCTAGCAAGTTACCCTCAGAGACCCAAATGCCCAAGGGTTAGTTCCTCAGGTGCCAGAGCAGCAAGGAAGGTATGTGGGGAGAGGTGCAATATGTTCCTATCCTGTGGGTGAATGAGATCCAGCAGGAGGGGGGAGGAGAGGTGGTCCACGTGCCATATTCAGTAGGTCATAAACCTAATGGCTCTTCGGTCAATGGAAAGCAACCAGGAGAATCAATTCCAGGATGCCCAAAATCTATGCAGAACTTTGGAGGAGGAGCAAACTCATACACGAACAGGTTGCCGCAAGAATCAGCAGGGTATCTCCCAAAGATCCCTCCCACCTTCCCTTCCAGGAGGCACAGTGCCGGATTTGTTTGTTTGCTTGCTTCCAATGCAAAGACATCTACCAGTAGAACTCCCTGCTTAGAGAACATCTTCACTGGTACATCTCGCTGAACTCTTCCCACATTTCCCCCCAACATGGTTGGATTGGACATCTACTTAATGTCCGTCTCTTCATTTTCTGTTCCTGCTAGATGCGTTTTCTGTAATGAAATGTCATTCTGCAGTGCCCATTCACAAATATGTACTGCCAAGGGCACACAGTCTGACTTATTTGGTGCCCACCTGTTCCTATAAAACATGTTTTATGTTGTCCATGGGGCTTAGCATACTGGAATCCTTCACTACTGGCAGAAACACCTGAAGCACTAGAAATACAACCATTAACTCCAGGAAGTAAGTATTCAGGTCATTTCTCATCCGGACATCCATTGTGAATTCGGTCGTCTCGAAGCATGGACCTGCAGCAGGAGAGTGAGGAACCCCTTGACCTAGTTGGATAATGTGGAATATCCTAAAAATAAATACCTAGGGAAAGGTTCCCTGTATCAGACGACCAGTGGAAATCCTCTCTGCCCCAGGCTGGAACGGGAAACTGCTTCAATGGAGGGCCATTTGTTTGGTCTCAATGAACATTGTGTGGCGCATTCAAAATCTTACCATAGGACCGCAAGTGCGATGGAACCACTAACCGAAGGTCTGACTGAGGAACAAAAAGAGCTACAGTGTCCAGCACATCCCTGACACTAACACTCTACCAATTACTGAATTCCAGAAAAACCCTTTCAATCAAACCTTTCAGTCGTAACCAGATGAGATTTTTGGCATTGCCAGAGATACACGTTACACAGGAGAACTACAGGAACTGCAGACTGAATGCTTCCTTAGCTGGGGCTCCTGGCTTGACCACCCAATTCTCCAAATGTAGGTGAATTCCTGTTCGCCAAAGGGAGGCCACTACTGCTGCCATCCGTGGGCTGAACAAATGTCAAACCGAAGGACCTTGCACAAAAATGGTCACTGCTATATGAGAACCAGAGGTAACATTATTTAGGGGGTAAAAGTGAAACATGAAGGTATGCATCTTGATGGTTCGAGGCAACCAGCCAGTCGTCTGGCTGTGAAGAGGTCAGGAGTTCTCTTGAACCTTTCTTAGGGGTAAGAAAGAACCACTCGAAGGCCCGCCTTGTTCTTCTTTGGAACGGCAAGGAATATCAAATAGAGGCCAAACCCATTCTCTGATACTGGGACTCGTTCCTGCTTTCATCAGCAAAGGTTTCTGGAGCTCCTGCAGAAGGGGCTCAGACTCCTAGAGAAGGGCAGATAAGAACGAGGAAAAGAAAGAAGGAGAATATGGTAGCCGCTGCCCAGCGCCGACAGGACCCAGAGGTTGTTGGTTATCACTTTCCAGCTGTCGAGATAAAACAATTCTGCCCCCAAAGTGTGTGCCGTGGACCTGTACTCCTGCAACATTTAGACAGCTTTGGTTCAGAGGCAGGCGAGCGCTGGAAGAAGAAACCCCTTGGGGAGGGGCTTTGCTGCTTCTTAAGTGGGAGCTTGGAGATTTTCACGTTTGATTGTGTTGATCATGACACCCTCTAAAACCGAGAGTTCTTAGAGGGAAAATGTAATCTCTGCTGATCTGCGGCCCCTGCCTTTTCAGGGGCTTTCAAGAGAGATGGTAAGGATTTTGCTATCTGGCCAGTAGTTTTCTTTTTATTCAACTCTTCATCCGTACCCAGTCTGAACAGTTCGACCCCACTGAATGGTACGCCCAATATGCGTTCCTGAAAGTCAGGTTGAAATTTGGTGACCCTTATTATAAATTGTTCTTTTAAGAACTCCTGCATACAAAAGGCCGTCCCCATAAGTATGCAACAAGCAGCAGTGTCCAAATACTAGCATGAGACCACTGTTCGGTCTGGAGCCACTTGGCGTGCCTTAGCTAAACTAGGACAGACGTCCACAAGGTACTCAGGAGAGAGAAGGGCATCCATCTCCAAGTTTCTCCAGGAATTATAATTTGACAGCTGCCATTATCACCTCAGCATTTGCCTGCAAAAATCTTTAGCACTGAATTCTGATCAAAACATTTACCAGCAGCATCCAAGAGACAATCTTCACTTCTTAGAGGCCCTTGGAATGTAAAGGAAAATGCCTTACATTTGTCAAACTGGGTTGCCACAGTGATTTTGTTAAAGTGGCATGGGAGTTGCCACAATGAAGAGCCTTTCACTGGGTAGTGCCTGGTCATAAAGATCCACTGCCTTGGCCACTAGGTAAACTCAGCTAGTTTCTGCCAGTTTCACCACCTCAGGCTGAAGAAAGCCTGACTTATCAGTTGACCAATGACAGATCAGGGGGGTTTAGTGGCTGGAAATCCGTACCTGCATCAGACCCTGTACCCTCTTGTGGAAGGCCTTTGATGACAGACACCTTTTGTCTGCATCATCTGTAGTTGCGTGTGTGGCCACCTGTGTTTTGTCCACTGCAAGATCAGGCAGAAGCAATGGAGGGGGGAGGATCATCCTTGGGCAGACGTGGTGCAGATGGCTCTGATGGAAGCAGTGCTGCGGGGTCTCCCGGATGCGACAAAGGACCCATGGAGGGCACTAATGCAGGCGCCTAAGTAGGACAGGGTTTGAAGATCACCACCGGGCATGAGGATCACATATCAAACTTGAGCAATCTTATAGCAACACCTGCATTAAGCCATTAAAATATTGCCTTATGGGATGGGAGTGCAAGAGGTCCTGGAACCCGTCAAAAAAACGATCCTCCCTCGATCAATCGGACTACTGGGCTATGTGATTAATCAACCACGATTCCCCCGGAAAACCTGGCCTGGGACCCTTCTCATGTGGCCAGGGAAAGGTGATGCTTTCTGATCCTGACCCTGGGGGGTGGTGTTCTACGGGAGGATCACAAAGAGGGACGCAGGTCAGGAAGAATGGTAAACACCCTTATTCAACTTTCCCGAAACCACAGTCTTCCGATTGCTTGTTGCAAAATAGAGGCAGTGACAAAAGCTAATAATCATTAGGGGCTTCAGGTCCCATAATTCCCCAAGTACTGGGACAAAAAAGAGCTAGAGAGGATCAATGCTGCAGGTGTGGTCATATTGTGAATGGAAATGTGCCTCACCTGGGGGAGACTGGGAGGCTTAAAAGGCCCCCTCAGGACCAGGCCAGGAGAGAGCAGATAGAGCAGAACAAGCAGGCAGAGCAATGCATGAAGTCGATGCAGTGGCTGGAGGAGGGAGGGCATGCCGGGACATTTTAAGGCGAAGACAGTAACTGGTCCTGAGAGGGTCTGCCTCCAGAGTGCAGAGGCTTAGCAGTGGGAAGCGAAGGCAAGAGTAGTTTTCCTTCCCAAGAGGCAGTTCCCGGTGGCTGGCGAGCACCAGGGAATCTCGGGAGCAAAGGAAGCTCAGTTTTTGAGTGACG
Source organism: Ambystoma mexicanum (assembly GCF_040938575.1). Classification (NCBI taxonomy): domain Eukaryota; kingdom Metazoa; phylum Chordata; class Amphibia; order Caudata; family Ambystomatidae; genus Ambystoma; species Ambystoma mexicanum. The sequence goes on along the minus strand of NC_090934.1, from coordinate 1,450,762,961 downwards.
TGGTTGGCGTCGCACCAGGAATAGCAGTTTGCCAGGTCGCAAAGAGCCACAGAAGCAGAATACCTTCTATCAGCGAGGAGGATCAGATTTGCACGCCTTACCCAGTGAGTTCAACAACTTGCAGTGACCACAGAGTGCTCACAGAACACTCGCATGGCAGACGTTTTACTATTAAGAAACACTTGCGTACGAGTAAAAGCAATATTAGAAGTATTTTTGAATCTCAAACTATTAGAAAACAACGAAAGTCATGTGTTAATGCCAAAAGACTGCAACTTCAAGCTTGAGAGTGTATGGAAAATACAGTAGCCCAATGGGGTACTACTGTTAAAAGCACATACGCACAACCATTGCTCAAGCCAAGAGACCAAAAATAAGGCACTTCAAACCCAGCAGACATTGCCAAAGGCAAAGGGTGACTAATGAAAGGCCCAAAGGTGGTGCAGCTTGTTACTCACATTTTGAAAAGCATATGACCACAGCTGGTAAACACACATTGGCAAAGACAAGTAACAAACATACTAATACCATATCCTTGTTAGTATTTGGGTTACTTGTGCAGTGGGGAAACTGAAGTGGCAAAAAGGCTGCACTTCTGGAAAAGATTATTCAGAAGGGGAGGAGCATACTTTGCAGAAGAGCACCAATGTGAATGTTTTCCTGAAGAGTTGTTAAATGTGCAATGCTACAAAATACTAAAGATTGTGAAGCTGTTGCAAAGCTTTTCTAATTTGTTCTTCCTCAAGCACTAATTCTGAAACGTTGGTCGGGCAAGGGAGTATACCAGATGGCAAATCCTTGAAGTAGTAGGCCTGGCATGGCAGTAAACCTGGTGTGGTTGAGGTAGTCGGTTGAGGTAGTAGGCCTGGCATGATAGTAAACGAGGTGGAAGTTGATGAAGTGCTGAAAATGATTCCTGACAAAGACAATGGGCCTCATTATGTGTCTGGTGGTAACCCTGCTGGTGTTACTGTCTGATTGCTGCCAGACTCTTAATATTTTACCGGAGCCTGACTTCCCGGTGACACCAGGAGATTACAACTCCGGTGGCCCGGCAAGTCAGGCGCTGGTAAAATGTAAGACCCCATTTCCCATAAACTCCCATAGGACTCTATTGGAGTGGGTACTCTGAAGCACTGGCAACAGTGTTAAAGGTGCTGGCTCTTCCGTGAAGGGGCGGCCTACCGCAGCCGCTGTGCCCTGCAGAGTCAAACCTGTCGGCCGCAGCTGCTACGGCAGGAAGACATGCAGTTTTCCGGCACGGAAACAAGAGTGCTGGTGAGCTTACCGGCACCCTTGTTTCCGGACAGGCAAACTTAAAAAGAGGCCAATGTATGCTTGTGCTGCTGAAGAAAGGACTGCATAAAACTGTCTACAGAAATCACATTTTGTCAAAAATACTCAGTGGCAAATAATCCTGGCAAAGACAATTGTTGCATTTGATGAACTACAAAAATACTCTGCATGTGCAAAATAATTCTGAAGTTTGCTCTTGCTCAAGAAAGAGAAAAATCTTCTGTTTTCTTTATTGAATGACCGAAGTTGGAATGCTCGGTTGTCAAAACTTATATTGGAACTGTCAGCAGTGGAGGTCCTGTATTTTCTGCTAAAGAGTCCAGTTTCTTTATCAGTGGTGAACTGGAGTCTCCGCCCCCAACTTCATAACAGGTTTTTCCCACGAAGTGGCAGAAAAGTGTGGCAGTCAGCAGGCAGGCCGGCGGTCTATAGGTTCAGCAACGAAGAACCGGACTGCTTTACTTCATTTTACACGACTTGAAGTTGTTGAACCGTTGAGAGCGTTAAGAGAGTAGTACGTATACTTTTCCGATTGACCAGACTGCACACATTGTGTGCTCCTTCCTTTTCTACCGTGGCACAGAGTTTAATTAAGTGACTGGGTGTTGAGCGCTATTCGAATTAGTGATTTGAATTAGTGATTTGCATCAGTGGTGCTGAATTGATGTGACCTTGTACAGTCGGCATCCTAACCCTCAGCTGAGTGCTTATTTTTTTCTATATTCCAAAGTGACATTATTTAATGTTACCTGCTTTCTTTAAGGCTGTGGTGTGCAGTGAAAAGCCGTTTGACAGTAAACCACACTGGTCTGAGGAGTCAAAGCAATATGTTAAAACAAGGGCAAAATACTCGAGGAGGGGAGGGGATGTGTGCGCAGAACTACCTTATCTTTGTGGGCTGTAATAAAGGGGTCTACAACAGAAAGAGCCTGTAGTTCGCTAACCCTTCTGATAGAAGTGATAGCAACTAGGAAGGCTGTCTTATAAGTCAGGTCTTTCAGACTTGCTTTATGCATAGGCTCAAAGGGAGTTCCCATGAGCCTGGTCAAAACCACATTAAGATCCCATCCAGGGGCTGGGTGACAGATGGGAGGATAAATCCTCTTAACCGCTTCCATAAAGGCTTTAATCACTGGTATTTTCCACCATGATAGCTTTTGTTGTGATGTGGTGTAGGCTGACACAGCAGCCAGATGAACCTTTAGGGAATTGAAGACTAGCCCAGTGTCCAACAGGTGGGTTAGATACAGCACAATGTGTGAGGGTGAGCAACCGATGGGATTGACGCCCTTGGAGTTGCACCAGATGACAATACGTTTCCATTTGCTGGCATAGCAATAACGTGTATTAGGTTTTCTCACTTCCCCGAGTATGTCCATACACCTCTGAGGGAGTTGCAGGTGTCCAAACTCTTTGATCTCAGCTCTAAGTTTAGAGTTTGTGGGCATGGTTGTAGGGACTCCCCCCTGTCCTGAGACAACATGTTGTACGGGCAGGGAAGCTTGACTGGTGGAGAGAGGGACATTTCGATCAGGTGAGCGAACCAGGGTTGGCGGGCCCACATGGGGGCCACCAGTATCATGGTAACTGGTTCCTGGTGCATCTTGTGCATTATCTTGTTGAGAAGGGGAGTCGAGGGAAAAGCGTACACAAATTTCCCCAACCATGTTATCCAGAGACCGTTCCCCTTGGATTGGTTCTGGGGGTACCTAGAGGCGTAGTCTTGGCATTGGGCGTTCTCCTGAGTAGCGAACAGGTCGGTCTCTGGGAAACCCCATTCTGCGAAGATGTTGGACACAGTGTCTTTGTGCAGTCGCCATTCATAGTCTTCGGGCAGAGGGAAATCTCAGCTGAGTAAGTCTGCCAGAAGATTGAGTTCCCTGGAACATGTTGGGACGACAGAAACATCTTGTGTCTGAGAGCCCATATCCAAATGTTCTGGGACAGCTTGGATAGCCCTGGAGAGTGAGTGTCCCCCTGTTTGTTCAGGTAATACATAGCTGTAGTGCTGTCCGTTAGAATCAGCACGGTGTTCCCTTGCAGTTGCACCCGAAAGGCTTTCAAAGCCTTGAACACCGCTAACAGCTCCAGTAAGTTTATATGGTTGGACGCTACTTGAGGAGACCAAACTCTGTGTGCTGTCTGCTAAAGCAGATGAGCTCCCCACCCTGTGAGAGATGAGTCTGTCGTGAGAGTGGCTTCCACTGCAGGGGTGGTGAAGGTCTTCCCGTTCAAGAGGTTTTCTCTTGACCACTGCTGAGAGAACGTGGGCTGGCAAGACAACTACCAGATCTTCCCATTGTCTGCTGGCCTGACACCACTGGCTGTTGAGCCACTCCTGCATGGGACGCATGCGCAGCCGCACGTGGGGAACCAAGTATAGGCATGACGCCATCATCCATAGCTAACGCATGGCTGTGCGCACCGTCACCTCCCTACTGGCAACATATTGAGGGATCTGAGAAAGCATGTTCTGAACCCTCTCGTTGGAGGGGAGGACGAGGCAGTCTTCCGTCCGAATTGGAGCTCCCAGAAATTGTTTTACTTGATTGGGGACTAAACTGGATTTCTTTTTGTTGATTGAGAAACCCAGGCTGAAGGAGATCTACTGTTTTTTGGGTGTTCGAAAAACAAGCGTCGAACGAGTCCCCCGTGATGAGCCAGTCGTCGAGGTAAGGGTAAACTGGGACCGATAATCTGCACAGGTGTGCTGCTGCCACTGCCAGGACTTTGGTAAACACCCTTGGCGCCGAGGCGATGCCGAAGGGGAGTATCTTGAATTGGTAATGCCTGTCCTCGATCCTGAACCTTCGATATTTCCTGTGCGCTGGCAACATTGAAATATGAAAATAGGCATCTTTCATGTCCAATGTTGCCATGAGGTCCCCTTGTTTTAGCAATGGGATCACCTCCTGCAGTGTTACCATGCAAAACTTCTGATGTTTTATAAACTTGTTCGCTGGGCGCAGGTCTAGAACAGGGCGCATGGTGAGATCCTTTTTGGGTACAAGGAAGTACACTGAATAGATACCCTCGTTTACCTGAAGAATAGGGACGGCTTCTATGGCGTCCTTTCCCAGCAGTGCTTCCACCTCTTGGATCAGGATCTCCAGATGGTCCGATGAAAGGCGCAGTGAGCGGGGCGGTCTGAACTGTGGAGGTCGGGCGAATTCCACGCAGTAACCGTGGGCGACCATCTTTAAGACCCACTGGTCGGAAGTTATCCCCTCCCATGCCCCGAGGAAAGATGTTAATCGCCCCCCGACCGGGGTGACATGGGACGGGACCTGGACTTGGTGGTCATTTCTGACCAGAGGCCGTGGCTCCTCTGGGATTGGGGCCTCTGCCTCTACCCCTGCTGCATTTCTGACCCCTTGAGGGGTAGTAAGTGGGGCTTCCAGATGCTTGATTTAAGTTGAAGTTACCCGTGCCGTAGTGGTTTTGACCAGCACGGGCTTGCCCTCGAAAGGACCGCCAAGAGTTATTACCCCTCTGGGAGGAGGGTTTCTGTGTAATTTGTTGCAGAGACGAGAGTCTCATGCTCCTCCTTGGCCATTTCCAAAGCCTCATCCACCGCTTTCGCGAAGAGGTTAGTCTCCTCAATGGGTTTATTAATGAGGGAGGCCAGAGTCTCAGGTTTAAATCCTGATGTACGCAGCCAAGCGTGTCTTTTCAGTAGGGTTCCTTGAGCAAGAGGCCTGCCTGTAGTTTCCGCAGTCTCCAGGGTGTTCTTCACCACGTTCTGGTTAATTAGTCTTTGTTCCGTTACAATGGAGAGAAGCTATGACTTGGCTGGTTTGGGGACCTCTTGGAGGCAGCTCCATTGGGCATCAGCATAGCTTGCTAATAGAGTAGTATTAGCAACCCGTATAGTGTATGCGGCTGCTGACGTGACGTTTGCCTAGGGCACACAGCCGCTTAGATTCCTTGTTCGGACGCGATTCCCCCATGGCATGGGGTACCCCTGCCCTCTTTCGAGTGGTAGTCACTACCAGTGAATCTGGGATGGCATGCCCTTTGATGTATAGAGGGTCGGAAGGAGAAGGGCGAAATTATTTTTCGACTCTCGGGTTCACTGCCCGTGTTTGAGTAGGTGATACCAATGGGGGAGCTACCCTTCTCTTAACAGAGAAGGAGGGGGATGGATTGACTCGCCGGAGGTTTTTCTTTAATGATATCCTCCACGAAATCCTGCTCAGGTGCCGCCTCGAGTGGCAATTTTAAAGTAGTCAGCTGCTTTTCTCAACATGGAGTTAAATGCCATTTGGTCATCTACAGGAGAGGCCTGGCGAGCCAGGGTGGATGGAGGAGAGTCTAGGCACAAAACATCAGAGTCCTGATCTTGCTGTGTCCATGGGTCCTGATCTTCCTGCTGGGTTTCCTCCCTGTTGTCTGTAGTATCCTGTAGGTCTTACTCATAGTTTTGCAGAAAAGTAGCTTCTTCATTATAGATTCTCTAGATGTGTCCATCTGGACCACGTCTTCCTGTTGGAAAACGTGAGACTGATCTTCCTGAATTTGAAGGTTAGGGTCTACCCGAGCCCTTTTCGGGGGAGGATGATCAGAAAAACTGATAATCTGCTCCAGCCGATCCATACACCCTTTGAATTTTTCTGTAGTCCATTTAGAGGACCCAAACGGGCTTGCGCGAGGAGAAACGACCTTCTCCGCCCTGCGGCGTCAAAAGGAGTCTCTCAGGGCATCGGAAAGAGGCTCTCGACTATCCTCTTAAGCATCGTCAGAATCGGGAACCCAATCTGCAGAAATTTTTTCTGTGGCTTGTCCCATAACCTTAGGCGGAACCGGGGTAAGGCCCACCGCCGCCGTAATTCTTCTGATGCTGCTTTCAATAGTTGCTGAATCGTCGTGATACAGTGGCTCCGATGGTTTATCGGCAGGTGTAATACCTTCCGTGGCACTAGAGGGCCTAGCCGTAGTTTTCGGGCCCATCGCGGCCTTACAGACTATCAAAGCGTTGGGCTCCCGCGTTTCGACACGTGTAGGTTTCGGAGTAGCGCCCTTAGCGGGTTTAGGTTGCCCAGTCGCAAAACGCTGCTGCGAATGTGTGGAAGGCTTTGGATCTGAACGATCCAAGGGAACCGGCAAAGTTTTCGGCGGCCCTGTTGGCGCCTTTGCCTTTTTCGGCTAAGACGTCGAAATCGGCATAGGGGTTGTGTGCTTAGTGCGATGCGCTTGTACGCCCCTGTAGCCGGGTGTTGTCCCTGTAGCAAGACCAGAGTCGAGCCTTAAAGGGTCGGGTACGGGCGTGGTGGACCTAGAAGCGTCCGCCTCAAGGTCTATAAAATCCGTAACGGAGGTTTGGTCATCCAAATTACCCGCGTCACTTTCAGCGGGTGTGGTGGTGGGGGGGGGGGAGGGGGTTCCACGCGTGACATACCGTACTCAGCCCACCGCTTTACACAGCGCTCCTTAAGGGTCTTAAGCCGAAGGAGTTTGCACGCTGCACACCGCTTCTCATCGTGGTCTAGGGGGGGGGGGGAGACGGGCGTTACATGTCCTGTGTTCGTCCTTCCGAGGATATCTGACCCTACACTTAGGGCAGAATCTAAAAGGAGTCCTTTCCATAGCTAAAGGGAAGGATGACCAGACCAACAGGGAAAAGGAGGAAAGATATACTGGCAATATGGCCACCCCGACCCCAGTCTCCCTACTGTATAGGTCGGCCAGACGGCCCGACCACGTTGAAAATCCGGCCGCCGGATCTTAGGCGCCGAAATCCGCAGCCGTAGACAAATCCCCCGTAGTCTTTCGAAGATGTTCTTGTTGGGCGAAGTAACTTAACAGGGAATAAATCGACAATTCGGTAAAGATAAACAATGTCTCTAGTAAGAGCTCCGCTATAGGGCGACCAGTTATCTGGGTGGAAAAAAACAATCTGAGGACCTCGTCGTGGGAGGGATTTTGGGTACACCACACGTCACAATAGGGATAGTGTTACAAACACGCCTATGCCGACGTCTCCTTTTGGTCCCCGAAAGACAAGATGCAATACTCTGCGGTTACCACTGGATGTCGGACCATATGCACAGCATGCGATTCTAAGCAGATTAACAAGCATCAGAAAAGTTGTTTCTAATGAGTACTCATGGAATGCTTGCGCCAGTATACTTAAACAGTAGTAATGTCCTTTTGATCTTCTCTGAGATTCCCAGTTTGACTGCCTTGTCATCTGACTACTTGGACAGGGTGGCGTTCGCAGACTGTTCACGGAGATGTATGTATTTTACATTTCCACTCTAGATTAGTGATGCAGATGGTTCTTTAAGAGCGACTCTGATTGGGTAGGTGTTACGTCTGCATTATGGAAGAGGCAAGATCCCAAATCATGAATCTGGGAATAGGAGGGCAAAGGATCTTGAAGATCTAAAATTGACAACATGGAACTCTGGTGGGAGTAATCGTTTGTTTAGGAAGCCTTGAACATATTGAAGGAGGCCAATTGCATCTTCTTGCAAGAAACTGGACTTACTGAAAAAACGGTAATTGATGGGTATTGTATTTTATTTTCAATCGGCTAAACGTAGGTGTGGCGGTAGGCCCGCTGAGGGGCTATTGATTGCAATATGCTATGGCAAGGAATCAACTGCTGAAATGTCCCGGACAACCCCCATCGCGTTTTGGCAGTTGAGTTATCTAGGTCTGGGACGGAGCTGGACATACTCCTAATAAATATCTGTTGGCATAAGGAGGTGTGTAAGCTAGGAGAATTTTTTTATGTAGTTTCGAATACAACACTGAATTGGAAATGCAGGAAGTTTAAAAAGGGACACATAATTGTGGCGGGGGACTTAAATGAAAATTGTAGAATGCCAAATATTGATGGAGCGATATGGGAGCAGATATGGTACTCTCCAACCATAAGCTAGATGCAGGCAGAAGTGGTACGCTGCCTTATTATCAATGGGGCTCAAAATGTTGAATGGTCGGGTGAGGGGGTATAAGGAATGCCATGCAACTTGGCATAGAGATAGGTTGGAATCTAACCTTGAATATGTTTTTGTTGATTAATTTGTATTCCAGAACTGCAAATATCTAAGAGTGCTTGATAATACATGGAGTGATAATTCGATTCTAAGAAACTCGATGAACATTGTTTAATGTTCAAATCAAGGGGGAGGATGAAGATCAGATTTTAAATAGTGGACAAAGTTGTATCCATTGGACGGATGTCAACATACAATGGCTAAACGGTAAATTTACAGTTGTATTGCATGAGTGAACATTTCAATGGAAGTTTGGAGTATTCAATGTGGAATGCCCCCATGTCCGCTATAATCGATAAAGTGATGTGTTAGTTTTAATAAAAGTATGAGGAAATGCAGTAAGGGACATTTGCACACCTTTGATGAACAAATGGCAGCAAGAAAACGTGAAACAAGGCAATGTTTGAGACAGATTATCAGCTCTAAAATGTCAAGAACAACGTGTGACCAAAATATAAGGATTGTAAAACAGTATAGGAATTATTGTATATTTCTGTGAGCTATGTTGTTTCAAAAAAGCAGAAACATGGTTTCATTCTGGTCTGTGGTAAATAGGCAGGACATTCCTTTAGTTATTTCCCAGTTAAACTGTGTACTTGAATCAAGTTGGGTCGAGTACTTTGAGATCCTGTATACCAATGTTACTTATTCTAACCCATATATATTTGTTCTAATAGACTCCTTAGTGAGAAATAGAGTTTGTGTTTTTCTATAGGAATTGAGGGTATCCTTGAAATAATTACATTTAGTAAGCAGTCACGTGCTCCGGGCCCGGCCTGACTAATAATATACTAAGAGCGGATCCTGTCAGTTGGGCAAATGTACTACTCAGAATCTTGGCACAGAGCATTTGCTGTACTTATAAGAGACATTAAGAACGGACCTGAGAAATGACCATCCGATCCGTCTACTTGATAGTAACATTTTTGCTACTATTCTATTGCAGCATTTAAAAGATTGGGCATATGCGGTTGGCCGCATTAGTACATTTCGTACAGGCTTCCGAAAGTCAAATTTTTGACTAACATTAAAGGAATGGTTTGCCCAAAAATTTTTATTGCAAAAAAAGAGGGGCAATACATTTTTTTTTTTTTAAATAAAGAAAAATAAAAAAGTGGCAATCGATTTTTTTTTTAAGTCCTTATGTAAAATTTAGAGAAAATGAAGCTCAAAATTTTAAAAAAGAAGCACATGGGGGCATCCATTTTGTGAAATGGATGCCCGCCGCTGTGCTTGCTTTGGCGGCACTAATGAAGGAAAAGCCAGCCAGCTTTAGTAAACAAAAGCTACCACTGGGTGGCTTTTCCTTCATTGGTGCCAGGCCTCGGAGGACGGAGACCGGAGACTACAGGCAGAAAAGCTGCAGCTGCATCTTGGTAAGTGCTATTTTTTTAAATAAAAATAAACACTAGCTGCGTTTTTTTTCCTACGTTTTCCAGGCTGGAGGAGCCCGGAAAACTTAGAAATAAAACCGCAGCTTTAAAAACGTTGTATTTAGGTTTGCGGTAGCTTTTGAAGCTACCGCACACATAAATACAAAAGTTATTGTGTTTGAAAACGCTGCGGTTTTTCTTTCCAAGTTTCTCAGGCTCCTCCGGCTCGGAGGAGCCCAAGAAACTTGGAAAGAAAAACCGCAGCATTTTTGAAACACAACCACGTTGTGTTTCAGCTGCCGTGGCCATCACTTTGGGTTTCCGGTGCTCCCTCACGGGAGCACCGGAGACCCAAAGTGAAAGCCAAAGCAGCAGAAACAACGCGGTTGTGTTTCCATGCCGCGGTGTTTCTGCCTAAAGCTGTTTTCCCATTTGGGGCTCTCAGGCTCCCCATGGGGAGCCCGAAAGCCCCAAATGGGAAAGCAACTTTAGGCAGAAACACAACGCGGTTGTGTTTGAAAACGCTGCGGTTTTTCTTTCCAAGTTTCTCAGAAAAACCGCAGCGTTTTCAAACACAATAAGGTTGTATTTATGTGTGCGGTAGCTTCAAAAGCTACCGCAAACATAAATACGTTTTTAAAGCTGCGGTTTTATTTTCCCCTCCAGCCCGGAAAACTTAGAAAAAAAAATGCAGCAAGTGCTCATTTAAAAAAAAATAAATAGCACTTACCGAGATGCAGCTGCAGATTTTCTGCCTGTAGTCTCCGGTGTGTGTCCTCCGAGTCCCGGCACCAATGAAAGAAAAGCCACCCAGTGGTAGCTTTTGTTTACTACGGCTGGCTGGCTTTTCCTTCATTACTGCCGCAAAAGCAAGCACAGGCGGGTATCCATTTCACAAAATGGATGCCCCATGTGCTTCTTTTTTAAAATTTTGAGCTTCATTTGCTCAAAATTTTACATAGGGACTTAAAAAAAAAAGTGGCAATCGATTTTTTTTATTATTGCCCATCTTTTTTTGCAATAAAATTTTTTGGGCGAACCAATCCTTTAAGGGCTGTGTCCTAAGATCAATTTAGGGATCAGCTTGGCAAGGTACCATGGCAGCCTTCGATAGAGTGGACTGACACAGACTATGGAAGAAGTTCGACTCTTGCGGGCTGTTGTAGTGGATTGTGAAACTTCATGAAAACACCGGAATCCAAGTTTGCTTGAATAAAACAGAGAAAAGGTCACAGAGGATCTCGACCAGTCTAGGTTTAAGACAGAGGAGGTTAATAAGAACCCAATTTGCTGCAGCGCTGGACCTTGAATATTACGACCAGTTTAGGTAGTATGTCAGCCGTGATAAGTCCTGCTACTTCCGTCTTTTTAAAGTGATGCTTTATTGGCATGCGTTTGCCAAGAACGTGAACCACATGTAGTGCCGATTACATGTAGAGTGCTGACACGTGTTCCAACCAGGTGGTCTTTTTCAAGGAGGGTGGAATTGTTGCTAGGTTTGAGTCTTGGTCGATATTACTAATTGGAATGGATGCTGGATAGAAATTGAATGCCAGCAAGGCCTTGGGAAAATAGATGTGCGGTCACTGTGATCTTTTTGATGTTTAGGCAGGTGTGCGTTTTGGCCCCCTGCCTTTTCAATATATGTGTCCGATGTAGGGGACTGCCTTGCTCCAATTGCTTTTGTATCTCCAAAAATTGGCAGCGAGAAAATAGTATGGATGGCCTATGTGGACGAATTTCTTTTGTTTGATAACACAAGTTGGTTTGCAAAGGCTGTTGTCAGCCTTTGAGTACTATGCCAAAGATAACAGTCTTAATTAACTCTGCCAAAGAACAAGTTACTTACCAACTGGTAACGTTCTTTCGATTGGATGTTCCTCCAACGTATTCCTCATCTTAGATGTATTCCATCCAGCTTTGCTGCTCTTCAGACATTTTTTCGGCAGAGGACGCCGTGCGTCGATGTCGTCGAGTTGATGGTCCCTCGAAGGCCTCCGTCGAGGGGGACGTCATCGGGTATATAAGTAGCACGCGCGGCGGGCGTTGGCCTCAGTTCTGTTTTTCCCCTTTTCACCTTTGATTTTGTACTGTATAGATTGTGCCGGCAAACAGGTATCAGCCTTGCGAGAGTTGAGTTGGCAATAACCTGGAAAAATCTACATAGGGGTAGGCTGGGAGGGCGATGAGGAATACGGTGGAGGAACATACAATCGAAAGAACGTTACCAGTTGGTGTAACTTGCTCGAGTGGATTGTGTCCTCCAACGTATTCCTCATCTTAGATAGACTCCCAAAGCAGTATGGATAATTTCTCTGGAGCAGGGGTTAGATTTATCAATACCCTTAGATCACTGAATAAAGTACTGCTTTACCAAAATTTAGACCTTAGACTGGGAAGCATCCAGACTATAGAATTTTGAAAAGGTGTGCAGTGAAGACCAAGTTGCTGCTTCACAAATGGACCTTACTGGAACACCTCTTTGAAGGGCTGTCGAAGAGGCGATGCCTCTGGTGGAATGAGCCCTTAACCCTTCTGGTCTTCTGGTGGGTCTCTTTGTGCTAATCTGTAGCATTCTGAAATGCAAAGCACAATCCAGCGTGATATTGTCTGTTTTGTCACCGATTGACCCAGTTCCCTTCCGGGGTAGCTGATAAACAGTTGATTGTCCACTCTAAGCTTGGAAAGCCTAGAGATGTAAAAGCTTAACGCTTTTAGAAGGATGAGGTGGAGGATAGAATGCGGGTAAAACAATGTTCTGACTTAAATGAAAATCAGATACTACTTTAGGTAAAAATGAGGGTTTAACCCTCAACACAACTCTGTCCTTATGGAACACAGTATAGGGTGGACCAGAAGACAGTGCCTGCAATTCGCTCACTCTTCTTGCAATGTTAAAACTAGGAAAGCAGTTTTCCATGTCAGTAATCTTAATGGACAAGGTTTCAATGGCTCAAAAGGAGCACACATTAAGAATTTTAGAACCAGATTGAGATCCCAAATTGGCACTTGGAATGGGTAAGGAGGAAACACATTAGTGAGTCCCTTTAAGAATTGCACTACGAAAGGAATTTTGAAATAGGAGCATTCTTCCGACGAGCGCTTCAAGATGGAAAGCGCTGCAAGATAACCTTTAATGGTACCAACATTTAGACCTCTATGCACAAGGGACAAGAGGAAGGACAGTACTTCCGGAATAGAACATAGAAAAGGATCGACATTTTTCTCTGCACCAGTTGCAAAACTTACAGCAAAGTTATAGAGATCTTGTTGCTAGCCTTCTTGCCGAAAGCAATACCTCCATGACGTCATCTGGAAGGTCCCAATCCTTTTATCTCAACCTTTCAGATACCAAGCATGAAGGTTGAGAGTTTTGACCTCTGGATGGAGAACCTGACCCTCCATTTGTGAGAGAAGGTCCTTCCAGAGGAAGACGTAATGGGGGACAGATGGACATGTCTAGAAGGTCCGAGTACCACGTTCTCCTGGCACAATCCGGGGCAATTAGGATTATGCGATTCCCAAACCGTCTCAGTCTCCTGATGACCTGATGAATGATCGGAATTGGGGGAAACGCGTACAATAGTGGAAAATTCCACTCCACCACGAACGCGTCTCCCAAGGCTCCTCTCTAGGGAAATTCCCATGAGCAATACCTTTCACACTTCCGGTGCCTACTGGGGAGGCATGAGGGGGCCTTTAGCGGGCAGTCATTGTTTGGGAGGCGATCGTCCACCTCACGAAGTGGAGGATCTACCCCAGCTGCGGGATCTGCGCTTGCCTCTTGTTGGTGGTTGTTCCATGATGAATTTTGATTTTGTCTGTATCCGGACCCTTTTTGGGAACTTTGGCCACGAAAATGGCAAACATTTTTCCCACCCCTTTGGCCAGGTTGTTTGTTAGTCAGTTGCGCAAGGGATTTGAGGGCATCATATTCCTCTTTGGCTGATTTCAGAGCGTCCACCGTTTTGCCGAATAGTACGGTTGGTACCACAGGCATGTTGAGCAACGTTGCCTGGGTCTCAAGCTTGAAGCCAGATTGGCGAAGCCAAGCGTGGCGCTCAAGAATGGTTCCTTCCGCAATAATATGCACATATTATCTGCAGCGTCAAGGTTGTTCTTCAACAAGCTGCTGGCAGTGGCTTTGCTTTATGCTGCTATTAGGGCAAGTCTAGACTTTAAAGGCTACGAAGCAGAGTCGACGAGGGCCGTAATCTCGTCCCATTAATGGCAGTCCTAGCTGGCCAACAGCGTGGAATTGTTGGCGATTCGAGCTTGAAACGCTGCCGAAGTTGCAACCTTCCTCCTCATGGTATAGAGCTTCTTGCTCTCCTCGTCTGAGGGAGCTTCTGAAGAGGCTAGTGGTGTGCCTGCCCTCTTCCGCGTAGTTGTGACAACCAGAGAATCCGGCTTAAGCTGTCCTCTAATATATAAAGGGTCAGATGAAGCAGGGCGGAAACGTTTTTTTATCCTTGGGTTTACTGCCTTCATTTGATTGGGCGTTACCAGTGAAGGTTGGATTCTTCTCTTGACAGACTTTAGGATGGGTATGAACTGGGTGGCAGCTTTTATGTCTCCCAGGATATCTTCGACAAAATCTTTGTTTGCTGAGTCTCCCGAGTTTGAATACCGAAGCGCACAGCTGCCTTTATTAGTAAGTCATTAAATAAGGGCTGATTATCTACAGGAGAATCAGGCACTGGGGAATCCTGTTGAATAGGAGAAGACATAGTACACACCTCCGCCTCATCATCATCATCATCATCATCATCATCATCACCATCACCGTATTGATATTCTTCCTGATCCCCTTCAGTGTCTGTATGGATGTCAAAGCTCAGCAGAAGTGCGAGACCTTTTTGCTGGTGGCTAGGATGAAGACCGGGGCTGAGAAGTGGAAGACAGAGGCTGATGGCTTGAGGCCTGAGCAGTAGGAGGTGTGTTTTGGAAATTTTCTTGCATGAGTTTTTTTTTTTTTTCCGAAGAAGATTGCAAAAAAATGTAATTCTAGACATCACCCCATCTATGTCCTGTGCTGTCCGTAGGGCTGAGTTGGTGATGACCCCAGGGTAAGGTATGGCAGGGAATTGGGGTGTAGGTGTGGGAAAGCCTTTATTATGTAAGGCCTCACTCAAGGGACCCTCATCCTCTTCTTGTGGGACAGTTAGTTTCCTCAGAAGGGGTAGATTTATCGCTATGAGACTTGTCCTGGTCTTTGTGAGACTTGTCTCTATGCTTGGAACTCTTAAAGGAAGACTTCTTTGAATGAGAAGCCTTTAAAAAACATGTCCCAGAAAGCCTATTAACCAGGTGTGAGAACACTGCATTTTTGGACTTTTCTGCCAGTTTCGACAAAATGCGTCGAGTTTCGGCATTGGGAAGGACCTGCCTCGTCTGCCGACGTTCGGTAGAAGGAGTTTTATGGCCGGCGTCCTTTGCCCTATGAGGCCTGTCATGGGGTGACCGGGATTTCGAGTGCCCAGAGGACAGGGAATCTACTGATCTTCCCCTAGACGACGAATCTGGGCGTACGGTCAGTGGTGCCGACACATCGCCGTGGCGTGTGCGCTTAGTGTGGGAATAGGAAGTGCTCTTGCCGCCGAGTGTCATTCCCACAACAGGGCCGCCGGCCTGTCTACTAGTGTCGGGGGCTTGCACTTGGGAACTTGGATGTTCCCTTCGCACACACCGCCCAAAAAGACGGCGACGCTGCCGTCACTGAATGCTCCCTCCACATCCATGGAGGCCTCGGCCTACGTGGCGTGGTGGGCCCCGCGTTTTGTTCTGTGATTTCGAAGGGTCTTCGGTTTAACTAGCTTGCACGCTCGACAGTGCCTTTCGTTGTGGTCACGGTTCAAACAGGTTGTACACTGTGTTTATCGATCCAGGGAAACTTTGTTACATGTGGGGCAGAATTTAAAGGGCGTCTTATCCATGTTTGGGAAGGCAGCTGGGCAATCAAGGGAAAGGGTGGGAAAATGCATTGTTCAATGACCACCCCCCACTCTCCCTACTGTATGGGCGTAGGCCCTGTGGGCTTTCCAAGGCAGAAAAGGTCAGTCGAAACTTGACTTTGTCCGACGGCGTCGTCTTGTCCTTTGTCTCGTACTCTTCTACCGTGTCGAAGAACGATATTGGAAGAATAAAGGACAGAAATGTAACTCGGCGAGAAGCGACCACTCACGATGGCGAAAAAAAAACAATCTGAGGGACCTCGACGCGTGAAGGGCCATCAGTACAGTGGACGTCACACTAGGGATAGTATTACTGGCATGCCCTGTTGACGTCCCTTTTCAAGTTTCGAAAACAGTAATACTCCGCAGCTTCCACTAGATGTTGGCCTTTGCATAGCATGTGATCAAGCAGATTCCACATGCCTCAGAATTATTTTTTTTTATAAATATATATATATATATATATATATATGTTTTGTATTCTAGTCAACAATGTGACTTTTCGCAAGTAACAAACTATTGACATGCAATCACAATATATAAAGAACATTCCATTTATACATTCATACAGTTAAAGAAAAGAGAAACCATTTAAAATGAAGTATAATGAGGCAAGAAAGCAAACCAAAGTGTTTTGATTACAAGAAAAAGAGAAAAAAATGACAAAAACAGGCATATACATAAACAGTCCTCAGATCATATTTCAGGTTTTCGAATTGTATAGTGTGATAAAAACAATAGTATTCAATATTTCAAAACTTCTATCATTAAGAAAGTTTCATGACCAGAGGAGGCTCTTTCCCAGAAGTGTTCAGGCAAGTAGGATTAACAACAAAGCCTTCTAGATGGAGCACTCGCGATTCTTGGACAGATGGACCAGAGATCAGAATATTTGTAGAGTCCAACTAACTTTCTTGCCACATAACAAGCAGTCAGCACTCACATTGAGCCCTCTGTTGCGCGCAGCAATAATTTCCCTGGTGGGTATGAGTTTTAGGTGGCATGGCAGGAATTCAGCTCTCAATTGGGAAAGTGCTTAAAATAGGTTGGCAATTGTCAGGGTTCCACATGTAATAGGGACCAGTGGTGCTCAAAGTAAACAATGTTCAATGGTAAAACATGTTGTCAATATGACCAAGCATAAGAAATGACTGTATTTCAGGACCCTGCTTTGTGTTATGTGCAGGAGGGGTCTCGCAGTAAGACATAAAGCCCTCTGGGGGCGCAAGGACGCCAAAGGACTACATTACCCAGGAGGCTCGTGTGTCCACGAGCCTCCAGAACCCTTCAGGACGCCGAAACGGCCTCCGCGCATGCGCATTGCGCTCCGGACACCGCCCCAGCTTCCGCGCATGCGCACAACAGAACTTGGAAGCCTCGCTTGCGCTCGAGAACACCGGAGGACTCAGACGCATGTCCCGGAGGCTCCTGCAGGCAGCGATTCGCGGGGCCACACCCCGCCTGCTTCCCCTGCAGGCCCCGCGCAACGCTAGAGATAAGTGCAAAAACCTTGTTATCATCTGCTGAGTTAGACTGTGGGCTGATTGAGCGGGGAACCGTAGCTGGGGCTCCG